>NW_015170888.1:1778921-1784423 GCF_001447785.1 Gekko japonicus
TATATATATATATTAGAAATGATTTGAAAAATATTTGAACACCTTGTCTTAAAATATTTTCTTCATCATGTTAAAATAAAACATTCCATAATCAATTTCTTTTCTTTCTTTTTTTCAATTTTTCCAATTTTTTAGAAAAAAACAAAAAGGCTTCAGGAAAAAAACGGAAAAAAACCGTTTTTCCCCACGAATTTTTCCGTTTTTTTTCCGGGCCTTCACATCTCTAGGCAGGTACCATTAAAGAAAAAAAGAACAGGATTGTTAAAGCAGAGATTTTGCTTCTGATTTACACAGTGCACATTGCAATGGGATACAGTGCAAAACAAACAGGAAAAAGCAGTATTAGGAGGACGCCCTGGCCAAAGGACTTAGCCAGAACACTGATATGCACTATCAAATAAATATATGTGAGACACAAGTCACCTGAGAAGAAGCCTCTTTGAATTGATTGAGACATTGGTCTCTCTCTATTATTGTTGTTGTTGTTGTTGTTGTTGTTTTTCTATATCACCAGACTTCATTTGAAACATGGTGAGGTTTATGGATACCATGGACCACCACAAAGACAAATAAGTTGGTTCTAGATCACATCAATCCTGAATTCTCCCAAGAAGCTAAAATGACTGAACTGAGGCTATTGTAGTTTGGTCACATCAAGAGAAGACAAGCTAGTTGAGTCCAGTAGCCCCTTAGAGACCAACAACATTTTTGGTGCATGAGCTCTGAAGAGTTAAACCTCCCTTCATCAGATACGAGCTTTGACTCTTGAAAACTCATACCCTGAAAATCTTGTTTGTCTCTAAGTTCCTTTGTTGTTGTTGTTGTTCAGTCGCACAGTCGAGTCCGACTCTTCACGACCCCATGGACCAGATCACACCAGGCCTTCCGGTCTTCCGCCGTCCTCTGAAGTTTGTTCAATTTCATGTCCGTTGCATCTATGGCACTGTCTAACCATCTCATCCTTTGCCATCCCCGTCTTCTTTTACCGTCAATCTTTCCCAGCATCAGGGTCTTCTCCAGGGAGGGCTCCCTTCTCCTTTGGTGGCCAAAATATTTGAGCTTCAGTTTCATTATCTGGCCTTCCAGGGAACAGTCAGGGTTGATTTCTTTTAGGATTGACTGATTTGATCTTCTTGCAGTCCAAGGGACTCTCAAGAGTCTTCTCCAGCAGCATAGTTCAAAAGAATCTATTCTTCGGTGCTCGGCCTTCCTTATAGTCCAACTCTCGCAGCCATACATGACTACTGGGAATAAGTTCCTATTGCACTCAAATCTAGCTGTTCTACTGCAGGCCAACATGACCATTCTTTGAAACTACCTTCAAAGAAAAGACAAGAATTCTAGGAAAAGTTGAAGGCAGTGGGAAAAGAGGAAGACCCAACATGAGATGGAGGGACTCCATAAAGTAAGCCACAACCTTCAAATCTGCAGGACCCGAGCAAGGCTGTTAATGATAGGACATTTTGGAAGTCATTAATTCACAGAGTTGGCATAAATCCGAAGCAACTTGATGGCACTTAACATACACAAACTGAGCTGTGCGGACAGAGACATATTACGCTCTCAGCTGGCCAACCTACCAAACTTGTATGGGGGGGGGGACACTAACTAATATTAATCAATGGACCTTGTGGCCCAATCTGGTGACACCATGTTCTTCCTACGTGACCCACCGGATTTATAATTAGGAGTGGGATTTTGCTGAGCTTACGGAAAGCCACATTCTGAATTCTCAACCTGGCATCGCGGCTAAAATTCAGTTACCTAGTCAAAGGTCAGGGAGTTGGCTGGTAGACTCCCGAGTCCAGTTGAGCTCCATCTTCATAATTAAAGCAATAATTCCTGACAGCAGTGGAATCCCCCTAGCAGTTAATGATTGTCTGCTAGGGTTGTAGGCCTTCAGGCATAGCAGAGGACTTTGAATCTGCCTGGCCATTAGCTGGCTGGCCATGGCTGACCTGAGGTCACTTTGTTTCTATTTTAAATCATGAAAATGTATCAAAAATTTAATGGGTGAAAAATAAGTCAATTGGCATATTTTTTAAAAAAAGAATGTGGATACTGAAAAGACAAAAAGAGGAGCTGCTTTTTGAGGGATAGGTATGTATCCTGGGCATTCCTTTGATATGGTTTCAACCCTTTTCTTGTTCATACTCGGCAGTGGACAATTTGCTCGCATTCAAATGAGCTGAGAAACCATGTGCTACTCTCTTGTGAAATACTGGTGAACTGCTACTTCTGCCCAACATTTCAGTAGCCACACAAAAAGGCATGGGGAAAGAATTTGTTTTGTTTTGTTTTAAGCAGGGCTCTTTTTGTAGAAAAAGCCCAGCAGGAACTCATTAGCATAATAGGCCACACCCAACAGCAGAAACTCATTAGCATATTAGGCCACACCCCTGACAGCACAGCTCATTAGCACATTAGGCCGCACCCCCATGTTACCAGAAGTGTGGTCACCCAGCCACACCCACCTTTTGCTTTTTATTCTGTTTACCTTGTTTGTTGTCAAAACCCAGGGCTTTTTTGTAGCAGGAACTCCTTTGCATGTTAGGCCACACACCCCCAATGTAGCCAATCCTAGTGAGTTTCTGCTGTTGGGTGTGGCCAATTATGCTAATGAGTTCCTGCTGGGCGTGGCCAACTTGGGAGCCAGCCTGAACTCCGTTCCTGTGCGTTCCTGCCCCAAAATAGCCATGGTTTTAAGTCAAATGCCCAACAAAGGGATGGGCATGAACTGAACCACAAAGCAAAATTCACCATGAATATTGCTGTGTTTGTGATTTGTGAATGGAAGTTCGTGACGGGTTTATCATGAATTCCCACCAACTTTTAAAGCATTTCGTGGTGGTTCATGGATAGAGAAGAAAGCGGGGGTTTAAAGGGACTCTGATTCCCTTTAAACTACTGCTTTCTGTTCCCTGCAACAGCAACAAAAACAGACTGCACAAGACAGCACCAAACAGTTGAGCAGCGGGGAACAGGCCACTCCCTGCCACTCAGCTGTTTTTTGGGCTTCCTGCAAACCCTATTGAAAGGCACTGTGGTCCCTTTCAACCATGTTGGCGGTTCGTGTTTTGGTTCGTGGTTCGGTCACAAGCCATGAAGCAACATGAACTGCATTTTTCGTGTGTGCCCAGCCCTAAACGTCACATTTCTACCAAGCATGGTATTCAAGGCAGTTTTGGGGAAACCTATAAACTTGCAATCCTAAACGACAAAAATGACAAAGTAAAATAAAACAGCACACACACACACACAAATCAGAAAAGCCAGACTGAATTGACCCAGAAATGGAGAAGACATAACTTATAGTGTTGCATGTCAAAGAAGGGAGGGAGGGGCCATAGCCCAATGGCTGAGCATCTGCTGGGCATGCAGAGAGTCCCCAGGTGCAGTACCGAGCTGCAAGAAGTAAGCAGTATGTGATGTAACTCAATATAAGGCTACCACCTGGAGGTTGGGGACCCTCTCTGTACTGCAGATAGAAGTAGTTCACATCTTCACTTGTCCCAGTTAGGAGTGCCAACTGTCTGGAGGAGGAGAAAAAGAAACATCCCACCTCTTTAGTAGAGGTTTAAAAGGTAAAGGTAAAGGTTCCCTTGCTCGAAAGCCAGTCGAATCCGACTCTAGGGTTGCGGTGCTTATCTCCGTTTCAAAGCCGAAGAGCCAGCGCTGTCCGAAGACGTTTCCGTGGTCACGTGGCCGGCATGACTAAACACCGAGGCGCGCAGAACGCTGTTCCCTTCCCACCGAAGTGGTGTCTATTTATCTACTTGCAATTTCTTGCTTTCGAACCGCTAGGTTGGCAGGAGCTGGTTTAATGGGATGTTATTCACCAGGCGATGTTATTAACCTGCATGATCCAAAAAGCCCTGGCTGCCCATTTCCACACATGGAGCCTCTACGAAAGGGACAGGGCATAGCCCTCCCCCCTCCAGGCCTGTTGGCAACTGGGAAAAGTGCCGATCTGAGCCTCATCCCTATGCTAGACAAACCAGAGAATCTGCAACACCACCCCCAACACCACCAAAGCATCCCAGCATGGGGAAGATGCATGACGAATAGACGCTTTCTTGAGACCTGAATGAAAAGCCTTGTGGCCTTTAGGTATATTTACTCCCCGCCCACCCTTTCTGCCTCTCCCGCTTTCCCTCTCTCTCTCTCTCTTTCTCTCTTTTTTGTTTTCCTAAAAGAGACATATGTCTCCATTGTGAGTGTAGTTTCCTGCATTTAACCCTTGATATATCTCGCCTGATTACAGCTAATAAAGCTTGACAGTCCGAGGGTTAATCCAGACGTTGGTCTCCTGATTTCTTCTCAGGAAACGGTCTGTCCCTGAGAGCTTTCTGGCCGGCTGCAAGCCTATATCCCCCCAGGGCGCCATTTGAGCCAAGCCGTTCTCGGTTGCTATTGTCTGCCAAATGGGCACCAATTAAGTCAACAGTTCCCCAATTAGAATTCGAAGGAATTTATCTTGTTTCTCTTGTGTTGGGAACTCCCCAGCCAAAAGGGGCCATTTATTGGAGTCGGTTACACGTACGAGCCATGGCACACACAGAGAGAGGAAATAAATAAATAGAAGGCTTTTCCTGCAACTGGATACTCCTGGGTTTTTCCGGCCGTCCATTCACACGGCTTAATTCAGGGATGTGTGACGGAGGGCTTGTGAACCCCGAGGGAGCTTTTATCGACAAACGGATTTGCACAAGAGACCTGATTGACTGCAGCTTTTGGGATGTTCTATTTTATATATCTTTAAAAAAATGAAAGTAAACAATCAATCTTTGTTGGCCCCATTAGACCAACGCGGGCGACCAGCTTTTAAAGCAAATTAAGGAAAAGAACACCCTCTCCTTTGGCTGTCATTGATCTGATCATATTTAAATTTGTCTACTGGAAATGGATGGGCTTTTTTGAGCAGCACTGGAAGCTATTAAAGAGGCAGGGCTGGATAATTAGACGCCGGGCTTGCCGATGAATAAAGCCAAATTTGCTACGTCCCCAGTTCTGGTCGCTGAATCTCGAGAAGAATATTGGAGGGTTGGGGAAAGTAAAGAAAAGGGCAATCGAAATGATCGAAGGAATAGACTGCCTGTCCCGAAAGACATCTCTCTTTAGAAAGAAAATTACCAAGAGGGGAAGTGACAGAGATCTTTTTTTAAAAAAAAAAAAATCCAGAAAGTGAATATAGGCCTTGGCCACACGGCCAGGAAAATGTGGGGGAGAAGCGTGGCTGTTTGCCCCGGGACAAAATACCGCACTGCTGCAAGATCAGACGTCCTGGCGAGGTCCCGTGATTAGGGTGGAGGTGCCGATCACACGAGTATCCGCACCTCCACCGAGAGCATCTGGCCGATGGGAAGGGGACGGAATGAGCCACCACCTCTGGGAGGGCCGTGCACAGCCCACTCTGGGCAGGGTCCGTGGGTCACTCACAAGGAGGGGGGAATGGGGAGTAACCCGCCAGATCCCCCCTCCCCACCAGCAGCTCCCCCGCCC
>NW_015170888.1:1784669-1793435 GCF_001447785.1 Gekko japonicus
TCTTCTTCTTCTTCTTCTTCTTCTTCTTCTTCTTCTTCTTCTTCTTCTTCTTCTTCTTCTTCTTCTTCTTCTTCTTCTTCTTCTTCTTCTTCCACTGGAGTAGAGGCACATCTGAATTACATAGATTTGCCAGCGGTGGGTTGGTAGATGGTCTAGGCCAGGGCAGATGGGATTACAAAGCTTGCCGGCTCTTGCAACTTTTGCTATTCAAAGACACCAACACGCCAGCTTCCTTCGATTCAGCAATGCCATTAACAAGGAGCAAATAGTTCCCCAGACAACAGCTTTAAGGAGGTTTACAAGATGAGATTTACTCCACTGCAACCAGTAACAGCACCAAAGCAACACATTAGAAACAAATAGAGCAAGACCTGACCTAAACGGCTTACAGCTCACAGCAATCCTGCGTTAAGTGGACTTTTTTTTTTTTTTTTGCATGGCAAGAAAAGAATATAAGAGAAGCCATGTTGGATCAGGCCAGTGGCCCATCCAGTCCAACACTCTGTGTCACACAGTGGCCAAAACCCAGGGGCCATCAGAAGGCCCACCAGTGAGGTTAGAACTCCAGAAGCCCTCCCACTGTGGCCTTCCCAAGCACCAAGAAGCCAGAGCATCACTGCCCCAGACATAAGAACATAAGAGAAGCCATGTTGGATCAGACCAATGGCCCATCCAGTCCAACACTCTGTGTCACACAGTGGCCAAAACCCAGGAGCCATTAGGAGCCAGTGAGGCCAGAACTCCAGAAGTCCTCCCACTCTTGCCTCTTAAGCACCAAGAAGACAGAGAATCACTGCCCTAGAGTGTTCCATCTATACCTCGTGGACTTTAGATCCATCTGTTCATCCAATCCCCTCTTGAAGATGTCTATGCTTGTAGCCACTTCCTGTGGCAGTGGATTCCACATGTTAATGACTCTTTGGGTGAAGACGTCCTTCCTTTGACCGGTTCTAAACCTACTGCTCATTAAACTAATTGAGCACCCACGAGTTCTTGCATTGTGAGAAAGGGAAATACTTACTCCTCTACCTTCTTCATCCTATGCATAATGTTGTAAACCTCTGTTATGTCACCTTTCCATCAAAGGACTGCAGACCTTGTTTCCAGTGCCAAAGATGCCACTTAGCAGCGTCCCCTGAGAAATCATGGATGCCACTTAGGGTTGCCAACTCCAGGCTTGGAAATCCATGGAGATTTGGGGAGAGGAGGCTGGGGAGTGGGGTTGGGCAGGGGAGGGAGCTCAATGTGGTATAATGTCATAGAGTCCTCCCTCTAAAATAATCATTTTCTCCAAGTGAACAAATTTCTGTTGTCGGGAGATCTGTTGAAAATCTGAGGTTTCCCAGTACAATTTGGAGGCTAGCAGCCCTAACGCCTCTTCAGTCACTTCTGGCTACCTGGATGACTACATGGCCTAGTGAAAAAAGCTGTGTATATACTCTAAGAACCAAAATTACAAAATTTACAAAACTCAGTGCTGTATTTTGACACAAGTCCAATAATCATATGCATGTGAGGTCCAAAATAGTAGAGTTAACAAAGTTTTCTGGGTTACAAAGTCGTTTCACAATCTTCATCTGAATGGGACCATGAGTATCTTTTCAGAACTGCAAAACTTCATTTTTTTATGTGCTGCACAATCCTTTTGCTCTGATGGCCTGATTCCAACCATAGACGCACTTTACGAATATGGAAATTCGAATGACTTTTTTACAAAATTATGCAGCACACTAACTAAAAACCCAAGAGTAGGAGATCATTTCCATGTTAATCTACATGTTAGTCAATACGTGTTAGTATAACAATATACTTGTGAGTTATTTTTAACTACTGCTTCAATGTTAATGATTTTAACATTTGAGAACACTTCTTGAGCATCTTCTTATTTTCACAGGGCTCTTTTCAGAGTCCTTCTGCCCTTACTTCTGTCTTTTTTCTCTGAAATCTTCCATGATTCTCCACCAGCAGTCAGCAGTCCTGGTGGTAGACAACATGTGGAAGGTCCCAAGGTCAATCCCCATTACTTCTCTCTAAAAGGTTATTGGGTAGCAGAGACAGGAAGAGACTTTTGTCTTTGTTTTGCACAATGCTATGCTTGAGGGACCAACAGCGTGACTCAGTTTAGAGGACAACTCCATATGCTCCTCTAGAAGCCCTGTCCCAAACCAACATGTCTGAAAAAGTGACACTTATGATACGAAGGTGGTAGAAAGTGCCATTAAGTCACAGCCGACTTAGGGTGACCTCGTAGGGTTTTCAAGGCAAGAGATGTTCAGAGGTGGTTTCCCATTGCCTGCCTCCGAGTAGCAACACAGAAGGTGATTTCCCACAAGCGCTGCTTCGCGCTCACTCCTCCCCTTTGCCCCAATGGTACGTGTCAATTTCACACAAGCTGCTGCGCGGCCGCATTTTGCCCCGCAGCTTCGTGCGATTTTCCCCGCGTCTACTCAATCCTCAAAACACAGGACTGAATAGACGCACGGGGAAATCGCACGAAGCTGCAGGGCAAAATGTCGTCGCGCAACAGCTTTTGTGAAATGGACACGTACCATCAGGCCAAAGAGAGGAGTGAACGTGGAGCAGCGCTTGTGGGAAATCACCCAGAATGTCTTTGGTGGTCTCCCATCAGGCCCCTAGCCAGGATTTCTTAATTCAGGGGGCCTTTAAATAAGTCAGGGGGTGCTGATAAAATAAAAATTTAAATATAAACTCACACTCGCAGCCAGGAGCAGGGTTATTTCCCCCATTGAGGAGGGTGGGTGTAAGGGGAAGTCAGTCACTAACTCCAAGTAACCTGAGGAGGATCCCCTCCTCCTCTCATTTCCCCGCACTGGCTGAGTGAAGTACAGGGAACTAGGGCGAAAGTGGCGGGCTCCTGTTCGGTTCCTTATTTCTTTCTTCCTGGCTGACTTCCTGCTTCCACGGTGACTTTGCCTCGGTCACACCCCCACCCACTGCTCTGCAGGGGGGCTTTCTGCTCCAACACTTCTCAGACTTGGAAGTGACAGCCGGCCCGCTGGGGAGACAAGCCAAAGGAGGAGAGGTGGGTGAGCAGATGAGATGGAGATGGCTGCTCTGGTGCTGCTGGTGGCTTGTGTGCACCCTGTGTTGGTGCAGCTGGGCTGGACTGAAAAGGTGGGAGCTGAAGGAAAAACCCAGGAGGGGAAGCTGAGGGAGCGCTGCGTTTCTCTCTCTTGGTGGCCGGCTTCCTCGGCGATGAGGGCACAGGCGCATGCAAGCGAGCCAGGTCTGCAGTCTTGCACTGGAGGGAGAAGGGGAGAAATCTCTGTAGTTGCAGGTTCAGCCACAGGACCCACGGCCCCCTGGCCGCACCTCACCTGCCAGCAAGCTCACCTGGCTGCCTTGCACCACTTCATGCCATGGCTTAGGGATGTGCATTCTGTTTGTCTGAGCTGAATGCACCCCCGAAAATGGCCCATTCGGACCCCTTTTGGGCTGCTGTGGGCCAATTCAGGTTCTCTAATCTGAATTGGCCCCAGTATATCCTATGGGCCATTGAAGTCAAAGGTGAAAACATAGGGTATATTCTGGGAACTGGAGGGGAGGTGGTTTGAGGGAGAGGCTCCAAACTCACAGGGTAGCTGATGGAGCCTCTCCCCAAGATACCCACCAAGTGTTAAGAACATTGGACCAGGGGGTCCAATTCTATGGGCCCCCAAACAGGTTGCCCCATCCCCTCTATTGTTCTCTATGGTGGGAAGAAACGTTACTTTTTCCCCACCATAGAGAACAATGGAGAGGATGGGGCAACCTGTTTGGGGGCCCATAGAATTGGACCCCCTGGTCCAATGTACTTGAAATTTTGTGGGTATATTGGAGAGAGGCTCCAGCAGCTACCCTGCAAGTTGGGAGCCTCTCCCTCAAACCACCTCCCTTCCAGCCCCCTAGAACATACCCTATGTTTCCACCATTGACGTCAATGGCCCATAGGATATACAGGGGCCGAAATTGACATTGGGCTGGCGGAAAGTCTCTCCTACTGCCGAAATTGACACGCAGGAGTCTCTCTGCCGGGCCGAAATTGATTCTGCCCGGTTCGGCCGCCAGCCCAGGATGGAGCCTGTGGGGCTGCTGACAGGTGGGGAAGTTGTGGGGCTTTGGTAGGAAGTCGGGGGGGGGGGGCGGAATGCTTCAATGTAGCTATGGGCCTGTCTCCCATTCAAATCCGAACCAGGGCCGACCCTGCTTAGTTTCCAAGATATGGTAAGATCTGGCCGGCCTGGGCCATTCAGGTCACGGCTACAGGTAAAGTGAGGCATGAAGTTGCAACTGATTTATGGCAACTCCATTCTGAGGTTTTCAAGGCAAGAGATGTTCAGAGGTGATTTGCCATTGCCTGTTTATGGGCAGCAACCCTGGACTCCCTTAGTCCATCCAACTACTAACCAGAGATGACCTTGCTTAGCTTCTGAGATCTGATGAGATCAAGCTTGCCTGGACTGCCCAGGTCAGGGTGGGGCATGGTAACTACCCCCAGACCCTTGGGCTCCACTTTGCATCAGGGACATTTGCAAATCTCATTCGTAAAGATGCTTACGGCTCCTCCTTCCAATGCTGAAGTTGGTCCCCATCCCCCACCCCCCAAAATGCAGCCAAGATTCCAAGGATACGTTGAGGGGAACCATGGCATTTAAATTGGTGTGAAACTGATTGAGGTTTATGGCATAGCTAGGCCTTGAGAGTTAGCAAATTAGGATTCCTTCCAACATATGCTGTGAAATTCAAGAACCGTCGAGCTCTTTGGGGAACAGGGCACAAGCCAGCATGTTTATGGAAACGATATCCTCATGACAATAGACGTGTTCCTCTCGCTCCTGGCAGAGACTTTAGACTTTAAGCAAATATACAAACAACGGGATTCACGATAACTCCTCGGGATGTGATAGGACTATCCGGGAAGAGCAAAAGCAAATCACGCAGCGGTCTCCAAAGGGAGAAAGCCATTTTGACTGGATTAAACTGTTCCGAGATACCGCCTGAATGGCCCTTGAGATGGCGGATCACTTTGTGCGCGGCGAGGGGGGGTGGAGGAGGTACCAATAAGCGCCTCTTTTTAATTTGCGGCAACAGTTTAAGTGCTCCAATTCCTCAGCAGAATAATTGCCACCTGTTGAGCGTGCAGATGGCAGAAGCCGAGCGAGGCCTCCCCTGCTCCTTAAGAGGAACTCAGGGTTTCGTTTTGTTTTGTAAACCTGTCAAGACGTATCACTTAGTCATGTTCTCCTGCGTGAGGCCTATTTATACAAGACTATTTTTCCGCACTCTGGTCCAGTGCATCTCTGATTCCCCCAAACAGGCAGTCTATTATCTAAACAGAAATAAGTACTCACTGCACACATGAACACTTGAAGCTGCCTAATACTGAGTCAGATCCTTGGTCTCTCAAGGTCAGTATTGTCTACTCAGACTGGCAGCTGCTCTCCAGGGCTTCAGGTAGGCTTGCCAGTCCCCAGGTCGGGGCAGGGGCTCCCCCAAATTCCAGGGCTTCTCCCTGCCACTGGCCAGGTGGCCAGCAGGGGAAACCCCACCCCCAAACAGCCATGCTCCCGTGTGACTTCCCCGACATGGTGACATCACACAGAAGTGACGTCATCAAGCCAGGGACACTGCACTGGGACACTCTGGTTTAAAGGCAAAACTCTATGGTTTTAAGCCGGTTTTACCATAGAGTTTTGCCCTTAAACCAGAGTGTCCCTGTGAGACATCCCCAGCATGATGTTACCCGGAAGTGTAACATCAACATTTCGGGGAGATCCCGGAATGCCCCCCAACCCCCCCTGCCAGAGCAATGCAAGTGAGGCCTTTCACATCACGTACTACCAGTCCACCTTTGGCCTGCAGATGGTGTACCTGAAATTAAGAAAAAAGCTAATCAATGTTCTGTTAATAGCTGCTAAAGTGGTATTAGCAAGCAAATGGAAAGCAGACTCCACTCCAACGATGCAACAATGGCTGCACAAAGTCTGGGATTTTTTCTTACAAGAGAAAATCTCGGTCTGGACAAGTAATAAAGACGCTGAACAACAGCTGCTCAGCCCCATGGGCAAATGGTACCCTGTATTAGAGAAAATGAACATAGACAAATTTGACTGGGAACAAATAAGGAAACCAAAATACGGCAGGGAAAAGGATGGCTGAACTGTGGCTAATCTGAGCTGCACCAAAGTTGAGACGCCACGGCGGGATCCCACGGATCCCCCAAGCTGCGGCGCATCGCTCCCTGGAAGAGTCAGATGGGAAGGGGAGTCTGCCAAACTGCACATGCCTGGGCATGCGCAGTACGGCCGGGGGCTGGGATGCGCCGGCGCAAGGACGTGCCGGCCGATCCCACGGCCCGGCTTGAGGCGCTTTACTGCGCGTTTTCGGCAGTAGGGACGGATCAGGAATGGGCAGGCAACGATTCCCAGATGTTGCTGTGGGATCGTGCCCGTTTGCTCCGCCCCCGTTCCGTCCCCCTCCCGGCCCAAAACGCCTCGTATGAACAGGGTCTATGAAGGGCTATTGTTTGGCTGATGGTGTAATCTATTGGTAACAGGGATAGACAATAGGCCGCATCCACTAAGCCAATTATGAATGTAAGCCTATCCAGTATCCATCTATTTTATATTGATACTGGGTGTGTTGTTATGAGTTCATGTGTCTTCTGCAATGATTTGTTTTATAATAGGTTAATAAAATTTATTAAAAAATAAAATTAAAAAAAATCATGTACTACCAGATCCCTTGTTTAATTGGAGGCACTGGGGATTGAACCTGGGACCTTCTGCACTCAGAGCTGATGCACGCTAAGCCCCTGAGCCACGGACACTCCCTAAATGAAATTGCCTTCTACTGAGTCAGAGCCTTGGCCTTTCAAGGTCAGTGTTGTCCACTGAGACTGCCAGCAGCTCTCCGGGGTCTTCTTTCACATCATCCGCTGCCGGGTCCTGTCACTGGAGATGCCAGGGATCGAATCTTCTACTAATTTGGTCAGATGCCACTTATCAGAAGAGCATGCAAAGCAGATACTCTACTGCTGGGCTCAGGGTGGTTTCTGTATTTCAGAGAAAGAACAAAGAATCAACAACTTGGACTGAACATAGCTGACCAGGGATTATGCAGTAACAAGGCATCGCAGCAGCAATGAAGTTAAGCTGATTGCCTGACTGCATCTCCCAAAGGATGCACACAATATCAGCACCCCCAAAAATCTGGGTAAAGGTAAAGGTTCCCTTGCTCGAAAGCCAGTCGAATCCGACTCTAGGGTTGCGGTGCTCATCTCCGTTTCAAGCCGAAGAGCCAGCGCTGTCCGAAGATGTTTCCGTGGTCATGTGGCCGGCATGACTAAACACCAAGGCGCACGGAACACTGTTACCTTCCCACTGAAGTGGTACCTATTTATCTACTTGCAATTTCTTGCTTTGGAACTGCTAGGTTGGCAGGAGCTGGAACTAGAGACGGGAGCTCACTTCGTCATGCGGCACACTTGGGTCTCGAACTGCTGAACTACCGACCTTCCACAGCCTGCAGTTCAGCGTCTTAACCACTTGAGCCACCGCAGCTACTTAAAAATCTGGTTACTGTCCTTTAAACAAACAAACAAACAAACAAACCTGCAACATCCAGCTGATGAAGAGTTCTATTGAACTCAAAAGCTTGCGCAACATTTTGTGTCAGTTCGGTTGGTCCAAATTAAAGGGATAACGTGGATTTCGCTCTGCTATTGAGCCTGGGATTTTGGCAGTCTAGAAAACAGTAAGGGCACTGTGAAGCAAACAAACAATATATTGCATGTGTTGTGATAAAGACAATTTAATTCAACACGTGGTGAATTAATAATAGGGGTTCAGTCGAATTTATAAACATATACGGTAGAAGATATCAGAACTTATTATACAAAGCATGAAGAATTCAAAAAGCAATCAGCGTCACCAATTTAAGGACCACCTAATGATGACTACATAATACACAATATATAAGCTGAAGTCCTCTTGTATGTGCAGTCTCCAGGTAGATCTCCTGTAGGACTTCACGCAGAAATCTATCATCAGCTGAGCAAATCCCAATGGACAATCGATAAGGACCATTTCGAGAAGACCCTTTTTCAAGAGCTGACAACCTTTTATTAAGTTGGTCAGATACCACTTATCAGAAGGGCATATTAAATAATGGGACACCACCACTGCCTCCTGTCACACCCAAATGGTCCACTTCATGATTCAAGCTGGGCATAGTGTTCCAGATTTGTCTTCTTTGTGTCTCACATGTCTTCCTTTGATGTTAATTAAGAGGGAGAGGCGAATTAATCTTGATGGTGGTGGAAAGGGCCATGAAGTCGCAGACAACTCCTGTAGGGTTTCCAGGGCAAGAGATGAACAGAGGTGGTTTGCCATTGCCTGCCTCTGTATGACAACCCTTGTCTTCCTTGGTAGTCCCCCATCCACGCACTATGCAGGGAGGACCCTGCTAAGCTTCTGAGATCTGATGATAGCCTGGGCCGTTAAGATCATAGCGAACTAATATCAGAGCTGCCAAATTGATTCCCATTGTTTTTCCTGCATCAGTTCAGATCATCTGAAACCATGGTGTTTTAGGAGGAGGAGGTAGAGGAGGAGGAGAAGGAAAAGGAGGAGGAGAAGGAAAAGGAGGAGGAGGAGGAGGAGGAGGAGGAGGAGGAGGGAGAAGAAGAAGAAGAAGAAGAAGAAGAAGAAGAAGAAGAAGAAGAAGAAGAAGAAGAAGAAGAAGAAGAAATCGGATTTACACCCT
>NW_015170888.1:1793623-1793987 GCF_001447785.1 Gekko japonicus
AGGAGGAGGAGGAGGAGGAGGGAGAAGAAGAAGAAGAAGAAGAAGAAGAAGAAGAAGAAGAAGAAGAAGAAGAAGAAGAAGAAGAAGAAGAAATGCCAACACTGTATCTGTGGAGGTTTAAAGTACATCCACATTCAAAAAATCCATAATGGTTTCACACCACTTTGACTGACATGGCTTCCCCTCAATGAATCCTGGGAACTGTAGTTTCTTTGTGCAAGATTTCTCATCTCCTCTTGCAGAACTCTTGTTCCATGGTTCCTTAGGGAGAGGGAAAGGCTTGGAAGCCGTTCGAGGTCCGTCATGGAGACCGCGTGTTCTTCCATTTAGCAGTAAGTAAAAAAAAAACCCTCAGGCAATCGCT
>NW_015170888.1:1794005-1828790 GCF_001447785.1 Gekko japonicus
ATGCGCTTGCAAGCCCCTAAGATTAATATTGAAATAATGTCTCTATATTTCACCTGTTGAATTGTTGCTCTTCCCCATTAGGACTCCATTTAACACCAGGAGCCAGTCAATAAATTTTTCCTTGCTGCGTAGGAAATTGACTAAAAGACACAATATTAGCTTTTAAATTTTAAAGAATTAAGATCTTTACAACTGCGTTTCTCTTCTCCCCCCCCCCCAACTTTAATATATATACATTACCTTGAAAACGAACGTTGGGCTTTGTGTTCTCAGCACTGATAAAAGCTAATAGTAACAGCTTCTGGGCCTTTTCAGTTTCAAGCTTTGGGTGGGAGTTTGTGGGAACAATAGGCCCCCTTTCTCAGTCCTCGGCCCGAGAGCACTTCTCAGGGAGGGGGAGAAAAGAAACTGCGACTGGAACAGTTGTCTAGGCCTTAGGCCTGACAGGTCACCAAGTTCAAGCTTTTGTGCCTCCGACGTTCTTTGCCCCCTTTGTCTGGCAACAGATAAATAACTGGGGATTTTTAGACTCTCTCTGTTGAAATGCAAAAAAAAAAAGTTGGACTCCCAAATAGGAAACAATTGAAATCTGACCATCCCTCGGAGGTTTCTTGGGAGATTTTATGGGACGGCCTCCATGTTTTAAGTTCCCATATGACACATTTTGAAAGACAGGAGTTTGGGAACGTTTATCATCAGCGTGGCGGTGGAGAAGGGCCACAGCACTGAATGTGACTGTTGTAAAACAAAGAAACAGAACACCAGACGACACCCCTGCAAGTTAGGCCAGTAGTATTCACCCCACAATTCAAGCTAACAAGCAGAATTCTGTCTCGCAGACTGTGGGATGTCAAGGGCTTGACAACTGCCCATCCTCTGTTTTGTTTTTGTTTTTTTGCGATCAGACAGCTAAAAAGAAAAAATCCAGGAGATTTACCTCCGGGACTGCCTTAGACTTGACTAGAGTTGCCAGGACCCTGGTCCGAGCGGGGGTTCCCCTGATTTTGGGGCTTCTTCCCCCTGCCAGGCAGCTGGTTGGCGGGGGGAAGCCCTGCCCCAAGAGTGGCTACCTGTGGCCACCCCACGGCAAGATTTAAAGGGCCCTCCAGATGACCAGTGGGAACACGTGGCCCGCCGATCAGCTGGAGGGCCCATTAACTCTTTCAGGAGGATGTGGCCGTGTGCACCAGCACTCCAAGCTGCAAGTTCGCAGCTTAGAGTGCAGGTGCAGGTGGCCTTCTGCCCCACTTCTTCCCAAAAGCATTTAAAGAAACTCTTTAAATGCTTTTGGGAAGAAGTGGGGGCTGCCGGTCCCCAGCGTGATGGTGTCACTTCTGCATGATGGCGTCGTGTTGGGAACAGCCCCAACCCCTCCAGTAATGCCCCCCAAAGTCCCCCCACCAGGGACTTGAGAGGACCTGGGAACCCTAGATTTGTTGGGTCACAACTTGTATAGCATCAGGGTTGCCAGGTCTCCCCCTGTAATAGGATACCTCCCACTGGCAAGGCCCCCCCCAACCCCTGCCACTTCTCCATAGGCCAGTGGAGAAGAAAATGAAGAAAAAATGTCATCACAGCCAGGGCTATTTTTGGGGAGGAACGCACAGGAACGGAGTTCCGGCTGGCTCCCAAGTTGGCCACGCCCAGCAGGAGCTCATTAGCATAACAGGCCACACCCAACAGCAGAAACTCATTAGGATTGGCTACATTAGGGGTGTGTGGCCTAACATGCAAAGGAGTCCCTGCTACAAAAAAAGGCCCTGGGTTTTGACAACAAACAAGGTCAACAGAATAAGAAGCAAAAGGTGGGTGTGGCTGGATGACCACACTTCTGGTAACATGGGGGTGTGGCCTAATAGGCTAATGAGCTGTACTATCAGGGGTGTGGCCTAATATGCTAATGAGTTTCTGCTGTTGGTTATGGCTTATTATGCTAATGAGTTCCGGGTGGGCTTTTTCTACAAAAAAACCCCCTGATCACAGCAATTGTATGGTGTTATTTCTGGGCCAAACATCACTCGAGGATTCACAGTAAACTCTATGTGCAAAGCCATGACATCATTTCCAGGCTGAACCTGGAAGTGACGTCATGGTGCTCTAGGATTCAGTGAACACTCTAGGGTAAAATCATAGCACTTCTGCTGAATCCTATAGTGGCATGACATCACTTCTGGATTCGGACTGGGAATGATACCATGTCGTTGATGTGATGGCGTCCCCTCATGTCTCCACCTCCCAGTCTCTTGCGGGCTGGCAGCCACTGCCTGGCAACACTGTAAAGCACTCTGAACCCTGCAGAAAGTTGGGAAGGGGAAACAGTTAGTGGTGAAAGGAGTGCCTCAAAATCCAGTCCCGTACAGAACTACTTAGGCCTCCCGTATACCTGCTCCCAGCTACAATTTCCAACCCCAGAGTAATGGAGCAGGAAAAGACAAAATGGGCTTCGTATAGTGACGCTCTAGGAATTTCCAGGTGATCCTCTACCACGGAGACCAGAGGAGGCAGCCTAGATCGTCACACAGAAGTGACATGACATCCTCCTTACATCCTGCCTGCCCCCGGGCATCGCTCCCCAAATCTACTGGCATTTTCTGAAACTGTGTTGGGAACTTTAGTTTTGACTTGTGTTGCAAAAGACAGCACTTGGATCTGTTCCAGGTCTCATTGTTGCACAAAACGTGAATCACAGACAAAAAATGAGGTCTAGAAATGAGGGGCCCAGATTTCTCCGTTACAGTGACGTAGGTGCCTTTGCTATCCGAGACTCACATTGTGTGTGTGTGTGTGTGTGTGTGTGTGTGTGAAAATGCTAAGAGGCTTTATCTCAGCTGAAGAATGAACTTCCCGGAGGAGATGTTGTTGTGGCTGTTTGTTTGTTTGGTAAATGAAAGCAGAGTGTTTTTCGTATCCGATACAATTTTTTTTTAATTGCCCTGTAATACGAAAGGAAGAAAACGAACCGACTGATCCCATGTGAAAATTTGTCCAAGATTGCTGGCATAGTTTCTTGGCCCAGTGTTTTCAACTGGATTTTATGACTGAGACCAGACCAATCCCAAACTCAGCAGATACTGGTGTGGAAATGGGGGCGGGGGGGATGCTTGTAGGGAAGGGGGAGGAGCTGGCTGTTGAGAAAATATGCACATTGCCCTTTGCTTTCCGAATCTTCACATGAGAAAAGGGTGACTTGAAGCTTGTGGGTCTATCTTGGATCCAACAGCTCCCTTTACATATCTAAATATTTAAAATGCTACACATCGACTCTGCTTATTTCCCTGACAGAAGCTCCCAACTGTACAAGCTGTTCCCATAAACGTACTGAAAATATAACTTTTTTGTTGTTCTTGTTGTTAAAGATTGAGAAGAAACACACACGCAGTTTGGTCTAATGCTATGATAAAATTCCACCCCCCTCAAGTCTCACCAGGGAGTTCCTTTTGGATCAACAACTTGTTCATAGATGCCTGACGTCCTTTGTTCCCCTAATATGTACATCACAGATGAACAAAGTTTGAGTCCAGTGGCACCTTAAAGAACAACAAAGTTTTATTCTTTGTTCAATAAAACATTTTTGGTCTTAAAGGTGCCACTGGACTCAATTTTGTCCTGCTGTTTCAAACCAACATAAGAACATAAGAGAAGCCAATGCTGGATCAGACCAATGGCCCATCTAGTCCAACACTCTGTCACACTGTGGCCAAAAATACCAGGTACCATCAGGAGGTCCAGCAGTGGGGCCAGTACACTAGGAGCCCTCCCACTGTTGCCCCCCCCAGCACCAAGAATACAGAGCATCCCTTGCCCCAGACTGAGAGTTCCTATCTATACCTTGTGGCTAATAGCCACTGATGGACCTCTGCTCCATATGCTTATCTCATTCCCTCTTGAAGCCATCCATGCTTGTAGCCGCCGCCACCTCCTGTGGCAGTCCACCTGAATTTTCCTTCACAGATGAACCAAAGTCTTGTTTTTGCTTTCGTTTTGCAAACTAGACTGATTTGTGGATTGCTGCCCCTGTTTACAAATCCACAATAGCCCTCCTTGGTTCTTTGATGCACGCTTGGAAGGGAAGGGGAATGAAAATAAGAGTCCAGTGACACTTTGTAATTCAGCACACCTTCTCGTACGTCAGAGCTCACTCCATCAGATGCATAGAGTTTCTGGCAATTGCGAGAGCTACCCTTATCACTTCCAGGTAGCTCTAGGAATCATCAGGAACTCTGTGGTCATAACTTCCAGTAAGTGGACGAGGTCTTATTTTTCTTCTTTAATTTTTCTTACCAGGGTGATCATACACACCCCTTTGGCTCCTTGCTGATCAGCTGAGCATCATTGGGCAAGGACTATGATTGGTAGGAGGTCTCCTGCTATACACAGGCGAACTTCATCAGATGCAGGGACAGTACAGCCATTGTACCAATGCGTTTATATTCACAAGGTAAAGGCAGTGCTGGTGAGAAATGTTACAAAGAGTTTAAAATAAAAGCAAATTCCAATAGTAATCAGGTCATAAGAACATAAGAGATGCCAATGTTGGATCAGGCCAAAGGTCCATCCAGTCCAACACTCTGTATCACACAGTGGCCAGAAATACCAGTGCCATCAGGAGGTCCACCAGTGGGGCCAGGACATTAGAAGCCCTCCCACTGTTGACCCCCCCCCAAGCACCAAGAAGACAGAGCATCACTTGCCCCAGAGCCCCTAGCTATACCTTGTGGCTAATAGCCACTGATGGACCTCTGCTCCATATGCTTATCTAATTCCCTTTTGAAGCCGTCCATGCTTGTAACACGGTGTTGGTGTGGGCAACTTCTGGATGTTAAATAGACAGAGAAGATTTAAGAATCCAATGAGGAATGGGCAAGATGAACAGCTGCAACAGAAAGTTATAGAGATATAGCTGAATTAATTAACACCTCTGTGGGGTGGGATAGGTAAAGGTAAAGGTTCCCTTGCTCGAAAGCCAGTCGAATCCGACTCTAGGGTTGCGGTGCTCATCTCCGTTTCAAAGCCGAAGTCATGTGGCCGGCATGACTAAACACCAAGGCGCACGGAACGCTGTTACCTTCCCACCAAAGTGGTACCTATTTATCTACATCTACTTGGGGTGGGATACGAACGTGAAATTGAGCAAACTTCAGAGGACGACGGAAGACAGGAAGGCCTGGCGGGATCTGCTCCATGGGGTCGCAAAGAGTCGGACTCGACTGTGCGACTGAACAACAACAAGGAGTGGGATGTGCTAAGATATTAGGACCTATAGCAACTGAGAAATACAAGGTCCTTCTTAACACCTGGCGGTGTGGTGGCATTTCATTTCCTAATAAATGCGAAGTTCACCACTTCCCATTAGATCCCACCTTGGAAAAAGAATAGTGACTTCTCCATCACCTTGGAAAAAGAACAGTGACTTCTCCAACAAAACGAAAAAACCCTCTCAGTCATTCTTTTATTTTAAAACACAATCAAAGTCTGGTGCAAAAGTTCACTCTCGCAAACTCTGAAGATACAAATGCTGCAGTTGTGCTCCCTCCTGGTTACCCTCGGGTGCAAAGCTCTCAGAGGTCGAAAACAAGAGACTGCCCTGGCCCAAAAGCCAAAAGCAGAGGAGAGGAAAAGTCAAAAAAGCCCTTTAAACACACAAAGAGGAGGCTGTTCATATTTCACTCTTGTTTCCTCTGAAGATTGACACAGTAGCAACCCCCCCCCCCCCCGTTCCATTTTTCCATTAAGCAAGTTCTTTGGAGAATATCTGAACTTTTTCCCATCCCAACAATTCCCACGGACAATTGGCACAGAAACGAGGGGAACTTGCAATCCTAGGATTTTTTCCAGGCATGAGTTAATTTATTAAAAAAAAAATATCTGCCATTTCCGTAATACTAACAGTAAGCAGAGTTTGTATCCATATGAAGTCCATAGTGGCCCATCATAGCATGGGGTGTGTGTGCATTTTTGTATATTTTTAGAGCAAGATATAGAGAGATGAAATCATTCAGTCCCGTCCTGCTTCTTCCACGTTCTCAGATCTCAGTATGCCCATTTATGCTTTTGCTTTTTCCTCTCCTCAAATTCATTCGCATGCTGGGATAGATGTAGAGGTATTGCATTGCCTTTCTTGCCAGCTCCCTAAAAGAACTGGGTGGCCATTAAAATATGTAGTTCTGCTTCCGATGTGATCTGTTTCTTATTCATTCTAATGGATATATTGACATACACTTAGAAACAATAGAATGGGTAAATAGGACGGCTAATTAGGGGTATTAGCCCTTGGCTGGAAAATGGGGGGAGGGACCCTGGGACCCTGGGGGGGGGCAGGGAGGTAGAAATGTCAGATTCCTAGGCTGTCACCCAAATATGGTGATGTCCCTTACCATGTTGCAAACAAGAAAAAAAATGCACGTGCCCAAATTCAACCACCAAAAACCCAATGATTTATAGATTTTATAGATATAACCAGGGGTCATTTCCTGCCAGAGCGCACAGGAGCGGAGCTCCGGCAGTAAAGAGCCCAGGGGGTGGGCACATGCAACAAGCCCCACCCCCTGCTCCCAGCAGCCTCAGTCAGAGCAAGAAGCAGCCAGGTAAGTGCAGAGCCGCCGCCCCAGCCCAAAACAGTCCAGAGGCACCTTTAAGACCAAGTTTTATTCAGGTACAAGCTCTCCCTCCTCTGCAAGGACAGATCTGCACGTCTCTCCCCCCCCCCAATAGCTAGCAATCCAAAACAGTCCAGTGGAGCCTGAGCTTTCTGACACACTTCCGGTGATGAGGTTTTGCCTTCTGACACACTTCCGGTGATGTCAGGGGGTGTGGCATATGCAAATAAGTTATGCTAATGAGTTATGCTAATGAGCTCCGCACCTCTTTTTCTACGAAATAACATCTGGATATAACATGTACAATACTCAGAACAAATTTTCCCATGACACAATTAAATAGACAGGTAGAAATTGTGTCATGGGAAAATTTGTGTCATGGGAAAATTTGTTCTGAGTATTGTACATGGTATATTTCTGAAATCTATAAATCGTTGGTTTTTTGGTGGTTGAATTTGGGCACGTGTATTTTTTACATATATTGCTGTGCCACTGCTTTTTACCTTACTTCCCGTTTCGCAGCATCTGGCAATGGGAGATTTGCCTCTCTCTCTTTTTTTGGTATTTTTCATATGTGCGTGTGTGTGTACGCGCACATATGTGTGTACCTGGAAGTCATGGCGACCTCTGGTGACTGACCCCTACTGGAGGCCTGGAGGATATTCAGAGAGGTGGATGAATGAGGCCTGTCCCTGTCTTCCTGACTGCTGGTATGCCTTGGAGATCTCCCATCCAAGTACTTCCCAGAGTCGACCCTGCTTAACTTCCAAGATCTGATGAGATCAGGTTTGCTTGGGCTATCTAGGGCAGGGTTGGGAGATTTGGCTCTTGAAAGCTTATACAAGAAAGTCTTGTTGGTCTCTTTGGTGCTACAGGATTTAGGGTTGCCAGAGGTGGAGTGAGCGATTCAGCATGCCCGGATTTTTTTTTTTGGGGGGGTGTTCCATCACTCTTAGGGTGTCTAGGTGTTATCTCCTTGAATGGGGTGTCTCTCTCTGTCTTAAGTTGGGAGCTGTCCTCCGACCCCTCCTCGCTCTCCCAGTTTGGTTCACCGACGTGAAGTCTGTGGACTCTAATCTGGGAGAACCGGGTTTGATTCCGCACTCCTCCACTTGCACCTGATGGATGACCTTGGGTAAGCCGTAGTTCTGACAAGAGCTGTCCTTGAGAAAGAGCAGTTTCTGTCAGAGTTCTCTCAGCCCCACCTACCTCACAGGGTGTCTGTTGTGGGGAGGGGAAGGGAAGGGAGTTTGTAAGCCGCTCTGAGACTACAAGTGAAGGGCGGGGTAGAAATCCAATATCCTCTTCTCTTCTTCTCTTCTTCTCTTCTTTGTCCTCTCTCAGCACATGGCCTTCCATGCCAATGTTCCCTCTAAGTTATGGAGTCCTGTGAGCAAAAATTCTACTCTCTGAGCTACTGGCATTAAAGTTGTGAGCCAGCAATTTGGCTACTGCATAAATTACTTTACACTGGAGCCCTCCTTCCTGAGCTAAGACAAAATGTGTGAGCCAGAGGCTAAAAAACTGTGAGCTAGCTCACACTAACTCAGCTTAGAGGGGACACTGATGGAGACACATGTCTCTGCAGGTCTCCCCTAGACACAATGCCCTCATACTCCTATACACACGATGCCAGACAAGCTGGCCATTTGTGACAGGGAAAGTACTGCTTAGATTAGGCTTCTCTCTCTCCTTTCAACCGCAACCTGAATGGGAACTGGGTCTACTTGAATAAACATAAGTTGGGGCGTGATCACACCACAACATCTGGGAAGCGTAGCGCACCCGTGGCCAACCTGCGCAGTAAAAATCTACTTCAGAAAGTGCACTAGTATCTGGAAAACGTAGGGCAGGGGCGGGCGGGCGTCTGATCGCGGGAGCACTAGTATCCCGTGGCATCCGGCGTCGATCCACGTCCCGTCGCAAACCGGATGTTTTTCGTAAGCGCATGCGCACAAACACGTCACTGAAAGCAGTGCTGCTCCGTGGAACTGCACATGCGCACAAACACAAAATTGTTTACCGCACCACTTCTTTGCCACGCTCCAGCATCGCCGTGTGATCGCCAGCTAACAGCCTAAGCGCGGAGACTCGGGGGACCGTGTGGTCGGGCTACCGTGCTTAATTTTGCTCCGGGGCGAACAGCCACGCCTCCCCCCCCCCGCGCTACCTGGCCCGTGTGACTGGGGCCATAATCTCTTTCTCCAATGTACTTCTTGGGAGATTTATTTACTGCACTCAGCATCATGCTTCTATGATTGGGCAAACTCCGCTGTTTTTTACCAAATATCCTAATAGCCAGCTCCGGGTTGGGAAATACCCGGAGGTTTTAGGGGTAGAGTCTAGGGAAGAGGGGGTTTGGGGAGGGGAGGGACGTCAGCAGGGTATAAGGCCATAGAGTCCATTCTCCAAAACAGCTGTTTTCTCCAGGGGAACTGATCCTGGTCATCTGGAGATCAACCGTAGTAGCAGGAGATCTCCAGGTGCCACCTGGAGGTGGACAAGCTTAGCTGGACTCGAATCTTCTGCTGCTGACCAACACAGCTACCCCCCTGAAACAGTTTTTTCAACTGGGATGTCATTCACTGCATGACACTGTTTTCCCCTCCCTGTTTTCTCCCGCTGCTCGCTCAAGTTGTGGAGGGGGACTGGGGAAGGGTGGGCCTGTGTGATATCGTGGTTGGACAAAGCACCTCAGTTCAAAACAGCGCTTAAGGTCTGAATTGTACACTCGTCTTCTCAGTCACCGACTTGCACAAGGCAGGTAGCCGTATCAGTCTGTCGGTAGCAGTGGAAAAGAGCAAGAGTCCAGTAGCACCTATTTGTGGCACGGTCGGAGCATTCGTAGGACACTGTTCACTTCCTCGGGTGTTTGAAGAAACGAGCAGTGACTCTTGAAAGCCTGTTGTTGTTGTTCAGTTGCACAGTCGAGTCCGACTCTTCGCGACCCGATTCTTGTACCCTGTCACTAATTTTGTTAGTCTTTAAGGTGCTACTGGACTTGCTCTTCTCTGTGCCTACCTATACAAGGAGAGGTGGGGCTCGCTAGAAAGCAGTGCCTTCTGGCCTTGAATCTGCTTCCGAGATCACTGGAAGTCCATGCTGGCCCCTACAGTGATACAGTGATCACTGTATGGGCCAGCATGCCCATACAGTGATACAGTGATACAGTGATACAGTGATACAGTGATACAGTGATACAGTGATACAGTGATACAGTGATACAGTGATACAGTGATACAGTGATACAGTGATACAGTGATACAGTGATACAGTGAGCGAACTTGAGGCCCCTTGCACATCTTTGGTGCTGGGTTTAGTAAGTTTTAGCCCACTCAGCCTGGAAGAAGTTGACAGATTGCTCGTATCTGTACGTCCAACCACATGCGACCTTGATCCGTGCCCCTCCTGGCTCATTGAGGTGCCCTGAGGGAGATTGTCAACAAGTCCCTCTTGGAGGGACGGTTCCCTAGGGCACTCAAGGAAGCTATGGGCCGCCCTTTCTTGAAAAAAACATCTCTGGACCCGGCTGAATTGGCCAACTATCGGCCGGTGTCCAATTTGCCCTATTTGGGCAAACTCATTGAGAGGGTGGTAGTGACACAGCTACAGGGCTTTCTGGATGACGCTTCTATCCTCAATTCCTTCCAGTCTGGCTTTCGCCTGGTTTATGGGACGGAGACAGTACTGGTCGCTCTGACTGACAACCTCCGTAGGCATCTGGATCGCAGCGGTGTGGCGGCACTGGTGCTGTTAGATCTGTTGGCCGCGTTTGACACGGTCGACCACCAGTTACTAGCACACCACCTCGCCGACGTGGAGATTCAGAGGCTCGCCCTTCAATGGTTTGCCTCTTTTCTCCAAGGTCAGGGACAAAGGGTGGCGATAGTGGATCAGCGGTCCCAGAGGTGGGGTGCCTCAGGGGGCGGTACTGTCCCCGACTTTGATTTAATTAGCTGTCCCCAAGGCCCCCTCCCCAAAATCCCTAGAGGCTAGCAGAATCCCTGACCTGGAGGGCCCAGGTTACCTTGGTCTTGTTAGATCTCAGAAGCTAAACAGGGTCAGTTCCGGTTGGTATTTGGATGGGCAACCTCCAAAGCACATCAGGATCGAGACAGGGAGGCAGCCAATGGGAAACCACCTCTTAACGTGTCTTGCCTTGAAAACCCTATGGGGTCGCCATAAGTCAGCTGTGACTTGACGGCACTTTTCCACCACCGAGAGGAGCAGGAAGTCTCAGCTGAAGATCTCTCGCCTCTCCAACAGAGCAATTCTGTTGTAGCCTCTCCCCACAAATAAATGAATAGATGAAGCTGCCGTATAGAGATCACGGCCCACCTTGCCCAACGCCGGGGCCTTGAAAGCGGTCCAGGCCTGGATCACGAAAACCCAAATGTTTGGTGTAGTGGTTAAGGGCGCGGACTCTAATCTGGGAGAACGGGGTTTGATTCCCCACTCCTCCACTTGCAGCTGCTGATGTGATCTTGGGTCAGTCACAAGTTCTGGCACAGCTGTCCTTGAAAAAGAGCAGTTTCTGTCAGAGTTCTCTCAGCCCCACCCACCTCATAGGGTGTCTGTTGTGGGGAGGGGAAGGGGAAGGAGTTTGTCAGCCGCTCTGAGACTCCAAGTGAAAGGCGGGGTCTAAATCCAATCTCTTCTTCTTCTCTCTGTAAACCCATTGATGGTGTGTATTTAAATCCACTCTCTTTACACTCCACTTGCTATAGAGGAGAGGCTCTTAAGTTCTCATTTCAGCAGCCCCTTAAGCAGTGTGCCATGGGAAACTTTTATTGGGGGGGGATACCCACACATGCTCAAATGGATACTTGGATGAAGTGATGCAATAATATATTAAACCTCTCGGGGTAAATGAGATCGGTCTGAGAGGGAAAAACCAAAAAGCAATTGCACGCAGCATTGGTTCCTTCTCTGGAAGCTCAAAAACACAGGTCCCGTCCCCCCCCCAAGAAAAATCCACAACTTTGTTTGTTCTGGAATAAAGCACAATATCTTGTGAAGGAAACCAAACTAGGGGTGCCAGCCCCCAGGTGGAAGCAGGGGATCCCCCGATTTGACAAGCTCCTGCCCCCAACAGCCACCGCCTGGCGCAATGTCCCTGGTGTGATGACATTACACGAAAGTGACATCATCACACTGGGAACATGATGTGGTGACGCTCTGGTATTTTGGGCAAAGCTCTATGGTGACCAACTATAGAGTGTTGCCCAAAACGCCAGAGTGTCACAGCGCAATGTCCCTGCATGATAACATCACTTCTGTGTGACATCATCATGACGGGGACATCATGCCTGGTGACGTTGCACTCCCGGAGAGCTCCCTCCCACCTCCCACTGGCGCGCAAAGAGAACCTGGGAACCCTAAGCCAAACTGTCGCTGATGAGGCCTTGGGAACAAGGGCAGGCCTTTAGGGAGGAGATGTGGCTCAGTGGTAGAACATCTACTTGGCATGCAGAAGACCCCAGGTTCAGTCCCCAGCATCTCCAGTTGGAAGGACCAGGGAGTAGGTGACATCAAGTCCCTCTGCCAGACAGTACCGACCTTCAGGGCTATTTTTGGGCAGGAACGCACAGGAATGGAGTTCCGGCTGGCTCCCAAGTTGGCCACGCCCAGCAGGAACTCATTAGCATAATAGGCCACACCCAACAGCAAAAACTCATTAGGATTGGCTACATTAGGGGTGTGTGGCCTAACATGCAAAGGAGTTCCTGCTAGAAAAAAAGCCCTGGGTTTTGACAACAAACAAGGTAAACAGAATAACAAGCAAAAGGTGGGTGTGGCTGGATGAGCACACTTCTGGTAACATGGGGGTGCAGCCTAATGTGCTAATGAGCTGTGCTGCCAGGGGTGTGGCCCAATATGCTAATGAGCTGTGCTGTCAGGGGTGTGGCCTAATATGCTAATAGGTTTCTGCTGTTGGGTGTGGCTTGTTATGCTAATGAGTTCCTGCTGGGATTTTTCTACAAAAAGAGCCCTGATTTATTATTATTTATTAAATTTATAGACCACTCTTCCCCAAAGGGCTCAGGGCAGTGCACAACAGGGTAAAATAGAGTAATTTAATCTCAGTTTACAATAAAAGCAACTGGACTTGATAACAGCATACAGTTGTGCTTCGCTCCTTGCCTCGTGTGGATCAGGGACTGCTCATGGAGGAGGCCACGATGAGAGAGACAGTGTGGGCTGTTGCTGTCCTCAACCATAGGCTTGGCGGAACATCTCTGTTTTACGTGCCCTGTGGAACTGAGCGAGATCCCGCCGGGCAGGGATGTCCCCAGGCAGAGAGTTCCACCAGGCTGGAGCCTAGGCTTGCCAAGTCCCCCCGGGGGGTGGGGAAACCCCCGCCCCAGAGGCCCTTTCCCTGTCGCTGGCGGATCGGGCCCCAGGGGGAGCCCCAGCCCGGCATGCGTGTCACCAGGAAGTGACGTTATGACGCCGGGCACGCTGGTGGTGGGGCCACGGTCATCTGAGGGAAAACTCTATGGTTTTCTGTGAGAGGTAGTCCAGGGAAGGAACCTGCCCCCAGCGTGCCCGGCATCATAACGTCACTTCCTGGTGATGTGCGTGCGGTGCGTGCACATGCTCCAGCCGCAGACCGGGAATCCCCTGGTAAGGAGATTTTTCAACTTGGCAACCCTACTAGAGCCAGGGCCCAAAAGGCCCTGGATCTAGTTGAGGACAACTGGATATCTTCTGGGCCAGGGACCACCAGCAGATGTTGATCTTCCAACCAGAAGGTTCTTCTGTGGACATACCCGGAGAGGTGGTCCCGCAGGTATTGGGTGAGATTAGGTGAGTTTGGAGTGCAGATGTATTGAACATTTGTGTTGGGCCCAGAGAAATTATGCTTTGGCCCTGTACCTCAATGGCCACTGATGGTGCCATCAAAGCAGAGATCTTCCAGCTTTCCGTCATGAGAGCATCCACTTCGGGGAGAAAGATTACCTGTTCCTCCACCTTTCTTCCCGAGATGTTGCTGTGGCCACTGTGAGCATCCAAGCGTCATGGACCAGCCAGGGCTCAGCAACAGGGAGGACCAGGAAATGACATTACACCATTGCTGTGATGGTATTTCCCCCTTCATTTTTCCACTGCCGGCTTACTGAGCGGCAGGGGGGTCAGGGGTTGTGAGTAGGGATCCCAAATCCCCTCGGGGGGTGGGGAAACCCCCGCCCCAGAGGCCCCTGGGGGCAGGGCCACGGCCATACAAGGGAAAATTCTATGGTTTTCCCTTGTATGGTCGTGGCCCTGCCCCCAGCGTGCCGGCGTTGTAACGTCACTTCCTGGTGATGTGTGTGCGGCGTGTGCGCGCTCCGGGATCCACCTGGGAGTCCCCCGCCACCAAGGTAAGTTCCACTTTGCAACCCTAGTTGTGAGCAGGAGATCTGCTGTTATAGCAGGGGACCTGGCAACCCCACGTTCAGCCTAACCGAGTACACAGGGCTGTGGTGATGGCAAAATGGGAGAGAAGAGAATGGTAAAAGCTGCTTTGGGTCCCCATTGGAGAGCACGGCAGGGTCTAAATTAAATAAAAATGTAAACTACTTGAAGATCCTATGTGCTGAAAAGAGATGTGTATATAAGTGAAGTGACAGGGTGGGCTTTGGCTAAAACGTGACATTCTTACGAGGGAAAAAAGGGATTTCTTCTTCTTCTTCTTTTTCTCCTCCTCCTCCTCCTCCTCCTCCTCCTCCCTTCCATGCTAATGGAGGGGGCAAGTCTTTCAGCCTTTTTGACACCTTTTGTCTAAGATTTTTCTTTTCTACTCTCTGAACCGAGTTTTTGTTTTTTTTAAACTAACCTCTTTTTTGCTAGCATCCCCATTCAAAACACCCATTCTAAATTCTAAAATCTAAACGGCGCCATGCTGAGTTGTAGTCATTGTTGCTCGCGCCGAGTTGTAACTGTTACTCATTTAACGCAATCGCCTTAAAAAGACGTCGCAGTGAATGATAGCATATTGATACAAATGAGTTGTAAACGATAGTGAAATTTGTGCTAAGATGAAAATTGGACATTGATACGGTTCAGATAATAAACAGGCGTGGGATCCTGAATGGCAGATCAAACTGTACCTCTGCAGTACATTCACTCAACGGCCTCGAGTGCATCCCTATTCCTGAAGCCTCAGTTTTACAGCTGTAAAATGGGAATACCATTCATCTCCTAAACCATGTTATTCTGTAAACTCTGGAGCTGAAAAACAAGGGCATAGCATCCTAAGGAAGGGATTGGTGGGGGGGAAAAAACACCCTGAGCGGAAGGGGAAGGATGCTGAGTAATGACGGGGGAAACCCCGGTAGGAAACAGGTGGGAGAAACTTTACATGTGGCTAGGAAAGTGTGATTGGTGGGTATTATGGACTAGAGGATGGTAATCTATGGTCCCAGTCACACGGGCTGGAAAATGTGGTGGTGTTGGTGGTGGAGTGTAGCTGTTTGCCCCGGAGCAAAGTAACGCACGGCACCCCGATCACATGTTGTGTGGAGGTCCCGTGGGTATGCCATTAGGTGCTGATCACATGGCTATCCTGCAGCGTGGCAAAGAAGCAGTGTGGCGCGATCACACTGGCAATCACTAGGCACCGCTTCCATGGCAAACGGGATTTCCCCCCCCCCACAACAGTGTGCGCATGTTTGTGGTGTTTGTGCGCATCCTGTGGAGACTTAAAAAAAAAATCCGGTTTGCGACGGGACATGGGCAGGCGCCAGATGCCATGGGATTCCAGTGGAAACGCGATCAGACGTTTACCCTTGCCCCACGTTTTCTGGAAACTAGCACATCGTATGTACTAGTTTTTTACTCCATATCTTCGGCAAGAAGCCACAGGTTAGCCACGGGTGCACTACGCTTCCCAGATGTTGCGGTGGGATCGCGCCCGGAAAATCCACCTATCATCCATATCTTTAGCGCGGCAAATGCTCCGTGTGAACGGGACCCATAATTCGCTTTTTGAGTTGATCTGAAATGAAATTTTGACAACCTAGTTCAGTGATGGCGAACCTTTTAGAGACCGAGTGCCCAAACTGCGACCCATACCCACTTATGTATCGCAAAGTGCCAACACGGCAATTTAACCTGAATACTGAGGTTTTACTTTAGAAAAAAACAACTCATACATTAACTTAAGATGATCCAAACAAGGTAAGGAAAGCAATACCAAATGCTTTCATTTACTTAAAATTATTTGGCAGAGAATTCCACACTTTAATGATGGTTTGGGCCTGGCTGGGGTGATGGCATGCGTGCCCACAGGGCTCTGAGTGCTGCCTCTGGCACGCGTGCCATAGGTTCGCCACCACTGACCTAGTTTTTTCTGCAAGGAGAACTGGTCAGCAGGGTGGGATCTGACTCTTTGGGTTGTTCATGGTTAGGACTCAGATGGGAGACCACCAAGGAAGCCCCGGGCAGCTATGCAGTGGAAGGCAATGGCAAACCCACCTCAGATCATCTCTTGCCGTGGAAACCCCATGAGAGGTCATCATGAGCCATTGTGGCTTGAAAGCATTTGAATATGATTTCATCCACACATTAAAAGGTATGCCTCAGTACCACTGCAGTTTGCCTACATTCAAGAGCAGTCTTCCCCAGCAAGACACGACCTGACTGTGTGAGCAGGGTGCTGCAGATGAATGCAGTCCTCAGTGCAGATAATGCATTTGGATTCACCCAAACGGGGATCCTGCCAGGCTCACATTTCTGGGGCATGCAGAACCCTGTGATGCACGTAATACATGTGATTGTGAATACATGTGACCCAGTTTGGTGTAGTGGTTAAGAGCGGCAGACTCTAATCTGGAGAACCGGGTTTGATTCCCCTTTCCTCCTCCACATGAAGCCAGCTGGGTGACCTTGGCCCACTCACAGCTCTCTCAGCCCCCCCTAACTTACAGGGTGTCTGTGACGTCCTCCTTATTAGGGATGACTGGTTTCACTTTAAAAGTTCTCTTTTTATTCTGTTTATCTGGGTATATATGGTTGCCACCAGGAAATTTAAGGATTTCCAATCCTTTTATACTTTACTGTTGTTCTTACTATTTTGGTAGACCGAGTTCAAGGCTTACAAGGAAATATGTGGTCCTGAGGAAGTATTTATTTCAGAGCTGGTATACTTGAATGAAAGAGGATTTATTGAAATAAAGTATAAAAAAGAGGGTAGTACAATGTAACTAGTAATGTGTAAATACTGAACAATTGCTTTGGTATCCCACACAATCTTCTCCCTCTCTGTCAGGGATCTATGTATGTAACTTTGTAACACTTGTTTATCTCAATGCTATATACGTTTACTGTTTCACTCTAGCCTGTCACTCAGACTTTCCTTTAACTCTTGTTCACTTAAACTTTACTGTTTCTTAGACACTCAGCTTTCAGCTTATAACTGCTTCAACACAGAACTGCTTGTCTCTCCTTCACACACAGAACTAACTAAACCTATCAACTGTCAAACCTGTAACTGTAAAACCTGACTGACATACATACTCATCCACTCATTTTCACTTCCCAAACCCCTCCCCCTCTCTGTCAACCACCAATCACACCACACTTGCCTCCCTCAACCACTCTAGTCTACTTACCACAGCCATGCAACCAAACCTTTAAAGACACGCACACACACACCAAAAACAAGGAATCGTTACAGTGTCTGTTCTGGAGAGAGGGAGGGAAGGATATTGTAGGCTACTCTGAAACTCATTCAAGTAGTGAAGGGCAGGTTATAAAAGCAATGTTCTTCCGGTGAAGAGAGCCAGTTTGGTGTAGTGGTGAAGTGCGCGGACTCTAATCTGGGAGAACTGGGTATGATTCCCCACTCCTCCACTTGCAGCTGATGGATGACCTTGGACAAGCCATAGATCTGACAAGAGCGGTCCTTAAAAGGGCAGTCCTCGAGAGAGCTGTATCAGCCCCATCTACCTCACAGGGTGTCTATTGTGGGGAGGGGGAGGGAAAGGAGTTTGTAAGCCGCTCTGAGACTCTGAGTGAAGGGCGGGATAGAAATCCAGTCTCTTATTCTTCTTCTGAATAAAGCAATGCATCAATTTTCCATGCACATCTAGCTTCCATGCACATGAACCAGAATGCTGGGAAATCAGGGTTCTGGTTCACTGAAGTGGAAGGTTAAACGCACATGGAAAATTCACATGTCATCCACTACCACCCCATTCAACCCAACGGCACAGATGGCTGGTTCCTTGTTCACATAAATGGGGCACTTCACAGAACATAGCAGATGGCTTTCAGGATGTGGGAATTATGTCAATCAGACGTTCTAGACTGAGGCAGTGGTGGGAACTCTGGCTTCATTCCTCATGGCTCTCTTCTTTGCCAGACGTTGGGTTGCTACACTTTTGGCTTCTTTTAAAGAGTTTTATCTGCCCAGACCCCAATGGGGACAAATCTAGATCTTCAATGTGTTGGCAAATTTGATTTCTGCACATCTTTGAGCAAGCACTCAGATTTACCTATATCCTGTTCTTCCTGAATGATCAGGAGAGATGATAATCATCTTCTGGCCAAAAGTTTCCAGGTTTTTTTTTTAATGACGTGTGCATGTTTCTTCTAAGTTATTTACACATTTGGACCACTTCCTGTTTCTGCAGAAATGCCATGAGAAAAGTTCTGATTCTCACAGTACTTCAGCCTGAGTCACATGCTTTTACAATCTCACAGGGGAAACCGGTTTTTCTAAAGGCCATCCAACACTTTATTCCCGCCTCATTACTAAGATTGCTATTCCTCTGCAAGCGTAAAAACAACAATGATAAAAACAAATTTCAGCTTCCGCCAGTGAAATTCTCTATCATGGCATGCCTTTTTTCCTTCTTCTTCTCTCCATGTTGAGGAGGTATACGTCACAAATAAATGTCTCATCCCTCAGTGGGGGGGGGAATGAGTCATTTTTAAATCTGTGAAAGAATTTCATTTAAAAAAAGCAGAATCAATCAGAATACCATTCAACTCTCTGTGGAATCCACACAAAGCAGCTGAAGATAAAGGGGCCATGGACTTACCAAAGATAAACCCCACATATTAGCTCTTAAAGGTGGGTGGATCCAGTCCATTCTTTGAGAACATTTTGGGAAATGGTGGGGCCAGTCTGGTGTAGTGGTTAGGAGCGTGGACTCTAATTTGGGAGAACCGGGTTTGATTTCCCACTCCTCCACATGCAGCTGCTGGATGACCTTGGGCTAGTCACAGTTCTCTCAGAGCTGTTCTCTCAAGAGCAGTTCTCATAGAGCTCTCTCAGCCCCACCTACGTCACAGGGTGTCTGTTGTGGGGAGGGGAAGGGAAAGGAGATTGTAAGCCGCTCTGAGACTCGGAGTGAAGGATGAGGTATAAATCCAATCTCCTCCTCCTCCACTCCTCCTGCTCCTTCCCTGTTGACACCCATTACTGAGGACTGGTAGCTACTTCTCTCTGCTAAGGGGTTTCCCCTGAAATTGGGGCACAAGTGTCCTTGGATAACCCTACAAGAATTGTGGACAACACATTGACATATTTTACTATGCTGGACTAGAGAAGAATTATGTCTCGTGCAGGACATAGAGGCATTTCTGACTACAGCAAGCACTTTCCAAGATAGAGGATTCCGTGATCTATTTAGGAGATATAGGATAGTAGCTCCTATTGACAATCTTTCAATGTCTTTTGCTACATGTAGACCAGAGAAAGGGAAGATGTCCCAAGTAGGAGAACCTCACATGTAGCTATCTGAACCAGGTTGGTACATCAGCATCCTTCCTTGAAGGAGGAAAAATGGTCCTGAATTGTAACAGATTTGGACAACCAGTTGACATATTTTTTCATTCCACTTGCACTGGAGAATGTCCCAGGACGGTGTTCCTGATGTACCATTTACTGTGTACCATTTACTGTGTGCAGTTCTGGTCACCACACCTGAAAAAGGATATTATAGCTTTGGAAAAAGTGCAGAAGAGGGCAACTCGAAGGATAAAGGGGTTGGAACACTTTCCCTATGAGGAAAGGTTGAAGCGCTTGGGGCTCTTTAGCTTGGAGAAAAGATGGCTGAGGGGTGACATGATTGAGGTTTATAAGATTATGCATGGGAAAGAGCAGGCAGAGAAAGAGGTACTTTTCTCCCTTTCTCACAATACAAGAACTCCTTATGGGCACTCCATGAAATTGCTGAGTGGTCGGGTTAGAACGGATAAAAGGAAGTACTTCTTCACCCAAAGAGTGATTAACACATGGAATTCACTGCCACAGTAGGTGGTGGCGGCTATAAGCATTGACCGGCTTCAAGACGGAATTAGATAAGCATATGGAGCAGAGGTCCATCAGTGGCTATTAGCCACAAGGTATAGATAGGGGCTCTGGGGCAAGTGATGCTTTGTCTTCTTGGTGCTTGGGGGGGTCAACAGTGGGAGGGCTTCTCATGTCCTGGCCCCACTGCTGGACCTCCTGATGGCACTGGTATTTCTGGTCACTGTGTGATACAGAGTGTTGGACTGGATGGGCCTTTGGCCTGATCCAACATTGGTGTCTCTTATGTTCTTACCAATTTCAGCCTACCCATCACTCTGGAAAAGGATAACTTATTTATTTTTGGCATCTCTTATAACAGAGGTGAAGATAGTGGTTCAATAAGAAAAATGCTGGAATGTTGGGGGGGGGGGGTGTAGGGTGACAGATAGTGATTATCAAGGACGAGTTCAGTGTATTCAGGACAGCCTGGATAGTTTGTACAGATTAAAGCCAGCGATACTGTGTAGATGCCAGCGGTGAAAGCATTATGCCTAGGCAGGAGAGGATGTGACCAGGGAACAATCCTAGAAATGTGCCAAGCTACTCAGGGGTTAAGACGCTGAACTGCAGACTGGAAGGTGGGCACTTCAGCAGTTTGAGGATTGAGTGCCACATGACGGAGTGAGCTCCCGTCTCTGGTCCCAGCTCCTGCCAACCTAGCGGTTCGAAAGCGAGACATTGCAAGTAGAGAAATAGCTACTGCTTCGGTGGGAAGGTAACGGCGTTCTGTGCACCTCAGCGTCTTGTCATGCCGGCCACATGACCATGGAAACGTCTCCGGACAGCGCTGGCTCTTTGGCTTGGAAACGGAGATGAGCACCGCAACCCTAGAGTCAGATTCGACTGGCTTTTGAGCAAGGGAAACCTTTACCTTTACCCTCCTGAGAGGTCTCCAGTTTTCTCAAAACTTGTTTCGATTTCCTCAGAGTTCCTCAGAAGTTTCAGCTGAGGAAGAACCCCAATGTGCCAATGAATAAGGGCATAAGGACACCGCAGGCATGAGCAGAATCTCTCTGAGAAAGTTTTCTAGTCTCCCCAGAACTCTTTCAGCTTCTTCCGGAACCCCTCTGCTGCTTCTCGTGGAGAAAAACCCTCACACTGCTGCAACTATTACTTAAGGTGGGATTTTGGCAGCTCCTCTAGCTTCAGTTGGAGCTGCGGTGGCTCAAGTGGTTAAGACGCTGAACTGCAGGCTGTGGAAGGTCAGTAGTTCAGCAGTTCGAGACCCGGGTGCCACATGACGGAGTGAGCTCCCATCTCTAGTTCCAGCTCCTGCCAACCTAGCAGTTCGAAAGCAGCAAGAAATTGCAAGTAGATAAATAGGTACCACTTTGGTGGGAAGGTAACAACGTTCCGTGCGCCTTGGTGTTTAGTCATGCCGGCCACATGACCACGGAAACGTCTTCGGACAGCGCTGGCTCTTCAGCTTGGAACCGGAGATGAGCACTGCAACCCTAGAGTCGGATTCGACTGGCTTTCGAGCAAGGGAACCTTTACCTTTACCTAGCTTCAGTGGATTCGAACATGAAAGGATTAGGAACCTGAGGACAATATATTTGAGGGAGTTGAAGGAAGAGGAGACCAAGAAAGGAGGAGGAAAAGGAGGGGGGGGGAAGAATTGGAATTGTAAAATTAATGATTAAAAATGGCAACTTGGCAGGCACAGAATCCAAACGTGAAAATACTCAGAAATGCTGAATCCAATCACAAACCTACGCGAACCTATTTTTAGCCTCCTTGCCGAAGAAACTGTCCACCCAAGTTTTGTGTTTAAATAAATAATTTCTTATGTCATGAGAACAAAAAAAAAATCAGGTATATGATGTCTCAGGGCAAGTCGAAACGAGATGCAATTTTGCCGTCGACAGATGCACCGCCAAGCCATCCGGTTCTCTTTAATTTGGTCAGCGGCATCTTTGTGCTACTTCTGTCAAGCCGAATCAAATGGAGCGTTAATTTTTGAAGCAAAACCTCTCCGATTATTTCACTTGCAATTTAATCCAGAGCTAACCTCGGGGCGCCCAAAGGTCAGATGTCAATGAATCAGTTTAGCATGCTATCCAACCCCCTGATCAGGAAAACATTCCCCCCCCCCCCATGGAGTCTTACTTATGTAGACTGTTCATTCACTATCTCTGCTGCTCTAAAATTCACAAGAAGGTGAATGTAATGGGTTTAAAGGATGGGGGGGGGAAGGAAGGAGAGGTGATAGATGCTGGGAATGATTTGTTGAAATTCTTTGGATCTAAAACCCTTCTTTGAGGGCTACTAAACAACACCCTGTCCTAATCTAGATGGCCCAGACCAGACCTGTAGCGACAGTGGGGCAGTTCGGGGCCCAGCCCCCTGACTTCCTACCAAGGCCCCCCAAACTTCCATCTAGCTGTTCCCGCTGCCGCTACCCCTTCCCCAGGCATGGTTTGCTTCCTCAACTGACATCAGTGCCCCCCAACTTATTTAAAGGCCCCCAAATTACAAAATCCTGGTTACAGGCCTGACCCAGGCTAAGTCTCAGAACCTAAGAAGGGTCACCCGGTCCTGGTTAGTACTTGGACGGGAGAATGCCAAGGAAGTTCAGGCCCATTGTGAAGAGGCAGGCAACGGCAAAGCCACCTCTATTTGTCTCTTGCCTTGAAAGAAGAAGGCAGATCGTGAGAGGGTGGGCAGGGAGGGTTGCATCAGTGCTTAGTTCTCACGGCCCTTTCTTGCACACCCAAGGAAATGCTGATTGCCGCTTTGGGTCCAGGAAGCAATTTTTCTCCAGGCCAGTTTGGCGAGGGATCCTGAAGATTTTTTTGTTTTGTTCTGTTGCCATCTTCTGGGCATGGAACAAAGGTCAGTGGGGGTAGGGGTATTTGTGAATTCCCTGCATTGTGCAGAGGGTTGGACTAGATGACCCTGGAGGTCCCTTCCAACTCTGTGATTCTATGATTCGATGAAATCCCTGTGGGATTGCTGGAAGTCGACTGGACGTTTCTCACCACAGCCATCAATACACCCAGCGGTAGGGAATCCCACTGCTTAACTTAGGGAATAATTATTTCTTGCTTTCCATCTTGAGTCTATTAAGAAGATCCCTGCTAGACAGGGCCGTAGCTAAAGCCCTCCTAGTGGGGGGGCCCTGGGGAAAGGGGGGGCGGAGTGTGTGTGTGTGTGTGCGCACACTTTGCGCGCGCGCCACACACATATCACCGGGAGTGGCATAATGCCCTCCCCCCTTCTCTGGCCCTGACTGTCAGGATCTCAGCTCCGGCCACAGCCCTTCCTGCCTTGGCGGCGGCCTGCCTATCGCTTCCCACCCACCCCCGGCGGTGGGCCCGCCTCCCCGCCCACCCGAAAGCGGGGGCTGACTGGTCAGAGGACGATGGAACTCTCTGCAGTTGCCGCAGCCCGAGAGGGGAGGAAAGGCCTCTCAGAGAGCAGAGCGGCACGGCCGGCGTACGTGTGGTGAGGAGGGCCACCTGCGTTGCATCTCGGAGGCGCGCGGGCAGAGGCGCTGCCTGTTGCTGCCGGGGTTGCCTTGCCTCTCCTCCCCTCTCGGGCTGCGGCAACTGCAGAGAGTTCCATCATCCTCCAGCCGGTCAGCCCCCGCTTTCGGGCGGGCGGGGAGGCGGGCCCGCCGCTGGGGGCGAGGGTGGGAAGCGACAGGCGGGCCATTGCCAAGGCAGGAAGGGCTGTGGCCGGAGCCTGGACCCTGACAGTCAGGGCCAGAGGAAGGGCTGTGGCCGTAGCCGGGACCCTGACAGTCAGGGCCAGAGAAGGAGGCGGCGGCGGCAGCAGCGCTGATTGGGGAGGGGGGAGGGGGAGAAGGGTGGGGCCCCGCAAAACCAGCGGGAAGGCCAGGCCAGGCCCCGTGGGCCCCACGCAGGCTACGGGCCTGCTGCTAGATCAGACCAGTGGTGGATCTAGTCCAGCATCTTGTCTCACACAGTGGCCAACCAGTCCCTCTTGAGGTCCAACACCTGGGCACAGAAGCCAAGTTCTCCCCTTGAAGTTGCTTCTTGGTATTGAGACTCAGATGTTTACTGCCTCTGTCTATGGAAGTTCCCTTTCACCACCATGGCTAGTCGCCACTGATAGACCTGTCCTCCATGAATCTGTGTAATCCCATTTTAAAACCATCTGTGCCTGTGGTCATCACTATATATGGCGGCGGCAAATGTCAGTAACTTATTGTGTCAAGAATTACTTTCCTTTGTCCATCCCAGTCTACAGCTCATGAGCTTCATTGAATTCCCTTGCATTCTAGTATTTAGGGAAAGGGAAAGTTCTCTCTGTCCACTCTCTGTACCCTGTGTATAATTTTATAAACCACTATCATGTCCCCCATAGTCATCTCTTTTCTAAACTGAAAAGTCCCAGACTCTTTTTAAAATTTTTTTATTGTTATTGAATTAAATTTGACAGGAAATATTGCGATACATAGCAAATAAATAGAGATCCAACAAATACAAACCCGAGATAAAATTTACATAAAAACCTTGTTGAAAACTGCACTGCTTCAAACAGCCGGAATAGCAACTCATAACCCAAACGGGTTTCAATGTATATGTCATGGTCCGGCCAGTATAGCTCTTTGTTTGTATTTATCTAAGAATATGGACCATTTTTCTAGAGGGCTAAGTAGTTCTCTCTCGCATCGTGTTAAGTCAAAATATATGGTGCATTTTCCCAGTAAAAAATAGTCCCAAACTGTCGAGAGCCATACGGCTATCTTAGGTGGGTTGGTTTGTTTCCAACATTTGGCTATGGTGGATTTGGCTGCTGTTTAACAAAATGTTAATTCGTTCTCTTTCTCTTATAGGTGGTACGTTGTCTTTCCAGAGACCCAAGAGGAGCAGAGTTGGGTCCAAAGGTAAGTCGATTTCTGTTATCTTGTGGATGTGGAGTAAAACTTGGGACCAAAACGATTGTATAATAGAGCACTCTCACCAATTGTGAAAGAAAGTCGCTTTGAGCCCACACTGCTTCCAACAGAGGGGTGATATTTGTGGCATTGAGTAAGAAAGTTTGACTGAATTCCCAGACTCTTTCCTTATAGGGGGCTCCAATCCCCTCATCGTCTTGGTTGCCCTCTTCCGTACTTTTCCCTGGCTCTCTGATTGTCCATGAATGTCGTTGGGTGGCCCTGAGTTCTAGCATTATGGAACAGAGAGTTCTCTCTCCCCACTCTCTCCACACCGTCTGCCATGTCTCCTCTCGGCCATTTCCCCCCTCTACACTAGAAAAGTGAAACTCCTTAGCCTTTCCTGGTGGGGAAGGTGCTCCGACCCTTCGATTGTCCTGATTGAATTCTGACAGTTCCTCTCCACCCACACCAGCAATGTGGTCCTAGAAGAGTAGGTGGACAGACAGGGAAACTGACTCACAGAGGTGTGGGCTGTCATTACATACATACATATATATATATATGACTGTAATCCTTTAGATAATCTATTGAGACAGATCAGATATCCAGGAGCAGTTAAAGGAATTTGTGTGAGTCAGACAAGCTGTACGTATCTGCTATCTATGGTTCTTTGTGATCTATGTTGCCTTAACTCCCTTAAAAAAAAAAAATAGCTGCAAGTTCAGCCAGTTCCTAGAACTCTTGACTAGTGGAGAAAGTGTCAGACTCCAGCTGAACCCACAAGCTCAAGGGTGAGACAGTCATGACATTGCAACGGAGGGAAGTTCCCACCCCCTTTCCATGCTCACAGCTTGGTGGTTCGCTTTCGGTTCAACTCCCACTGATGCCGAGACTGAATGAAAGGGTGCTCTTCCTGCATTGCAGACTGCAGACAGATTCATAGGCCTGACCTTGGGTCAACGGGTGGATAGTTCACTTGTGCAGCCCCTGAACGCAGAGGTCAAGTGGCGCGTTGAGGGAGAAAGTGGAAGGAGAGGCAGAAGGCTGCCAGTTTCATTCCCTTCTCGCTGGCCCCACTGGTGAACCTCCTGATGCCACCTGGTATTTTGGGCCACCATGTGACAGAGTGTTGGACTGGATGGGCCATTGGCCTGATCCAACATTGGCTTCTCTCATGTTCTTATGTTCTTACCTGTGGCTGCTGGTGCGCACGTCACATGAACTTGTGTGATCATATTCATACTGGGAATGGAAAGTGCCAACAACAGTGGGAGGGCTTCTGGAGTTCTAGCCCTGCTGGTGGACCCCCTGATGGCCCCTGGGTTTTGGCCACTGTGTGACACAGAGTGTTGGAGTGGATGGGCCATTGGCCTGATCCAGCATGGCTTCTCTTATGTCTGGGGCAGTGATGCTCTGTCTTCTTGGTACTTGAGGGGCAACAGTGGGAGAGCTTTTGGAGTCTGGCCCTGCTGGTGGACTTCTTGATGGCACCTGGGTTTTGGCCACTGTGTGACACAGAGTGTTGGACTGGGTGGGCCATTGGCCTGATCCAGCATGGCTTCTCTTATGTCTGGGGCAGTGATGCTCTGTCTTCTTGGTACTTGAGGGGCAACAGTGGGAGAGATTTTGGAGTTCTGGCCCTGCTGGTGGACTTCTTGATGGCACCTGGGTTTTGGCCACTGTGTGACACAGAGTGTTGGACTGGGTGGGCCATTGGCCTGATCCAACAGTGGCTTCTCTTATGTCTGGGGCAGTGATGCTCTGTCTTCTTGGTACTTGAGGGGCAACAGTGGGAGAGCTTTTGGAGTTCTGGCCCTGCTGGTGGACTTCTTGATGGCACCTGGGTTTTGGCCACTGTGTGACACAGCGTGTGGGATTGGATGGGCCAGTGTCCTGACCCAATATGGCTTCTCTTATGTTCTTATGTTGCAGCCAACTGACAGTGGCCCCATTAGATTTTAAAGGCATGAGGTGAACAGGTGGTTTGACAGGGCCTGCCTCTGCGCAGTGATCCTGAATTTCCTTGGTGGTCTCCCATCCAAGGACAAACCAGGGCCGGCCCTACTTAGCTTCTGAGAGCTGATGAGATCAAGCTATGTTGCTCCATCTAGATAAAAGTCAATAATAATTCGCATGGCAACGTTAAGTCACTTGGTGCCATTTGATTCAAGAATTAGAGACATTCTGCTAGATTTTGGGACGGGAGACCACCAAGGAAATCCAGGGTTGCTATGCAGAAGCAGGCAATGATGATGATGATGATGATGATGATGAAGAAGAAGAAGAAGATGATGATGAAGAAGAAGAAGAGGAGGAGGAGGAGGAGGAGGAGGGCGGAAAGGACCTCAGAGTGGCTTACAATCTCCTTTCCCTTCCCCTCCCCACAACAGACACCCTGTGAGGTAGGTGGGGCTGAGAGAGCTCTTTCGAGGACTGCTCTCGAGAGAACAGCTCTGAGAGAACTTACGACTGACCCAAGGTCACACCAGCAGCTGCGAGTGGAGAATCAAACCCGGTTCTCCCAGATTAGAGTCAGTACACTTAACCACTACACCAAACTAGCTTGGAATGTCTCTTGCCTTGAAGACTCTATGGGGTTGCAATAAACTGGCTGGGACTTGAGAGCACTTTCCACCACCAATGATCCCTTTGACCAACAAACAGAAGTTTCACAGAGTGAGAAACTGCAGAGCTTTGGAAGAGGCCAAATGATAAACCCCCTCCCCACTCCCAGCTTCAGCGCTAGTTTCTAACACACCTTGAGAGCAATGCTCCCTCTAAGCTGTGGAGTCCCGTGAGCCAAAATTCTATTTTGTGAGCTACTGGCATTAACGTTGTGAGTGAGCAATCTGACTACTGCATAAATCAGTTTGCTCTGGAGCCATCCCTTCCTGAGCTAAGACAAAAATGTGTGAGCCGGAGGCTAAAAAACTGTGAGCTGGCTCACACTAACTCAGCTGAGAGGGGACACTGCTTGAAAGCCATCCTAAGCAGATCTATGCAGAATCCTACTCAGGTTTAGTCAATGGTGCTTTAAACTAGGAAAGTGTTCCTAGGATTACATTGCTGAAAGGGGGGGGGGGAAGGACTCTTTTTTACTTACTGCTTGTAAATCATTGGAGCCTTTCCCGCCATTCTCTTCTGTCTCAAAAATGCTTATTTTGCAGCCAATAGATGCTAAATACATTTTTGGGTGCATTAGGAAATGAAAACTTCTGTGTGCATCTTTAGTGTGTAAGTATAAATCATTACAAGATGCCTGTCCAAACTCTTCCAAAAAGTCAGTGTTGTTCAGTGGCGGGAAAATGTGCCTTTTTTAAAGCCCCCCCCCCCTCTGCCCCATCCAGTGACTCTGGGGGTCACGTCCCGAGCAAGTTCATTTCTGGGCCAGCTCTGCCAAATTATATGATGGGAATTAATGTCCACTTTGAGCTTCCAACGGAAAAAACCTGATTTAAGCTCTTAGGTTGAACTTGTCTACAATTGTCAGGGTGAAAGGCCAAATCGTACCCGTTAATTAACCTAATCCATCTCAATCTGCTTTATTTTATACCTTTTTTCGGGTTTGTGACTCCGGGAAATATATTTAGAAAAAAGCCACATACTGTGCTGGAAAAACCCAGAAATGCCATTAAGCTGTTTGGCATCTAACTAATTACACAGTTAATGTTCGGATGGTCTCTCCTGTTCTAAAGGCTAGGGTGGTCGACAGCAATAGATACTGGTGAATTTATGAATGGAACTGCTTCCCGTCTCCACTGTTGGAAGCCAGTTGGCTGAACTGACAGTACAGCACAGATTGGACACCCATTGCTGAATCATACGATTTAGCATTTATACAGAGCATGAAGGAAGCAATTCTATGCTGGTCTCCTTAGAAGTTAGTCCCATTTTATTCAGCAGGGCTTACTCCTGGGAAAACATTCTTTAAGTTAAAGCCTAAAAGTATTAATGTGCTAGTAACTCACATTTTTTTAAAAAAAAAGCTCCAAAGGTCAATGTTCATAGCGTTTAAGTTTTGGAGAATAGGCTATCTGGTGCTTTGGCATAGTTCCATATCAGACTGCCTCCAGGGGTGGAGGAAGTAGAAAAACAGCATACCTTGAAATTCTAATTGGTGTAGTGGTTTGGTGTAGTGTTAAGTGCGCGGACTCTAATCTGGAAGAACCGGGTTTGATTCCCCACTCCTCCACTTGCAGCTGCTGGATGACCTTGGGCAAGCCATAGTTCTGTCAGAGTTGTTCTCTCAAGGACAGTTCTTGAAAGAGCTCTCTCAGCCTCACCTACCTCACAGGGTGTCTGTTGTGGGGAGGGGAAGGGAAAGGAGTTTGTAAGCCTCTCTGAAACTCTGAGTGAAGGGCGGGGTATAAATCCAATCTCCTCCTTCTCCTCCTTCTTCATTCAGGGAGATTTTTAAGGAAAGCATTCAAATATCCCCACATCCTTCCCATACTGGAACTGTGAATTGCTGTGAACTGTGTTTGATTGATTGTGCACATGATTCATGGCTGAATTATTTATTTATTTCATTGGGCTTTTTAACGCCACACTCCCCACAAGCAGACGCAGGGCGGTGCACAGCCAATTCATATAAATACATAGAAAAGACATTTCGACAGTCTAAAATATAACATCAGGAAACCCAACATCTTATGGTGCCGTAATACAATTTAGGTCCCCTACTTTACTTCAGCAATGGGTGTGTGGGGGGAGACCAGTTAGTGAACCGGCTGGTTCCTCAAGATCAATTAAACCTGTTAAAAATCATTGCTGTCTTCGGTCATATGCTTGGAGGAACATCTGTGCCTTGCAGGCCAAGAGGAATTGTAGGCAGAGAATTCCACCAAGTTGGAGCCAGGGCTGAGAAGGCCCTGGCTTTAGTTGAGGACAGCTGGACACTCTTTGAGTTAGGCTTTCCATTTGCTCACCCATGGTAGGTAAAGCCCTGACCTTAACCCCAATAACCCGCCTTCGAGAAATTACGGAGTATGAGAAAAAATGGCCTCCATGGTGACCTTCTAGGAATTTCCTCACGTCTCTATGGTTTTTACATTAGAGACTAGGGGAAATCCCAACAGCATCACCTAGAAGTGATGTCACATCCTCCTTAGACTTCACCTTTTCCAGGCACCACCCCCAAAAAGATATCACCAGCATTTATTGGGACAGTGCTGCTGATGACAACCATAATTTGAACATGTATTCCATGCATTTCAATATATATTGCAATCCATACTTTCAGAAGACTTCCATAAGGATACATCCAAATTCACAACCAATGCTGGCTTTTGCTTCCCCTTTAAAAAAAAAATCCCAAATTTAATCCCAAATTAAAAGAAAATGAATAAATATCAAATGAATGCAGTTCTGTCTGCACTGTGGATAATTTGGTTTTGAATGATATATTTTGGGAAGTGTAGAGTATCAGGCCCTGTCAGGGCCGGGCATGCCTGGACTTGCCCAGGTACAAACACCACTAGCTTCATGCCAAAAGACAATGGGCCAGTAGTATCCTAGCCAGGCCCAATGAAAGGGCTAGGTCGCAGGCCAAGAGGCCAATGGGCATTGTAAATAGCCTATCGGGAGTGGGGGTGTGTTTGGTGGTGGGTTTCTCTGAGGAAATATAAGCCGGCCTGTGAGCCGGTTAAGGTGTCTTTGTTCCTGACTAAATAAAGGTATGCTTAGCTGAAATCACTCTCCGTATGCATACTTTTCAGGAAGAATTCATGTTCCAGAGGAATTGAACACACGTGAGCACTGAATCAAACTTCTACTGAATCAAACCATTGGCCCATCAGAGTCGGTATTGCCTACCCTGACTGGCAGCAGCTCACTGGGTCTCAGGCGGAGGTCCTTCACGATACCTACTATCTGATGTAGACAGACATTGCTGTAGGTAGGGTAATACCCCTTCCTATACATTGAATTAAAAAATAACTTGTCCAGTTTGTTTCTCGTTAATGAATGTTCATGGCTCTTTGTCACTTTATTTCAATGTGAAGTAGTGATGGCCACAGAAGGCCAGATCCTTTTCCATGGCGGCCCCTACCTGGTGGAATGAGCTCCCGGAAGAGATCAGGGTCCTGCGGGACCTTATGCAGTTCCACAGGGCCTGCAAGACGGAGCTCTTCTGCCAGGCTTTCACATAGGGGTCGCCACTGCCACCACCACCAATGGTGTGGATAACAACGGGGCTAGGGACGGCCCCAGGGAGATCTTCTACAACACCACGTGGCACTGGTACCGCCGGACTTACTTGGGACCAACTACAGGACAAGATCACCCCCAAAGAACTGACTGTTACCATAATGAGATTTATTCGGGGAACATCATGTTTTCACGGAGCACTTTAGATCTGTGTTACCTAATGGTTTTATTGCTTTTATTATGTTTTACGTGGGCTCTGCCCCTTGTAAGCCGCCCTGAGCTTGCTTGCAGGGAGGGCGGGGTAAAAATGTCATAAATAAATAAATCAATCAATCAATAAATAAATAAGTGGAGATGGTGAGGATTGAACCTGGGACCTTCTGCGTGCCAAGCAGATGCTCCACCATTAAGCCACAGTCCCTCCTCTGTCCGGCCCCTCACATGCCTACCACCTGCAGCCTGAAGTGGTAGACTCCAGATAAAACCTTATCACTCGATCTCGCTGCTTGTACAAACTCGAGAAGCCATCCAGCTTCCCACTTGCAGCTGCGTGCTTATCACAGGATGACTGCGATATCGAGAGATGGCTCCACGTGCAGCCCAGATGTTCTGACAGGCAGCCAAATGGTTAGAATCCAAATGGGGATTCAAATGCAGCTTCAGCCCTCGGGCCAAAGTGCCTTGCATTAAAAAAAAAAAACACTTTGGACAAGAACAACAACAGAAAAACAAACCAACAAACCTCATAAGAACAGAAGAGCCCTGCTGGATCAGACCACTAGTCCATCTAGTCCAGCATCCTGTCTCACATAGTTCTTCTGGAGAGCCACCAACAGGACATAGAGAACATAAGAACATAAGAACATACGAGACGCCAATGTCGGATCAGGCCAAAGGCCCATCCAGTCCAACACTCTGTATCACACAGTGGCCAGAAATACCAGTGCCATCAGGAGGTCCACCAGTGGGGCCAGGACATTAGAAGCCCTCCCACTGTTGACCCCCCCAAGCACCAAGATGACAGAGCATCACTTGCCCCAGAGTCCCTATCTATACCTTGTGGCTAATAGCCACTGATGGACCTCTGCTCCATATGCTTATCTAATTCCCTTTTGAAGCTGTCCATGCTTGTAGCCGCCACCACCTCCTGTGGCTGATGCTTTCACAAGAACATCAGAAGGGCCCTGCTGGATGAGATCAGTGGTCCATCTAGCCCAGCATCCTGTCTCACACAGTGGCCAACCAGTTCCTCTGGAGAGCCAGCAATAGGGCACAAGGGCCAAGGTCTTCCCCTGATGTTGCCTCCTGGCTCTGGGATCCCGAGGTTTAGTGCCTCTGAATGTGGAGGTTCCCCTTAGCCACCATGGCTAGTAGCCATTGATAGACTTATCCTCTGTGAATCTATCTAATTCCCTTTTACAGCTGTTTACTTCTGTGGCTATCACTACCTCACATTGAAAAAAAGCGGCAAAGAGCCATGAACATTCATTAATGAGAAACAAACTGACTTCTGGTGGGTGGATTGGCGATGGCAGTTGCTCTCCTCGACACTTGAGGAGATGACTAGCACACCATCAGCTTGGAGGAGCACCACCTCAAGTGGCACCCCCACGGAGCCCTTGTGATGGGTTCCAGGCCAGAGGGCTCTCGAGGGTTAGCCTCTTTGATGACTTGATGCCAGAGAATAGAGGCTTCCCTCTGCCCTGATGGTCCACCTGATGTGTGACCTCCGGGTATAAGCCAATTCAACCGGGACAAGTGCAGGAGATCGAACGGAATAGCGAATGAACAGAGTGGGGTCAAGACATGACCAACAATGAACATGAGTTTGAAATAAACGGACTATTTTTCTAAAGCGAAGTCCCCCCCCCCCCGTGGGAAAGCGGAGCGCAAGGAGGGACGCCTCCCATGCGCTTGGACAGTTTAACGCAGTGAAAGGGGAAAGAGGGGAAAAAACCCAGCAATTTATTTTGAGATAGTTACTTGAGCACCGGCAGTGAAACGACGAGTCCTTCAAGCACCGGCAAAGCGAATTTAAACTGTAAACAAAGTGAGAACATGGCGGCTTCTCGAGGGAAGTTGAAACCGAAAGGCAGTCAGAGTCCAAGACCGGAAGAGGGAGCAGACATCATGAGGATGTTAGCAGATATGCTGAAGCTGGTTTTGGAGCAGCTCGGTGGTATTAACCAGCAACTGACCACGCTAAACCAAAACTTCGCTCTGCAGCAGCGCCAGCTGGCAGAGACAGAGAAGAAAGTGGAGCATGCAACTGAGAAAATCACAGAGATGGACACCGCAAACAAGAAGATGAAGAAAAGAGTGACAGATGTGGGATTAAAACAAAAACTGCAGGAAAACCGTTTGCTACAGCTGCAAATGGAGAAAGCTAACATGACTCTCAGATTCCAGGGAGTGCCTGAAAATGAAAAAGAAGATTTGAAGAAAACTCTGGGTGAGATTATTGCCCCAATAACAGGCTTTCCAGAGGATGAAATCGTCAAAGATATGGAGGCTGCCTATCGGGCATACTCCAATTATATTTAAAAAAATAGCCTGCCTGGGGAGATTGTGGTCAGATTTGCAAGAAGACAGACCAGAGATGCTATATTAAAGGCAACTTCAGCAAATCCACTGAAATTTGGGAATATAATTGTTAAGACTTTAAAAGATATTCCATTTGAAATTCGTCAAAAGAGGAAGAGCTACAAGGACCTAATCTCATTTCTTCAAACAAATGGAATTCAGTATCGGTGGGCGATCCCCGAAGATGTCATCTTTAAAATCAACGATAAAAGAGAGAAGATTGACTTCACTTTTAAAGCGAAGGATGGCAGCTGGGGTCAGGGGAAGAACTCAAAGATGAAGAAACAAAATCAAGTGACTCTGCCATCTCTGGAACGGATGAGGACTCTGTGGGTGAAGCGGGAGCGGGAGCAAGTAAAACTGTGTATGATTTTAGAGAGAGAAAACTGAAGTAAGGGCAGAAGGACTCTGGAAATTGCCCTTTGAAGTAAAGAAGATGCTCAGGAAGTGGTCTCAAAATAACTAACTCACTAACACTGAAGCAGTAGTAAAAAAGAACTCACAAGTATATTGTTATACTAACATGTTTATTACTTACATAGAGTTTAACACGGATATGATCTCCTACTCTTGGGTTTTTAGTTAGTGTCTTTATCCCTAGTTGTAGTCCCTCCCTTTATTTTCTGTTGTAGTTATGCAGTCTTATGAAAAAAAATAATAAAATTACCCTCTTGGGGGTTTCAAAAAAAATAACAAGAAACAAACTGGACAAGTTATTTTCAATTCAATGTATAGGAAGGGGTATTATCCTACCTACAGCAATGTCTGTCTACATCCTTGACTCATTATAGTGTGCCCATAAAATAGGAAGAAAGGTAAGATTGCCAAATTTATTGGTTTATTCATTTAAAACAATGTTATGCCACCTTGAGACCTAGTTTGGTGTAGTGGTTAGGAGTGTGGACTCTTATCTGAGAGAACTGGATTTAATTCCCCACTCCTCCACATGCAGCTGCTGGTGTGACCTTGGGTCAGTCACAGTTCTCTCAGAGCTGTTCTTTCAAGAGCAGTCCTTGAAAGAGCTCTCTCAGACCCACCTACCTCACAGGGTGTCTGTTGTGGGGAGAGGAAGGGAGAGGAGGTTGTAAGACGCTCTCCTTCAGGTAGAGAAGGGCGGGGTAAAACTCATTCTTCTTCATCTCTTCTTTCCTCCTTGACCAGGACCCCCAAGGCAGCAGACATTTTTAAAAAGTTAAGCCTACAATGATTACAATAAGAAAGACTTTAGCATAGGCGTAATCTTCGTGGGGGCGGCGGGGCGGCAGCCTCCACTGAAATTTTCAGGAAGGTGCTCAGCCTCCCCCGGGAGCCACCCTTGCTCCTAG
>NW_015170888.1:1828819-1899382 GCF_001447785.1 Gekko japonicus
CCCCCCGGGAAATTGGAAAGTCTACACCCTTGGACTTTAGTTACTTGCTTGCACAGTCTCAGGTTCTCTGGCTTCATCTGAGGTTCTTCAAGTCAAGGCCTGTGTTAATGCTGGAGAGAGCTTAGATGTTGTTCCAGAAAAGGTCAAGTGGAAGTTTTAAGTAGTCCTGCCAGGAAGAGATGTTTGAAGCCTGCCTCTCTGGGAACACGCTACCCATTCTTAAAGGTACCACACCTGGTTATGGTGGCAAGTAATCCAAAGGGGCTGAGGTCTTTGGGGTTTTGTGGGACTTGAGTGACCAACTGGAGAGAGACCTCAGGGGCTGCAGTGAGCTTGGAGGTGGAGGGTGTAGAGTATTATTATTATTATTATTATTATTATTATTATTATTATTATTATTATTATTATTATTATTATTATTAATAATTTTATTAATTTTATTCAGTTTATACCCCGCCCTTCCCGCAATGTGGGCTCAGGGCGGCTTACAGAAGGGCATACGCCAATATAAAACCATATTTAAAACCATTTAAAATCCATACAATACAAAACATTCTTAATAAGTTATTAACTAACTAACTAAAGTGCTCTCGATGTTCACAGATGGCGTATTTCAAACTGATTCAGCATCATCTGCTCTGGGGGCGCTGACGTTCCCTCATCCAGGGCCAGGGTAAGATGGAGAGTGGTGGTACTCATATGCCTGGTGGAAGAGCTCCGTCTTACAGGCCCTGCGGAACTGTACAAAGTCCCGCAGGGCCCAGATCTCCTCAGGGAGCTCATTCCACCAGGTAGGAGCCGCCACCGAGAAAGCCCTGGCCCTGGTAGCGGTCAGCCTGGCCTCTTTGGGGCCTGGCATTGCCAGGAGATGTCGCGTCCTGGACCGAAGTGCTCGCTGGGGAACATATGGGGAAAGGCGGTCCCTTAGAGTAGGGTTGCCAGACCCTCTGGGGGTGGTGGGGTCTCCTGCCGCCAGGCCCCATTGCCCTGCCACCAATCAGCTGGCCAGTGGGGTAGACTTACCCCAGAAAAGAGCAAGACCCGGCTGATATGGCAGTGATGTGTCTACATCACTTCCCGCATGATCCGGAAGTGATGTCATCAGGTTGGTGACATTGGAGTCATGCTCTGGTATTTGGGCAAAAACTCTATGGTAGAAGCCAAACTGACCAGAGAATTTTTGCCCAAATACCAGAGCATCTCCGCGACATAGCTGTGTGGTGATGCCACTTCCGGGTCACGTTGGAAGTAACGTAGACTTGTCATCACAACATTGGTTGGGCCTCCCTCCCGTTCCCAGTCAGTCCTTCCCATCCCCTGCTGGTTGCCAAGAGGGACCTGATAACTCTAGTTTAGAAGTAGGCAAGGAAGGGATGAGTACGGTTTAACAATAGAGTTCTGGTGAATCCTTGAGTGCCACCCCAACGTCATGACATCACTTCTGGTTTTTTTGCCAGAAGTGACATCATGTGTTGGTGAGAAAGCACTGGCTTGCAGGGCTATTTTTGGGCAGGAACGCACAGGAACGGAGTTCCGGCTGGCTCCCAAGTTGGCTACACCCAGCAGGGATTCATTAGCATAATAGGCCACACCCAAATGCAGAAACGCATTAGGATTGGCTACATTAGGGGTTTGTGGCCTAACATGCAAAGGAGTTCCTGCTACAAAAAAGCTCTGGGTTTTGACAACAAACAAGGCACACAGAATAAGAATCAAAAGGTGGCTGTGGCTGGATGACCACACTCCTGGTAACATGGGGGTGCGGCCTAATATGCTAATGAGCGGTGCTGTCAGGGTGTGGCCTAATATGCTTTTGAGTTTCTGCTGTTGGGTGTGGCCTATTATGCTAATGAGTTCCTGCTGGGCTTTTTCTACAAAAAATGCCCTGCTGGCTTGAATGAATATTTAATCCTGTGTGCAGATAGGTTTGCCAGGTCTACCTACCCAGCTTGTAGGGGGTGGAAGGGAGCCTTCTGGGAGTGGGGAGGGCGGGGCGACATCGCTTTGTGTGACATAGTCAGCGCAATGATGACACGTGGAAGTGACATCATCATGCCAGGCACGTCACATGGCGATGCTCTAGCATTTGGGTCAAAACTCTATGGTGACCATAGAGTTTTGGCCAAAATGCTAGAGTGTCACCGCACAACATGCCCAGCGTGATGATGTCTCTTCCACATGGCATCATTGCGCTGACAACGTCGATGTGAGAGGGGCCTGTGGGGGGGGCAGCTGGCCAGCGGCGGATTAGAGCCCCCAAAATCAGGGGAATCCCCACCCTGTCCAGGGGGCTGACAATGTGCAGATTGCCATTGCCTCCTCAAGTGAAGAACTTGCCTGTGTGAAACGGTCCCACAGTAGTCAAAAGCTGTCTAGTTAAGAAAACTGATTTAGGCAGGGATTTTCCTCGGAAGATCTATCCTTCTTCTCTCACGGAAATACGTTTTGGCTCTGAAGGGACCCTGGAATCCAGCCGATATCTTTGACTTTTCCCCCCTGTCAGTCAGCTCAAAATAATTTGTTTTAGGAAGAGCTCTTGGACACAGATCTCCCTTTGTTCCCTCTCATCCTCTGCCAATGGAGGCCAGTCACTTTGTTCTTCTCTGATTAAACAGGGAGACCGAAAAAGGGAAAGATAAGTGTCCCGAGGAGCACACCGGCGGGGAGGATTGAGTGCTTCATGCCTCAAATATGCTGGTGATTTTAATTTGCAAGTTGCAGAGGACAGAGCAGCATCCTGCGATAGGAGGCTGAAGTTGGTTCCTTATTCGCACTTCCTTATTCGTTACTTTGGAGCAGCTGGCACCAGAACCGCGCTTTGGACCAGCACACAGAATGTGTCCCCTCGAAGGGGAGAGTCCTGTGAATGTGGGGGTATATGATATGTGATATGTGGTGGTCCAGACCTTATTTTGGGGTTTGGAGCTTTCCAACTCTCTCCTTAGTGTTTCTGAATGACTACTTGAATAAGTAACGAGTAAGGAATGAATAAGGAAGTGCGAATAAGGAACCAACTTCAGCCTCCTTCCTGTGATTAACTTCCAAAACACCAGGGAGACTGGCTTCAGCTCCAATGCTTTCGACCGTTACCAATGAAGGGTCTGAGACCAATGGATCCTGGAGGTGCTGGCGCTGGCAGAATCCCCAGCAGGCCTCTAAGGGCAGTGGCCTGCTGGGAAATTTCCCTGTCAGTGAAACGGCCAATCCATTCCTTCTCCCATTCCGAATCCCAGCCCTACTCATGAAATTATTCTGGGAGACTGGAAGACCACTTTTCAGAGTCCGATAGGTGGAAAGGAGCCTTTTCAACATGGGATGTTTGGCAGGTCCAATGGACACATGGCGTGTATCCAGTCCCCATCACATCCAGATATTCAGGGCATACTGAAGGGAAAATGAAGGTTTCTCCCAAGGTTTGACCTGATTTCATTCCAGCTGCAATTTCCTCATAGCCGGGGATGATACTGTGAATGAAAATAGGGGATGGGGGAGGACTTGAATTGACGTTCCAAATTTTTTACTCATTTGTTGAGTTGTTTTGACTGCTGGCTTGCCAAACGAAAGTTTTATAGCATGCCATTAGTCGTAACAAAGGACCCTTCCTGAAGAAATCTCTCTCATTAATAGACCTTTTTTAAAATTTTTGGTGGTGTTTTTTTTCAAGTACCCGTAGGTACACTTTTATTATTTTTTTCATATTATACACATACATACATACATACATACAACATATAAACAGGCAACCACTTACATACATAAGACATACAAAGAGGTCAGTATATTTTCTTAAATCGCTTTCTATGGGTTTGCTCAAGTTTCTGTATACTCTTATCTTTTTACCATAGTTTCTATTTAACCACAAGAGATTAATAATACCAAAATTTTCATTACTTTAAACTATGCATTTATATTATACCAGCCATACAGTTTTTTCCACGTCTTTTGAAATGTTGGGTCTGCTGTCCTTCTCATCAACAACGACAGTTTATCATTTTCAGCCGCCCCGAACAGTTTATTCCCATATGCTTCTTGGTGCTTCCATTTGTTTCCAATATTTTGCATATAATATTCTTGTTGCCGTAGATAGATGTACTATCAAATATCTATCAGTGATCACCTTTATCAAAATCCTTTGGAAATATGTTTAGTAGTAATATTTCCGGCAAAAATGACCTAAAATACTAATTTTTGGTGGTTTTGCTGTTGTTTGCTCATTTCCTTAGCAATTCAAACTTTCGCTTAAGTAACAAACACTTCAAAGTCTCTCCGAGAATGTTTTTTCCAAGAAGAATGATCGCTGCTGCTTAAAAAAAAAAAGGACTACGGAACAAAGCATGTTGTTATCAGAATGTTTACTAAGCTATTTTAAGCCCCCAAACTAGGAGGATAGCTTTCCTTTTTTAATTTAATAACCACCAAGGACCTGGTCTGTTTGAGAAAGGCCGCGAGACCTGTCCCTCACTTTTACAGACTGAAGTCACATTGCCCCAAATTGAATCAAATGCTAATAATGAGGTACAACCACAGGTCAATGAGGGAGACAATTTTTCGTTTTGTTACTTGTATGCAGGGCTCTTTTTGTAGAAAAAGTCCAGCAGGAACTCATTAGCATAATAGGCCACACCCAACAACAGAAACTCATTAGCATATCAGGCCACACCCCTGATACCACAGCTCATTAGCTTATTAGGCCATACCCCCATGTTACCAGAAGTGTGCTCATCCAGCCACACCCACCTTTTGCTTCTTATTCTGCTTACCTTGTTTGTTGTCAAAACCCAGGGCTTTTTTTTTGTAGCAGGAACTCCTTTGCATGTTAGGCCACACACCCCTACTGTAGCCAATCCGAATGAGTTTTTGCTGTTGGGTGTGTCCTATTATGCTGATGAGTTCCTGCTGGGCGTGGCCAACTCGGGAGCCAGCCGAAACTCCGTTCCTGTGCGTTCCTGCCCAAAAATAGCCCTGCTTGTATGAGTAACAGTGGGCAGTTGGTCTGAATTCCAAAGCAAAGCACTTACTCTCTATCAATGGTGTTTATTCCAAGTGTGGAGGGGCTTATGATGGGGGGTTTTTTTTAACTGCCTTGGTGAATTTTGTTGAGATTTTAGGTTTCATTAATAAAAATGACTGGATTGTTCTCCCTCCCCAAAAGTTGAATTGCTTTTGCTTGGCAGCAGTGATGCTTGCGTGACCTCCGCTTGTGGGTTGTGTGGAGCAGAACTTGGAATGAATCTTGCAATCATTCGGAGAGAATAAAACATTTTTTTTTAAAAAAAACTTTTCAATTAACGTAATGTAACAAAAACATAGAAGTAACTCAACAGAAAAGGGACCTTTTAAAGGAGGAGGAGGAGGACATTGGATTTATACACCGCCCTTCATTACCCAAAGGAGTCTCACAGCGGCCTACAATCTCCTTCCCCTCCCCACAACAGACCCCCTGTGAGGTAGGTGGGGCTGAGAGAACTCTGAGAGAACTGCCCTTGAGAGAACAGCTCTGAAAGAACTTAAAGAGCCAGTTTGGTGTAGTGGTTAAAGGTGCGGTTTGGTGGAGCGTGCGGACTCTAATCTGGGAGTACCGGATTTGATTGCCCACTCCTCCACTTGCAACTGCTGGATGACCCTGGGCAAGCCGTAGTTCTGACAAGAGCTGTCCTTGAAAGAGCAGTTTCTGTCAGAGCTCTCTCAGCCCCACCTACCTCACAGGGTGTCTGTTGTGGGGAGGGGAAGGGAAAGGAGTTTGTAAGCCGCTCTAAGACTCTGAGTGAAGGGTGGGGTATAAATCCAACCTCTTCTTCTTCTGACTGACCCAAGGTCACACCAGCAGCTCCATGAGGAGGAGTGGGGAATCAAACCCAGTTCTCCCAGATTAGAGTCCGCGCTTCTAACCACTACACCCAACTGGCTCTAAAATCCAAACCAGTAGCATCTTCCTTCTTCACAGCCTGCGACCCCAAAGTCCATCCTTTTCCTCTTGTTGATGGGTCAAGAAGTCTCCAGCTGAACACTCTTTACACCAGCTTCCAGAATGGGGTTCCAGTTGAACTCCCCTCTAGATGACACAGCCTTGAAACAATAATTCTAAAATTTACAATCTAGAGCAGAAGTTTCCCTCCCTTACCAGTGTCCATCCATAAACCACAGTTACTTTAAACGAGGCGTTAAGAGCCTAGGATTAAGGTTCAAGCTCCCCAGCAAGGCGGTCTTGCATCCCTTTTTTGCTTTCCACACAGTCTGCACCCTTCTGCCTCTAGAGACTCCGCCCCTTCCTGCCTCATGCCATTCCTAGCTAAAATATACCTCTACACATTTATCTGCTATTTTGACATATTTATTGCTGTCCAACGGTTGGCCTTATAACCTTAGCTTGTTATTTTGTTTTGTCGTTGCACATCATGTTACATGTTAATTTGCTGCTCAGCCCCTGTCTATGGCCGAGTTCAGACTGGCTGTCTGAAGCAGGAGGGAGTCGTGGCAAAAAAGAGCCGGAACCAGGGCTATTTTGGGGCAGGAACGCACAGGAACGGAGTTCCGGCTGGCTCCTGAGTTGGCCACGCCCAGCAGGAACTCATCAGCATAATAGGCCACGCCCAACAGCAGAAACTCATTAGAATTGGCTACATTAGGGGGGGTGTGGCCAAACATGCAAAGGAGTTCCTGCTACAAAAAAAGGCCCTGGGTTTGGACAACAGACAAGGTAAACAGAATAAGAAGCAAAAGGTGGGTGTGGCTGGATGACCACACTTCTGGTAACATGGGGGTACGGCCTAATATGCTAATGAGCTGTGGTATCAGGGGTGTGGCCTGATATGCTAATGAGTTCCTGCTGTTGGGTGTGGCCTATTATGCTAATGAGTTCCTGCTGGGCTTTTTCTACAAAAAGAGCCCTGGCCGGAACAAACTGTTCCGGGTTTTCCCGTTCACACTGCAACGACTGATGCGGGAGCATACCGGGGAGGAGGCGCAAGGGAGCGTTCACACTGTTGGCCCAGAGGCAGGGCTGTAAGGCGTGGCTTTCTATTTGGTAATCTGGAGATATGTGCTTATGCGCATAAGCGCACAAGAAAAACACGGCTTTTGGCATTCACACTTTGTTGGTGCGGGACAGATGCGGGATAATGGCGCTTTCCAGGGTTTGCTACCACTTTCACCAGGTATCTTTTAAACTCGGGAGTGAAGCGTTACAAGATGGGTTGAGGACGGGTGGGGAACGCCGGACAGATGTGCCTGTGCGAACGGCCCCTTTAATCTGGTTGTGGAACGTTTCTGAAACGTGCCTATATCGGGGCAAACTGCCAGTCTGAACTCGGCCGATACGTTTCAACCTTACCTTCCATTCCAATGTATTTGAAAAAGTGTGCCCTGCACACGAAATCTCATAGCTTGAATAAAACCTTGTTGGTCTTAAAGATGCCGCTGGACTCTAAAGTTGTTCTACTTGGAGCTTTAAATGCTGTATGAAATTGGAATTTGGGGGACATTGGTGGTTTAAGTTGCAATGTGAACCTTAAGGGGGTTATGGGATGGTTGTGAATGGTTGTGTGAGTGTATATGAGTGTGGTTCACCGAAATGATTGCATCTTTAATTTCGTTGTACTATGTACAATGACAATAAAGTATAGTATTATTATTATTATTTTCATTTAGTTCACTATCGGTCTCCCCAGTTGGGACTCAAAGCTGCTTAGAACATTGGTCTCCCTTCCTCCGCTTTCTCACAACAACAACTCTGTGAGGTAGGCTGGGCTGAGAATATGTGATGCTCCCAGGGTCACCCAAAAAGCTTGCATGGCAGAGTCGGGATTCAAACCTGGGTCTCCCAGAATCCTAGTGCAACACTTTATCCTCTGTGCTACAGCAGCTGACATATGATCCGCCTTAGAAAGGGTGTGAATTAAGATCAATTTGTTCATTTCAATGAGCATGCTTTCCCCTCACTCTGGCCACAAGACGCAGTGGACTCTGCCATCTTTGTCGATTTTCCATCGGTTTATGGTATTCCCCCCTCTCCCCATGCCTACTATAGAGGAAAAAATCCATTTTTTTAAATTCACTTTTGAAGCAGCGGCACTATTGGAATATGGCATTACATGACTCTGTAACCTTTTTTTTTTTTTCCCTTCCAGAAAACCACCCTTTATGAATAAAACATAGGCGACCTTTAAAAACTTAGCAGTTGTACTGGGGGATTGCATATTAACAAGCTTTTTGAAGAGCCAGGACAGGCAGGGTATGTTTCGGTTAAGGACAGATAATAGAACTATTCAAATAATTTATTATTTTGCTGCACACTGCGGGGAAACACACAAGGCGACTCCAACTGGAGACTGGCTCATAATTTTGCAAGTATATAATGACACGTGTTCCCCCTTCGTTTACCTAAATTACATCTTTGATTTGAAGGGACGGCTACATGATACTAAGCCCACCACTCCATGAAGTGCAGATTCACTGCAAGGTCCCTTGATAAACTCCACAAACGTCACACTGATGGATATCTGAAAAATATCAGAGCAAACTTGTGGCAGGTCCCCCTTGCACTCTACTCATAAGCACCAAAAAGTGTTGTCTGGTAGTATTTCCCAAATACTCTGGGGCCCAATTCGGCTTGGAAGGTGTTAAGTCGCTCCCTTAACAAAGCAGTCGGAGAGTGATTCAGCAAGAACACAACTTTATTCTTCCACTCGAACACAACTCCAACACATCTGATAGCCAGAATAGCCTTTACATTGCAGCTGTCCCGCTTTTAAACATTCCCGGCTAATGTAGCCACACCCACTGTACAAATACCACCCAATAAGGTTGTTCACATAAGGACCAATCATGGATGTTCCAGCTCAGGGAGCTTGCTAGAAGGTGATTGGTTAGGTGCTTCCTGGGCTAGTCACACGATTGGATGGATTTGGATCCTAGCCCAGGACGAAGCTTTACATTACATTCCAATTAGATGTTTCACATCATATCATGCATTCAAGGCAGCTTTGAATACACTACAGAAGGGCAGCCATTATATCTTGGTACCATCTTTATCTAAATAGTTCATCTCTACCTATGCCCGGCTGAATAGAGAATCATTTCCAGGAAATTTGGTAGGTGCCTATAATCTTTCAACCCCGAACTCATTCTAATGTCCTGGAAGTCATGGTGACCTCTGGTGACTCCTACGGGGGCATGGAGGATATTCAGAGAAGTGACTTCATCGCCTGCCTTTGCCTCCCACCACAGCCCTGGTATTCTTTCGAGGTCTTCCATCCAAGTACTTTCCAGGGTCAACCCTGCTTAACTTCTGAGATCAGATGAAATTGGGCTTCCCTGATTCTAGCCCGATCTCGTTAGATCTTGGAAGCTAAGCAGTGTCAGCCCCGGTTAGTAGTTGGATGGGAGACCGTCGGAGACGTCCAGGGTTGCTACACAGAGGCAGGCAATGGCAAAACACCTCTGAACATCTCTTGCCTTGCAAACCTCAAGGGGTTGCCGTAAGTCAGTGACAAATTGAAGGCACTTTCTACCACCACGTACCATACCCCCTGTGCATCCTTAAAAGGCTGTGGTACCTTAAGGATAGGACCTGCGGTGGCTCAAGTGGTTAAGACGCTGAACTGCAGGCTTTGGAAGGTCAGTAGTTCAGCAGTTCGAGGCCCAGGTGCCACATGACGGAGTGAGCTCCCGTCTCTAATTCCAGCTCCTGCCAACCTAGCAGTTCGAAAGCAAGAAATTGCAAGTAGATAAATAGGTACCACTTTGGTGGGAAGGTAACAGCATTCCATGCGCCTTGGTGTTTAGTCATGCTGGCCACATGACCACGGAAACGTCTTCAGACAGCGCTGGCTCTTTGGCTTTGAAACTGAGATGAGCACCGCAACCCTAGAGTCGGATTCGACTGGCTTTCGAGCAAGGGAACCTTTTACCTTAAGGATTAGCAACATTTATTTCTCTCTGAGCTTCCATGAGCCACAGCTGGTTTAGTCCAGGGTTGCTATACAGAAGCGGCCAATGGCAACCCACCTCTGAATGTCTATTGTCCCCCAAAGGAAGAAGGAGGAGGACGAGGAGGAGGAGATTGGATTTATACCCCGGCCTTCACTCAGAGTCTCAGAGCAGGCTTACAAACTCCTTTCCCTTCCCCTCCCCACAACAAACACCCTGTGAGGTAGGTGGGGCTGAGAGAGCTCTTTCAAGAACTGCCCTTTCAAGGACAGCCCTGGACAGAACTATGGCTGGCCCAAGGTCATCCAGCCAGGGGCAAGTGGAGGAGTGGGGAATCAAACCCAGTTCTCCCAGATTAGAGTCCGTGCACTTAACCACGACACCAAACTGGGTCACCAAGTCAGCTGCGATTCAACAGCACTTCCCACCATCACCACAGATACGTGTCCTATAGACTGCTCAATCTATAACAACTTCTGGCTCTTATCCCCCCCCTACACACACACACACTCACAATTCACTTTTTGTTGTTCAGCCCTTCACTTACTTCAAAACAGGAGACCAGACCTGCAAAGGTCACATGCTGAAAGGTCTCCCCCGAGTGCTTTCAGGAAGATTTCCCCTGCATTTCTAATATTCTGTTTGGACCTCAGCAGGACGTCTTCCTTCTAGTTTAAGTGGCCACATTTCACATTTGGTGCAACGCCTTTATTCAACAGAAGCTATCATTAATAGCTGGAGAAAAAACACCGGTCAGTTACCAGAGAGGTTCCGTGGGCCATCGCGCACGCGTGTATGTGTGGGGAGATCTTGGAGTGCCCGAAACATTCCAGAGATGGAAGACCTCGGAGATTATAAAACTTTTGCAGGTTCATAAGCAAAAAGTGGATGATGTGCTAACACAGGGAGGGAGGGGGAGGGAGGAATGTTCCAGGGGGCAACCTGATGGGTTGTCTCCAATGTGTCATTAAGGTGCTTTGGAGCATCTGTGTTGCTGCCATATCAACTGGATGGGAACACCAGGTAATCAATTTCACTTGAGAGCACTAATTTATCACTCTGCCATCTTTTATTGCCGGCTGGAGCCTCTCTCTCTCTCTCTCTCTCTCTCTCTCTCTCTCTCTCTCTCTCTCAGTCCTCTCTTCTTCTTACAGGCAAAATAAGACAAATATAAACAAAGGCAATCCAATGGAAATGCACTTTATTTCATATAGGGTAAAGAAAAGATAGGAAATGCATTCACTCGGATAGTTTCAGAGGGCGGTTGTGCTAGTCTGCTCCAGAATATCTCGATTTGAGTCCAGCACCGCCTTAGAGACGGACAAGGTTTTCGTGGCACAAACTTTCAAGAGTCACAAAACTCCCTTCATCAGCTACAAGCAGGAATAGAGAACCCTGCGTCATATCCCAGCCTGAAGGTGGGGAAGGCGTCGGGATGCAGAGGCACAACGCTAAATGTGAACAGCTTGATCAGAGGAACAGAGAAATGCTTCGGGCAGGAAATTAGCATTCTCGTCTCACTACTGATGCTAATTATCTGCCCCAGAGCATTTCTCCCCGCCTCTAATCAAGCGGATTGTAGTTTGCATTGTGCCTCTCCATGCCGACTCCTTTTGTTGTAAGGCCCCTCCCACCTTCAAACCACTGGGCTACGAGGACTCAGGGGTCTCCATTCCAACTCATATATGGTAAAGGGAGCTTTGACTCTTGAAAGCTCACAGTCCCAAAATCTTGTAGGCCTCTAAGGCAGGGGTGTCAAACATGTGGCCCGGGGGCCGGAGGGCTTCTATCAGGCCCGCAGTGGAACTGGCTGTCGTCTGCTTCTTCTTCCAGTTCTGCTGCTGCTGCGTCATCGTAGGTTTGCAGCTTACAGATACACACCTGAACAGCATACTCAAGATTGCAACAGCACAGACATTTCGATGCAATAATTCAGAGCAAGAGGTGTCCGTTATCAGACACTGTTAAATAAACAAAATGTTGCGGGAGTGCTGATGTTTTAAGCATGTTTTTATTTTAAGTAAAAGCAAACCCTTTGTGTTTGTGTCCTTTATACAGTTTATATTTCCGCTACCTGGCATTACATTTTATGACACACATGGCCTGGCCCAACAAGGTCTCATTTATATCAGATCCGGCCGTGATAACAAAGGAGTTCAAAACCCCTGCTCTAAGGTGCTATGGGACTTGAATCTACCCATTCACATGGATGTACATCGCCTACATATCCCAAGGATATTATATTCATTACTCGTTCTCCGAACGGATATGCGATTGTAATCAAGGTAGGGTGGAGACGATGGACCATATATTGCTAGCTTGTCCCAACTGGAATATGGAGAGGCAGAAGTATATTATACCTATACTGATAAAAGAAAAGCTTCCCTCCCTTCCCTGGTCAATTTCTGTTCTCTTATCTGATAAAGTTGATAATTCAGTTACTAAAGCAGTAGCCATGTTTCTGGCCCTGGTGGCAAACAAAAGAAGGGAAAAGGAGGGGAAAGTTTAAACCTTTCTGATTTTATACTGTGTTTATCTGCTGGAGGATTTATCTGGTCTGACGATTCCACCTAGTGTAATACACTCATATTTGGACAATGCACTTTACTGTTTGTGATTGAGATGTTTTAAATAAGTCCTGATTTTTATTTTTATTTTTTAAATGGATGGTACCTTTATAAGTGTGTGTAAATGTGCATAAGTGTGCTTAAGACTTTTGGTCATGCAAGCCGAAATAAATATTATTATATTCATCACTTAAGACATAAGGCCTTTTCAGATGTTACAGCCACAAATAGTGAGCCTGCGTGGTGTACTGGTTAGAGCAGGATTGTCAAACATAAGGCCCGTGGGCCAGAACCGGCTCATTGACAGCTCTTACCCGGCCCACAAGCAATGGGTATGTATGGAAATATAAGGTACTCCCCTTTTATAGTATCCCTTGGGGGGAAAAAAAACCTATGGCATGCCACACATGCTAAATAATGCTGTTTCAGTCCACTTCAGCAACCATTTGCAAATAGATTTTGCTGTTTCGCACAGTAAAATCCAGTTGCAAAGTGCATTGAAAGTGGATTGAAAGTATATGCTTCCGGACGATATTAAAGAATACGAACACATAATTATACATATAATAACAGCGGCCAGAATATTAATTGCAAAAAGATGGAAATCAAGTATGTTACCCTCAATAAAAGAACTAAAGAATAAGATCTTAGAAATAGCAGAAATGGACAAAGTTAACATGGAGTTACAACAAAAACCAGAAGAAAAATACTGGGAAAGATGGAAACACCCCAGGTTAGGAATAAAGAGGATTATAACAGGAGAGAAATAGGCTAGCACGAGTAGAGATAAAGGAAAGATATATGCACGAGACACTATTTAACTGGAATTAAATTGAAACTTGTATTGTAGAAAAGGAAATGCATGTTGTTGGAGAAATGCGTTATAAGTTCTGATTGAATGTAATGTAATGTATTTGATATTGTTAAGTGGTGTGAAAATTTTGTGAAAAACTGAATAAATAGATTTTTAAAAAAATGGATTGAAAGTGTGTTATTTTGGGTGTGAAAGCACCCCTAGTCTTGTATATGATTAAACATATTTATTGGGGCTTTTTGTAGGTTCCCCAGTAAATCAATGCTCTCACTGCAAGGAATCAATTGCTTTTGTTTGTATTTTGAGTTTTTTAAAAATATCATTAATTGGGTTTGCCTGTGTCCTTTATAAAGTTTATATTACCGGTATCTGGTATTACATTTTATGGCACACACAGCCCCGCCAGACAAAGTGACATTTATATCAGATCCAGCCCTTGTAACAAATGTGATTGACACCTCTAAGTTAGAGTGTTAGACTAAGATCTGGGAGACCCAGGTTTGCATTCCTACACTCTCCTGGAAGCTTGTTTTGTTGTTGTTGTTGTTCAGTCGCACAGTCGAGTCCGACTCTTCGCGACCCCATGGACCACATCATGCCAGGCCCTCCTGTCTTCTGCCGTACTCCGGAGTATGCTTAATTTCATGTTCATTGCATCGATAACACTATCTGACCATCTCATCCTTTGCCGTCCCCTTCTTCTTTGACCTTCAATCTTTCCCAGCATCAGGGTCTTCTCCAGTGAGTGCTCCCTTCTCATTGGGTGGCCAAAGTATTTGAGCTTCAGCTTCATTATCTGGCCTTCCAGGGAACAGTCAGGGTTGATTTCTTTTAGGATTGACTGATTCAATCTCCTTGTAGTCCAAGGGACTCTCAAGAGTCTTCTCCAGCACCATAATTCAAAAGAATCTATTCTTCGGCGCGCAGCCTTCCTTACAGTCCAGGGGTGATTTCCCACAAGTGCTGCTCCGCGCTCACTCTTCTCCTTGGCCCGATGGTACATGTCAATTTCACACAAGCTGCTGTGCAGCTGCATTTTGTCCCGCAGCTTCTTGCGATTCCCCCCGCGTCTACTCAATCCTGTTTTTTGAGGACTGAGTAGACGCGGGGAAAAGCTGTGGGGTAAAATGCGGCCGCGCAGCAGTTTGTGTGAAATTGACACGTACCATCGGGGCAAAAGGGAGGAGTGAGTGCGGAGCAGCACTTGTGGGAAATCACCCCAGGTCTCACAGTCATACATTACTACTGGGAATACCCCCCAGCAACATCAGCTTCAGGGCACAGGGAAGGAGAGAGACAGAAGGAAGCAGGAGGCACCCACTGATGCCCGCTTTGTGGCTTGGAGCTCTCTGGTGGGCCAGGCCATGGGCAGCGATGGATAATCTCTTTGGGAGCCAGGGGCAGGCTTGCCAGTAGTGGCGCCCAGATCCTAAAGGGGTGGATCATTCCTCTCATACCGTGCCTCTTGCAGGGCAGGGAAGGAGGAGCTGGTGCAGCGGAGGCTTCTGGCAACAACAGACTCTCTCCACGTGGGGGTACCGCTGCTCTCTACCGGCTTGGATGGGAAGGTGAGGTGCGGGCAGGTGGGGGCTTCCGCACTCCCTATGAGGCAGGGCTCGTATTCTGAAATCCCCCTCTCCTTCTTCCCGAGGATTGTTGGCACCAGGGAAGGGAGGCAGAATATAATCAGATGCAAAGGGGGAAAGGGAACCCACTCCAAGGGGAAGGGGGGGAGCCACAGCTTCTTTGGTGTAGCCAGTTTGGTGTAGTGGTTAAGTGCGCAGACTCTAATCTGGGAGAACCGGGTTTGATTCCCCACTCCTCCACTTGCACCTGCTGGATGACCTTGGGCAAGCCGTAGCTCTGATAAGAGCTGTTCTTAAAAAAGAGCAGTTTCTGTCAAGAGCTCTCTCAGCCCTACCTACCTCACAGGGTGTCTGTTATGGGGATGGGAAGGGAAAGGAGTTTGTAAGCCACTCTGAGACACCTTTGGGTAGTGAAGGGCGGGGAATAAATCCAATGTCCTCTCTTCGTCTTCTTCTTAAATGCAATTGTCCATCAGAGGTCCATCAGTGGCTATTAGCCACAAGGTATAGATAGGAACTCTCGGTCTGCGGCAAGGGATGCTCTGTATTCTTGGTGCTTGGGGGGGCAACAGTGGGAGGGCTTCTAGTGTCCTGGCCCGACTGCTGGACCTCCTGATGGCACCTGGTATTTCTGGCCACTGTGTGACAGACAGAGTGTTGGACTGGATAGGCCATTGGCCTGATCCCCCATTGGCTTCTCTTATGTTCTTATGCCGTTTTGCCAGTAGCTGTGACTGGCATCCTCAGAGGTAGAACACACAAAGATGGAGTACTCTCTGTGTCAAGGTGAGAAGAAAAATGGTAGGCAGGTAATTTATATCTACTCAGGAAGGTGAGGTAGGGCTGAGTCATTATCTTGTAGGAGTTCCCCAGGCTGTGAACGTGCTAATGGAGGAGCTTTCCTGAGGAGGTTCTTTTGCATGTGGATTGGCTGTTGAAATTCTAGTATCTGTAGTGCTATTGTCAGATGTAGAGCCTTTTGTGTTTTTCAGGACAGGAAACCATGCCCTATTTATTTTTGAACTCTCTTTTTTTCCTGTTGAAATTGTGTTTATGTTTATGAATTTCAGTGGCCTCCCTGTGTAATCTGACATGGTAATTGGATGTGTTGTCCAGCCTTTCAGTGTCTTTTATTTATTTATTTATTTGCATTTTTTACCCCTCCTCCCCGTGAACGGGCTCAGAGCGGAATAAGATACCCTTGTCCTCTTTGAGTTAGGCTATGTTCAGCCATGTGGAGGCCCTTTTTGCTTCCAATTAGTTTCCTGGGGACAGGGAATTGGGTCACAGGGCTGGCAAATCCACACCCAGGGTGTATATATGAGAGCCCTGTCTCCACACTGCTTGCTATGCTAAAACTTTCCATTTTTTTTAGGATATGTTGAAATAGGGTTGAAATACCTGGCAGCCCGAAGGGGGATCCAAGCTCCTTCCCGGGATCTTCTGCCACGTGCATGAGGTGCACACTGTGTGGTCATGTCAACCAGAAGTGACGTCATCACGTCGCCAATGTCAGGGGTGGCACTCTAGTTTTTTGGTCAAAACTCTATGGTTTGTAGGCGGTTTTGCCATAGAGTTTTGCCCCAAACCTAGAGCATTACCCCCCAACGTCAGTGACATGATGATGTCACTTCCGGATGATATCATCACATCACCTTTTGGGCCAGTTAGAGGTCAGGATTTCCCCGGCAGTGGGGAATATCCCCAAAAGTGGGGTTTCCCCCAGCAACGGTCTGACAACCTTATGTTGAAAGAATCTTCAATGTGTTGTTGTTGTTGTTGTTGTTCAGCCGCACAGTCGAGACCGACTCTTCGCGACCCCATGGACCAGACCACGCCAGGCCTCCTGCCCCCTCATGGATCACTGCCTTGTCGTGGCGAGGGGGCTTGCGTGGTTCGATGAGGCTGTGGGCTATGCCGTGGAGGGCCACCCAAGACGGACAGGCCACAGCAGAGAACTCAGACCAAGCGTGATCCCCTGGAGAAGGAAAGGGCAACCCACTCCAGTATTTTTGCCAAGAAAACCCCATGGGCAGTATCTTCAATGTACACCTCAAAAAAAAAAAAATAATCAAATGAGTGGGGAACAAGAGTTAAATCTGTAAAGGATTCCTCTGGAGTTGTAGCTGGAGGCTGCTTAGAATGCTTTCTCTGCGGGTTTCCACTCCGTTCGTCTATTTTTTTTTTTTAAAAAAAATCTAGTCTTAAACCCACTCTTTTTAGAAATCTCTGGTTATCGTGTGTGTGTGTGTGTGTGTGTGTGTGTGTGTGTGTGTGTGTGTGTGAGAGAGAGAGAGAGAGAGAGAGAGAGGGAGGGAGGGAGGGAGAAAGAGAGAGAAGGGGGGAAAAGAAAACTGATCTTCCACAGCTCCTTGTATCTCTCCCCAGACCCCAATTTCCTAACCAAAGCACATTACGGATCTGATGCTTTTCCACAGCTTGGTAACACATCAATAAACTAAAGATTATTGTGCTTTGTCAGGTTTTATTTTGTAACATTATGGGAAATTCTCGCCTGCTCTGGATGAGTGCCTCAACTCTTACTGTTTGACAATTAACAGAGCCAGTAATAGAAAACGCAATGTAATTTACCTTCGTACAAGGGATTTCGGTTAACAAAAATTAAACTATTGAACTCTTTCTGCGGCGGGAGAAGGACACTGCCTCGTTATATCTACGGGTGGTAGGTGGGATCGCTGCCCCCCCCCATTTAAATAAAAAAATGCAAAGGCAAGAGCCTTGGTTGGATTTATTATGACGACACCCCCCCCTTCAAGACCAGCTCGCTTTAGAACCGGACAAAACGCTCAGTGCTAAATAGCCATATTTTATTCACCTCCTGCAACAGAGAGAAAGAGTTCATGTAGATAAATTAAGTTGAAAGGGGAGTTCCTTTGTACTCCGAGCAATTTCACTGCAGCGGGAAGCAAACCGAGTTCTGTTCACTTAGCAAAAGCAGTCACAGGTTCCTTCACTTTGGGGGACCGTGCTTTAGGGTTGGAACTCCTGGGCTGGTTAATTCCTGGAGGTTTGGGGGTGGAGCCTGAGAAGGGTGGACTTTGGGAAGGAGAGGGACCTCTGAGGGGTACAACGCCATAGAGTCCACCCTCCAAAGCAGCCATCCCCCCCCCCTCGGAAATGATCTTTGGCACCTGGAGAGCAGCGGTAATTCGGAGAGCTCTCCAGGCACTAGCTGGAGATTGGCCACCCAAGTAGGAAGACACCACTTTCTGAAGGTTACCTTTGGGACCACCTCTCCCCATATGAGCCCGATAGAGTACTGAGGTCTACATATCAACACATTTTGGTTGTCCCCAGCCCCAGGGACGTCTGAATTGCTTTGACTAGGGCCAGGGCCTTTGGGGGCCTGGCCCCTAGCTGGTAGAATGAGCTCCCATATGAGATCAGGGCCGTGTGGGATTTGTTAGAATGCCACAGGGCCTGTAGGATGGAGCTCTTCCTCTGGGCTTTTGGCTGAGACAGTGGACTCCACCCTCCCTTGTTGATCTCCCATCAGCGGTCTGGATCTGAATAGCCATCTAGGAACCCACACTTCTGTTACATCTAAATTGTTGAGTCATCTGACCAAACTCACACGGAATTTTATCATCTAGGGTCCTTTCCGCACTAGACCTTAAATCCTGGTTCAACCCTGTCCCTGAACTTATTTATGTATGTATGTATTTATTTATTTATTTATTATTAAATTTATATCCCGCCCTCCCCCGTAGGGCTCAGGGCGGCTCACAAGGCAAGAAATCTTGCTGATAAGAACATCAAATAATTTGGTACAATTAAAAACATAATATACAATTTCAAACCCTCTCCAACATTAAAATACTCAAACAACAATTCATCCATTCATCCATTCATCCATTTCAGAGAGGACAACCACAACCACAAACCAGACATCCCCGGTAGGCATTTCATAATAGGTGTTAAAGCAGATGTTTCTCCTGCCCTCCTAGGGCCCTTCCCCCCCCCCAATGTACTATCCAGGGCCAACACTGCTTAGCATCTGCGGCCTGATGGAATCCGTCTAGACTGGGCCATCCAGGTCAAGGCGACAAGAACAAAAATGGATATAAAAAAACCAATTATGTTGGTGTAGTGGTTAGGAGCTGCGGTGGCTCAAGTGGTTAAGACGCTGAACTGCAGGCTGTGGAAGGTCAGTAGTTCAGTGGTTCAAGACCCGGGTGCCGCAAGACAGGGTGAGCTCCCGTCTCTAGTTCCAGCTCCTGCCAACCTAGCAGTTCGAAAGCAAGAAATTGCAAGTAGATAAATAGGGACCACTTCGGTGGGAAGGTAACAGCGTTCCGTGCGCCTCGGTGTTTAGTCATGCCGGCCACATGACCACGGAAACGTCTTCGGACAGCGCTGGCTCTTCGGCTTTGAAACGGAGATGAGCACCGCAACCCTAGAGTCGGATTCGACTGGCTTTCGAGCAAGGGAACCTTTACCTTTACCTTTAGTGGTTAGGAACGTGGATTCTAATCTGGGAGAACCGGGTTTGATTCCCCACTCCTCCACATGCAGCTACTGGCATGACCTTGGGTCAGTCACAAGTTCTCTCAGAGAAGGGCAATTCTCTGGAGAGCTCTCTCAGCCCCACCTACCTCACAGGGTGCCTGTTGTGGGCAGGGGAAGGGAAAGGAGATTGTAAGCCTCTCTGAGACTCCTTCGGGGAGTGAAGGGTGGGGTATAAATCCAATGTCCTCCTCCTCCTCCTCCTCCTCCTCTTCTTCTCCTCTTCCTCCTCCCCCTTCTTCTTCTCCTTCCCACCCCAAAGCCTAGCAAGGTCAACTGTGCTTGGGAGATAATCCATCACTGCTCTCAAGTGGCCTTTCACAGCCATCGGGGCCTGCTCCCTACTCTCCGGTCAGCCTTCCCACTTCATTTGAATGCTTGCTTCTAAATTTATCCCCCCTTCCACTTGCCGTGTGCTGAGTTCCCGCGGACCAATCAGGTTCACACTGGCAGCAAAGTGTTTAAACAGAGGGTTTTGATGGCGTCTCCATCGCCAGTGTCTCCCCAGACAGAAAATGATGGATGGTACAGATTTGTGAACTGGGGGTTTGAAACAGTCCTCCGCCTGCCCTACAAATAAAACAATGTAGTGTTTAAGATGGGGAGCTTTAGGCCGGAGTGCTGAAAAGCTTTTCCCCTTCGCAAAGCGAAAGCCTGTATCAGATGTGTTGAAATCTCCTACTTGACCCTCGCGTAACCTTCGATCCACAAGGTACAAAGTAGGACATGGCTAATCCCGGCAAGTAGGTTTTAAGCAAACAAAGTAAGAATTCCCAACCTCTGGCCAGACTTATTTAACTTTATACAAGTACCCTCACTCAAGCACAGTTTCTCTGTGATAATTAAAATTCGCGTCCCTCCCTTCCATTGGGTGAGCAAAAAAAAAAAAAGTTCAGAAAAACAGTTTTTCATTGGTCATCTGGAAACTACATTTTTCTCAGCAGTTTTAACTTCACTGGTCTTGGGCTCAAAGTTGTCTACATGACTGCCAGCACTTTTCATCAGCATGTAGTTAAATAAGCTGGTGAATGCAGGCATAAGTGTGTCAAAACAAGAAGAAGAAGAAGAAGAAGAAGAAGAAGAAGAAGAAGAAGAAGAAGAAGAAGAAGAAGAAGAAGAAGAAGAAGAAGAAGAAGAAGAAGAAGATCTTCGCTTGGAGTCTAAGAGCCGCTTACAGTCTCCTTTCCCTCCCCCTCCCCAAAACAAACACCCTGTGAGGTAGGTGGGGCTGAGAGAGCTCTTTTGAGGACTGCTCTTGAGAGAACAGCTTTGAGAGAACTTGTGACTGACTGAAGGTCACCTCCACAGCTGCATGTGGAGGAGTGGGGACTCAAACCTGGATCCCAGATTAGAGTCCACGCTCTTAACCACTACACCAAACTGGCTCCATTCTTTTGTAATCTAATCTAATGGATAGATTCATTAATACAGTCATTATTGCTAATCTGATTTTTTAATTAACAAAGATAATCTGCAAATTTCATATCTGGTAATTATTCTGGAACCTCGCTGTCTAGCTCAGCATTCATGAAAGGTGGTAGTGGGGGAAAGGAAGGCAGGAAAAGAGTGACTGAGAAGGCCAGAGCACTGTTGCATCCAGATCTTGCCCCCAAACAAGCATGTAGTGGCATTCCTTCCAAGCAACTGGGAAAGAAAACTGCATGCATATTTCCCCTTATAACTCTGCAAAGAAAGGGGCTAGGGAAGGAAAGGGGAAGAGATTTTTGAAATCTGGAGATTCAGAGGTGGGAAGACATTACCAGGTGTCCTCCTCCTCCTCCTCTGTAATCTATCACCGAACAGCCTTAACACCCCACCGCGGCCGGGGTGAGCTCCCGGCCCATGTCCCAACTCCCACACACCCAACTGTTCAAAAACCTTTAAGGCAAATAGATAAATGGGTACCCACTCCTAGAGTGGGGGGGCACCCTACCCTACCTCCAATAAAAATTGGAGCGCAGCGGCTGAGTGGCTGGACAGCGGTGCGAACGGCGAACGGCGATTCGGCAGGAAAAGAACATGGTGGCAGGCCAGCAGGAGACAGCGGGCGACTTGGATGACGATTGGCCTGGGCAATGTGGCAGCGTGGTGACGCGACGTGGTCGGAGCCTGTGGGACGGAGACCAACGGTTACGGCATCGCGCGCCATGAAGACCACCCCCAAAAGAGCCAATGTGAAGAGAGAGAGAGACCTCTGCCGAAGACGTCGCTGCCCGGACACAGCAAAAAAGAATCCGCCACGAAAGAACAACAGGAGAAGACCATTGCTGCGTAGGTGCCTGGTAAGGCATTCACCCTCCCCTTTGCATTGTGGCCCTAGCTAGGCAATTAAATGTCTATGTAAACCGCTCCGAGCCTTCGGGAAGGAGCGGTATAGAAGTCTAATATGTAATGTAATGTAATTACAGGAGGACTTTGTCCCCAAATGCCCCCTGGCAGCTAAATCTTGCCACATTTTAAACTGAAATGATGAGATAGACATCTGGAGAGGGAACAGATGTCTATAAGGTGGTGGTTTCAGGTTTTTTTTAATGTCTTCATACCGACACTAGTGCCAATGTTGACTTTGAAGAGTATTTTATTCTGTAGAACAACAAGAGTGATGGACACAAAACTAGGACCAAATACTCAACTGGTGTGTAAAATAATAAATAAATCTGGTATTCTTTTTTTTTTGGGGGGGTACTTCAGAATAAGCACCAGACCAGTGCCTAATACGTTATGGGACCAGAAAGAACTCTATTGGCTCCTGGGGATCAGCTGATAATTGGACGTTGCAGTACCACCCTCTGGCCAGCTGGTGAGTGTCCAAGGCAACAGCTCCCCCTTCTGGCAAGTCACCATAGTGGCTGCAAGATGTGCCTGGTCTGCCTGGCAGGAAAATGACACTGATGGGACCTTTAAGATTAACAACATTGACTCTAGCAGGAGCTTTTGTCAGTCTGGGCTCACTTCCTCAGATGCAGTGAAGAGGAAATCATTTCCTTGATATCTATGTCCAAAACATTTGCCACCTTACCCGGCGAAAGGAAACGTTTCAATGTATTCAATTTATCATCAGAGCATAAGAACATAAGAGGAGCTCTGCCAGATCAGACCAGTGGTCCATCTAGTCCAGCATCCTGTCTCACACAGTGGCCAACCAGTTCCTCTGGAGGGCCAACAACAGGGCATAGAGTCTGAGGCCTTCCCCTGGTAAGATCATCAAAAGAGCCCTGCTGGGCCAGACCAGTGGTCCATCTAGTCCAGCACCCTGTCTCACACAGGGGCCAACCAGTTCCTCTGAATGGCCAACAACAAGGCCTTCCTCTGATGATGCCTACTGGCATTGGGATTCAGAGGTTGACTTTGAATGTGGAGGTTCCCTTTAGTCACCATGGCTAGTACAGATACAGATAGACCTACACCATGGCTAGTACAGATACAGCCACAGATAGACCTATCTTCCATGAATCTATCTAATCCCTTTCTGTGCCTGTGGCCATCACTACATCTGCTGTCAGCAAATTCCACATTTTAATCACTTTTTTTTTCTATTTGTCCACCCTGAATCGACTGCCCATCAGCTCCATTGGATGTCCTCAAGTTCTAGTATGTTGGGAGTAGGAGAGTAAGTTCACTCTGTCTCCTTTCTCCACCTCATGTATAATTTTATAACCCTCTATCATGTCCTCTTTGGCCATCTCTTTTCTAAGCTGAAAAGTCCCAGACTTTTCAGCCATTCCTCATAGGGAAGGTGTTCCAACCACCTCATCATCTTGGTCATCCTCTTCTGTACTCTGAGATGTCCTCCTTGAGATATGGTGACCAGAACTGCACACGAGCACCAATGGTTGATGGGATGCTTTCTTTGCATGCATAGTATAGTGTCCAGATCACGACATATGATGGTACCACTTTACTCTGCTCTGGTTAGACCGCACTTAGAGTATTGTGTTCAGTTTTGGGCACCACAGTTTAAGGATATAGACAATCTGGAATGTGTCCAGAGGAGAGCAATGAAGATGGTGAGAGGTCTGAAGACCAAGTCCTATGAGGAAAGGTTGAAGGAGCTGGGTGTGTTTAGCCTGGAGAGGAGACGACTGAGAGGTGATATGATAACCACGTTCAAGTACTTGAAGGGCTGTAATCTAGGGGACGGGGTGGAGTTGTTTTCTGTTGCCCCAGAAGGTTGGACCAGAACCAACGGGTTGAAATAAAATCAGAAGAGTTTTCGGCTAAACGTTAGGAAGAACTTCCTGACAGAGCGGAAACAGGCTTCCTCAGGAAGTGGCGGGCTCTCCTTCTTTGGAGGTTTTCAAACAGAGGCTAGATGGCCATCTGACAGCAATGCAGATTCTGTGAACTTAGGCAGATCATGAGAGGGAGGGCAGGGTGGGTTGCATCAGTGTTTAGTTCTTGTGGCCCTTTCGTACACGCCCGGGGAAATGCTGATCGCCACTTTGGGGTCAGGAAGCAATTTTTCTCTAGGCCAGTTTGGCTGGAGATTCTGGAGGGGTTTTTTTGGGGGGGGTCATCTTCTGGGCATGGAACAGTGGGCACTGTGGGTGTGGAGGGGAGGTATTTGTGAATTCCCTGCATTGTGCAGGGGGTTGGACTAGATGACCCTGGAGAACCCCTTCCAACTCTATGATTCTATGATTATGCTAAACCACCCAGTGGGAATGAGTAACACAAATCTGACAGAACAAAGTCTGAGTCCGGAGGCACCTTGAAGACCAACAAAGTTTTATTCTAGGTACAAGCGTTCACGTGCATGACCACTTTTGACAGAAACATCACTGCAGCCTGTACACTCTGAAAAGAAACTTGAGACTGAGGTGGAAACATCTGGGAATCCAAAGGAGACACCTTTGTCTTAGCCCCGGCTGCCATTATAAAAATGCTGTTTTTATTAGGATGTCTCTCAACACAGCCTCCCCCCTCCAGCCACTTCCCCCAAGCAGAATGTACAATAAAACACCAGGACTCCCTAAAGAGTGGTAAAATCCTGACATGATTTAAGGAGGAAGACTCTGATAAGAAGATAAAAAATCTAATAAACAGGGCCTTGGTGAGTCTTCGGGACCGCCAGTGTAAGCAGCGCCCCTCCCAAAGAAAACAAAAAGCGTTCTAATCTCAGGGACACTCCACTCCCTCCAACCATCTGAAGAAGAAAGTGAAGGCCGTGACCTCGGCAGACTGAAGTTATGAGCATGGTGACAAGGAAATATTTGGCTCGGTTCAAGACACAAAATCCGTCACTACATTCTTTAATATCTACAGTCATGCACGCGCACACAAACACAAACTCTGGATTACAGAACAGATGTAGGCCACCATGACGGCACATTTATGCTGAACCTCTCCAGCTTTCTGCCTCCACCGGGGTTCAGCCCACATATTTACGAATGGGTAGCTGAAATGGCTCTCAAGCAAGTGCAGAGGGCATTTTGCCCACCAATGAGCAATTTCAAGAGTCTAGGGTTGCCAAGTCGTTTCTCAGCCGCAGTGGGGGACTCCCGGGCAGCAACTGGTGCGCGTGCGCACGCACGCAAAGTGCACCCGCACCGCACTCACGTCACCCAGAAGTGACATTACGACGCCGGGCATGCTGGGGGCGGGGCCACAACCATAGAGTTTTTCCTCCGATGGTCGTGGCCCTGCCCGCAGCGTGCCCGGCATCCTGACGTCACTTCCTGGTGACGCGCACATTGGGGTGGGGTTCCCCCCAGGGCCCGATCCGCTGCCGGACAGAGTCTCCAGACACCAGCGATAAGGCATGAAATAGTGGCATATTATAGTCATGTGGCTCTTTTGTTTTTGCCGTCAAGTCACAACTGAGTTATGGGGACCCCACGGGGTTTTCAAGGCAAGGGATGCTCAGAGGTGGTTTGCCACAGCCTGCCTCCATCTCACAACCCTGGTATTCCTTGATGGTCTTTGGTGGTCTCCCTTCCAAGTACTGACCAGGGTCAACCCTACTTAGCTTCCGAGATCTAATGAGATCAGGCTAGTCCAGGCTATCCAGGTAAAGGCATGCGATGCATGAATTCATGCAAAATAACCCGACGAACAGCCTTGAACTGTTTGCAAACAGCCAAACTGTTAGACAAAAAAAATCGCTTCTCGTTTGATTGATAGTCAATGTGGATTTGCCTGTCTGTGAACCACAGAGTGAGTATCGCCGATTTAAGGCATCTATCTTATTCATCGAAGCCAGTCAGGGATGTCATCGTGAATATAATGGTGCCAAAGCAGAATGCAGCCCATCAGGGACATGGCAGCATGGTGACCTCCATCAAGGCCAACATGGTCTTGATGATGCAGATTGTAATGCAGATTCAGGAATAAATTCAGACTCAGAGAGCATATGGATTTCTACCTGGAATGACACTTTCTGTTCTGTCCAAGGTATCCAACACTGCTTCAACAAATACCAGAAGCTGGTTACCTCAGGGTGATGCTCTAGGTCAGGGGTGTCAAACTCCTTTGTTACAAGGGCTGGATGTGACATAAATGCTACTTTGTCGGGCTGGGCCACGTCTGCCACAAAATGTAATGCCAGCCACTGGAGATACAAACTTTATAAGCGACACAGGAAAGCCCAGTTGACGATATGATTTTTACTCAAAATACAAGCAAAAGCAATTGATTCCTAGGAGTGAAAGCTATTGTTTTACTGAGGAATCCAGAAAAGCCCCCATAAATGTATTTAATCATATGCAAGACTAGTTTTCCCCCAAGGGATGCCCTACCCCCCCCAGCCATTTCCTTTTCTTTCATTCCTTAACAACTTCAACCACACACACAGTTCATTGTATGTGCCCATGCACCCCCGAGCAACCACCTGCCTTCCCTCCCTTACAGCAGTTGCTCACAGGCTGGATAAAAGCCCTGGATGGGCCGGTTCCGGCCTCTGGGCCATATGTTTGACACCCCTGCTCTAGGCTGCCTCCCCTAATCTCTATGGTCTTCACCAAAGAGACTGGGAGAAATTCCTATAGTGTCACTATGTGGAGGTCACTTTTTTCTCACTCCTCAGTTCCGCAAGGGTGGGAATTGGGGCTTGTTGGCAGGTAATGCCCTGCCCCCAGCAGGTTAATGGGAAACCTAGTTCTGTCATGCTCCTTGGCAGCTCTTTCACTACCAGTTTCCATCAGGATCAAACAGGAGGCATCACCCTGTTGCTATAACAAAGAGAACATATTCCCCTTTACCTACCTGTATGAACATTGGTGTGATATCTCAAGCAACATCTGCTTTAAAATTATCTGAGGGGTCCTTTGTGAAGGACATAAAAAATGCCCCCCCCATTCAATACAAACCCCGAGAAGATTTACTCAGAAGTAAGTGGCAGTGATTCTACAATCCCTGACCAGTGGATTGTGATCAGAGTGATTTTTCGTTGATTAATTACCTGGCATTTAACCAGTAAAGCAATTCAATTTAAATATATTTACATACTGTAAAATCTCTGTGAAGGTGACTTTTTCAGCTTCTCCGACATGCAAAATAGCTTACAATTTAATAAACAAAAGCTGTCAATCCTCATTGGAAGGAACTGATATCTTTAATCAGGGCCCATATACTCCAAGAAAAAGAAATTCAAGATCCATCAGTATTGGGAAAGAACCGCCGATAAGAGATCATATGGATTTCCTCCACGGACTTCCTGCTTCAGTAGCTTATAAGTCTTCATTTCTTATTAAGTGAAGCCGTGATAGACTGAATCAGAAAGGCCCCATAGCCAAACCTGATTGGCTACATAGGCAGCAAGGTTCACTATGATACCCCTGATTTGTAATATATATGCGTCAGTGTTCCCTCTAAGCTGAGTTAGTGTGAGCTAGCTCACAGTTTTTTAGCCTCCAGCTCACAGATTTTTGTCTTAGCTCAGGAAGGATGGCTCCAGAGCAAACTAATTTATTCAGTAGCCAAATTACTTGCTCACAACTTTAATGCCAGTAGCTCACAAAGTAGAATTTTTGCTCACAAGACTCCACAGCTTAGAGGGAACATTGGTATGCATATGTCGTCAAGTTGCAGCCCACTTACGGGGACCCCAGTAAAGGGCTTTCAAGGCAGATGAGAAGCAAAGGTGATTTTCCATTGCCTTCTCTGCAGAAAGGCTACATAGCCAAACCCAATGGGCTATCATAGTGATGCAAACATGCTCACTATGGCATCTCTGACTGGTTAGGAGGGGTGTATTTTAGGACCCCAGATCACCGCAGACTGTGACAGCAGCCATGAAATGAAAAGATGCCTGCTCCTTGGGAGGAAAGCGATGGCGAACCTCAACAGCATGATAAAAAGTAGAGACATCACCCTGCCAACAAAAGTCCGCATGGTCAAAGCAATGGTATTCCCAGTAGTCATGTATGGCTGCGAGAGTTGGACTATAAGGAAGGCCGAGCGCCAAAGAATAGATTCTTTTGAACTATGGTGCTGGAGAAGACTCTTGAGAGTCCCTTGGACTGCAAGAAGATCAAATCAGTCCATCCTAAAAGAAATCAACCCTGACTGTTCCTTGGAAGGGCAGATAAAACACTGAAGCTCAAATACTTTGGCCACCCAATGAGAAGGGAGCACTCACTGGAGAAGACCCTGATGCTGGGAAAGATTGAAGGTCAAAGAAGACGGGGACGGCAAAGGATGAGATGGTTAGACAGTGTCATAGATGCAACGAACAGGAAGTTGAGCAAACTTCAGAGGACGGTGGAAGACCGGAAGGCCTGGCGTGATCTGGTCCATGGGGTCGCGAAGAGTCAGCCTCCACTGTGCGACTGAACAACAACACAATTTTAAGGACCTATGCCACGTGTTGTACTGAATCCAGATGTGTCCCCATATACTTCCCTCTTCTTTTTATTTTGACCTGCTTAATTACAGTGTCATAGTTTAATCGCATATGAGTTTCCTTTTGCTTTCAATGTTTGCCTTTCATTTTCTTGTTGTTTTTACACTAGTAGTGAATATGCTCCAAATGAAGATCAGGATGACCTGGACTAGATCTCCCAAATATTAACTTGCAGTAGTGCAAAGTGTGATCAAGTCACAGACCGCTGACGGTGACCCCCCCCGAAGGGTTTTCAAGGCAAGAGACAAACAGAAGTGGTTTGCTCTTGCCTGCCTCTGCGTAGCGACCCTGACTAACCCTGTTCAGCTTCCATGATCTGACGATAATGAGATAACCGGGGCCATCAACATGGGCTACGGTGTTCTATTTCTCTTTATAAAAGGTAAAGTTTCCCTTGCTCGAAAGCCAGTAGAGTCCGACTCTAGGGTTGCGGTGCTCATCTCCGTTTCAAAGCCAAAGAGCCAGCGCTGTCCGAAGACGTTTCCGTGGTCATGTGGCCAGCATGACTAAACACCAAGGCGCACGGAACGCTGTTCCCTTCCCACCGAAGTGGTCTGTATTTATCTACTTGCAATTTCTTGCTTTCGAACTGCTAGGTTGGCAGGAGCTGGAACTAGAGACGGGAGCTCACTCCGCCATGCGGCAACTCGGGTCTCGAACTGCTGAGCTACCGACCTTCCACACCCTGCAGTTCAGCGTCTTAACCTTAAAGACCAACAAAATTTGTGGCAGAGTATGAGCTTTTATGAGTCACTGCTCAGTTCTTCAGATACAGCTAGAATGTGAGTCTGTCTGTCCTCATATCTTAGAGAGTGGAGTGATTTCAGATGCCAAGTGGCAATAGCAGGCAAATGACAACAGCAGGCATGATTGAATTAGGTCTGATATGCAGAGGGGTAGTAGGCATGGAGAAATCAGCAGGAAACCTAGGTCTCGATTTAGTCCAGGTGGATGTATTATCTTGAGCTTCATTATCAGTTGCAGTTCAGCAGTCTCTCTCTTACTAATCTCCCTTTGAAATTCCTTTGTAAGATAACTGCTACTTTTAGGTCAGCAACTGAATGTCTTGGAAGGTTAAAATGTCCCCCCACCAGTTTTTGAATATTCTGATGTCAGACTTACATCCATTGATTCTTTGTTGAAGGGACTGGCCTGTTTGTCCAATGGAGAGAGTGGAAGGGCATTGGTGACACATGATGGCATAAATCACATTAGAGGATGAGCAGGAGTAGGAACCTGGGATGGTCTGGCTGTTGTTAGGATCTATGTGACAGCAAAGTTGGCATCTTGGTTTGTTGCAGGCCTTGGTGCCAGAGTCCATGTGACTGTTAATATCTTAGAATATTAATAGGACTTTTGAACCAATTAAGCAGGGTGTCAGACTCTTGAACAAACTTGCTCCCAACAACACTCTCTTGGCATTGGTTTGTTTATTGAGAGATGTGAATGTTTCAAGCTGAGACCATCCGTGTCAGAACTGACTCCTTTGGTGCCAGTTCTGAAATGATACATGATTCAAACAAGCCCCCCCCCCCAGTGATTGGTCAAATCACTCCATTCCTAAATTTAGCGTGCTCTATTAGCCTTCCTCACCCCAGCTGCAAACCTATGGTTTCATTACCTTCGAAAAACTGACTAGCAGAGACTGGCATTCAAGGTCATTATACATTCTCCCCAGCTCAGGAGGCCCACTAGGAAAGCGGTTGTAAATTAGCACGGCAAACAGTCTTAAACACGCACCTACACTACCACACAGTCTGCCCCCCATCCCCCAAAGTGAAAGAACAAAGCATTACAGGTACAGTACAGGCACTGAAAGCAGAACACGAATAATCCATGGCAAACGAGGATCCGAGTTTGACACAGGGCTCTTATTACATTCTTACATTGTTGGCCCTCCCAATTATTTGGGAGGGATCAACCTTTAGTCTATGATTACAGCTTTAGCTGATGAATCACACAGAAGAATCCATTAAAGTTTGTAGGCCTGGCCGTAGCAGTTGGCAACTCTTCATTAGGAATGCCCACGTACCCCCATTCCGGTCTTCTGGTTTAGTGTGGAGAACCGACACACACGCCCCAAACTTGCTTCAATATCTGGCTGTTCCTAGGAAATGAAAGAAATTGGGGGGGGGGGGGTTTGATTCAGAATCTATGATTCATGTATTCAAAATGTTTCAGGTGGGTAGCTGTGTTGGTGTGCGGTAGAACTGCAAGATTTAAGTCCAGTAGAGACTTGGGGACCAACATGATTTCCGGGGTATAAGTTTCCCTTCATTAGAAAGTCCAAAACCCATAGGGAACTGGGGAGAATTTCTTAACCACCTTTTGAAGCTGCCTTATACTGAATCAGACCATTGGCCAGTACTGTCTACTGGGAATGGCTACAGCTCTCCAGGGTCTCAGGCTGAGGTCTTTCCTATCACCTTCTAACTGGAGATGCTGGGGATTGAACCCGGAACCTCCTGCATGCAAGGCAGATGCTCTACCACTCAGCCACGGCCCCTCCTGCATCCAGATACTTCCCTGGTTTACAGACTAGCAGCCAGCGGAACATGGATGCGATACGTGCATCGTATCTGCAGGAATTCACCATTTGAGCCATGCCAAGATAAATAAACTAATTATCAAAGCATGCCTTTTCTTCTTGAACGGACAAGAAGACTCTAAGTCACTAAGATTAAATGTGACATTGTGTTGTAGTCTTGGCTTTTCTCTTTTCACATCCTTCCAAGGCGATATTTTCCAGATGGCATTTCAAGGGCAGGCTGGTTTGAAAAGCCCCCAACAGACTGAGACCTTCAGAAGACTGGTTGAAGGTGTGCCAGACCGTTCTGAGGTCAGCAAGTGTTGACTTCAATGTGGTTCAAATAACGATATTAAAAAAAAAGTTTTGTGGATTCTCCTTAAATTCCTCCCCAGTGTTTACCAACTCTGACCACTGATAAAGAGGAGTGGTTTGGAAGAAAAATGAAATGGTCAACAGTCTATGGGCCAGGCCCACGCATCTGGCGACCCACCTAGCCAAACATAGCCCAAATTCTTCCTTGATAGGAATATCCCCCAGAATGCATCATTCCAATCCAAGCTGTTGACCACTTTCCACTGGCATGTCCAACTCCTCCCCCGTTTCTTTTAAAGGGAAGAGAGGGACATCTCCTGTATTTTTTTCTAGCTCTATAATATCCTGTTAGAGATAGTGAAGCCATAACAATACTTTGAGTTCCAAATGGAGCCGTGCCACCGATCTGTCAAAAGGCACTGCGATGCTGGCAGTTTTCAGTCCTTTACCTCAGAATCCCTAGCACAGAGTTTGCCTACCAGCATGACCTTTTAGATCTTGGTCGATCAGGCCTGGTTGGAGAAGGTCAAGAGAGAGAGGACCTTTTTTTCTCCTTTTCCCTTGATGCCAGAACTTGAGGGCACCCAATGAAGTTGGAGGGCAATAGATTCAGGATGGACAAAAGGAAGGACTTCTTTGTTCACTAAGTAACATAAGAACATAAGAGACGCCAATGTTGGATCAGGCCAAAGGCCCATCCAGTCCAACACTCTGTATCACACAGTGGCCAGAAATACCAGGTGCCATCAGGAGGTCCACCAGTGGGGCCAGGACATTAGAAGCCTTCCCACTGTTGACCCCCCCCAAGCACCAAGATGACAGAGCATCACTTGCCCCAGAGCCCCTATCTATACCTTGTGGCTAATAGCCACTGATGGACCTCTGCTCCATATGCTTATCTAATCCCCTTTTGAAGCCGTCCATGCTTGTAGCTGCCACCACTTCCTGTGGCAGTGAATTCCATGTGTCAATCACTCTTTGGGTGAAGAAGTACTTCCTTTTATCTGTTCTAACCCGACCGCTCAGCAATTTCATGGAGTGCCCACGAGTTCTTGTATTGTGAGAAAGGGAGAAAAGTACTTCTTTCTCTACCTGCTCTTCCCCATGCATAATCTTATAAACCTCAATCATGTCACCCCTCGGCAGTGTTCCCTCTAAGCTGAGTTAGTGTGAGCTAGCTCACAGTTTTTTAGCCTCCAGCTCACACATTTTTGTCTTAGCTCAGGGAAGGATGGCTCCAGAGCAAACTAATTTATGCAGTAGCCAAATCGCTCAATCACAGATTTAATGCCAGTAGCTCACAAAGTAGAATTTTTGCTCACAGAACTCCACAGCTTAGAGGGAGCATTGCCCCTCAGTCGTCATTTCTCCAAGCTAAAGAGCCCTAAGCACTTTAACCTTTCCTCATAGGGAAAGTGTAACGAAATTGTAGAACACACTGCCTGTGAATATAGGGATCACCATGAACATCGATGGCTTTAAAGAGGGATTAGAAAGATTCATGAAAGGGAGGTCAATCAATACTAACCAGGCGATTAAAGGGAACCTCCATAGCCAGAGGCAGTCAACTTCATAATACCAGTGCTAGGAGGACAGGTCTATCAGTGGCTCTTCGCCATGGTGACTACATTGAACCTCCATGTTCAGAAGCAGTAAACCTCTCAATCCCAGTGCCGGGAAGCAACCTCAGGGGAATGGATCTTCAGAAGAACTGGCTGTCCACTGCATGAGACAGGACGCTGATGGACCAATGGTCAAATCCAGCAGGACTCTTCATGAGGGGAAGGCCTTGGCCTCTGCACTCAGGTCGTTGACCCTCCAGCACAACTGGCTTGTCCTTGTGTAAAACAGGACGTTGGATGAGATAGGTGGACCACTGATCTGATCCATCAGGGCTCTTGTGATGTTCCTAAGCAATATATTTGGGAAACTGGCAAGCTTTCGTTCCACAGAATCCTTCAGCAGAATATTCAAAGGAGATGTGTATCGAGCCCAAAATCCCTGTAAATTCTGGTATAGGCCGAGTCTGGGCTGGGTGGTGGATGGGAAAGAATGATTAAGCCAACTTCTTCCAGGAATCTGAAAACTTTGTTTTTCAGGGTGTTTTTTTTTTTTGGACAGAAGCTGGCAAATACAGGAGATGAGGTCAAGTGGTCTGCTAGCAAAATAAGCCCAAGAGGAGGGACTGGGGTTCTTCTCTCTGCGAGAAAACTCTACATCTGTCAGAAGCCAGAATTAATCCGAACTGAACCTGCCCGGCCAATAACCTGCCTTGTTGTCTCCTCACCCAATGACATTTGCGGTCCTGTCGTGTAATGACTTAAGGGGCTTTAATGGGTTGCATGCTGGTAAATGTCATCAAATGCCATGAATCATAAACAATTCTGGCTTTTAAAACCAGAGATTAGGGATATTTATGAAGCTTGAGCCTCCGGTTTGGGCTATCCCGGATCCCTGAAGTTCAGAGCGGATTGCTGTTATTTTTCCTTCCCTCCTCCCCTCGGCTTTTTTTATTGCAGGAGCCGTTTCCTGCTGCCAGGATTGACCCCGGCTGCTTCCCGTAGCCGAACAGCAGAGCTGAATGCTAATCCACTGCAGTCCCAAAAATCTTCCCTGATTGCTTTGCTGACAGGCAGCCTAAAACTCAAAAGACAGGAGCAAGGAGGGCAGATTAGATAATGGGGGTGAGGGGATGAGGACGCTTCCCTTCCCAGCATGTAGGAGTAAGCAGGAGACAAACCCATGGGGAAATCTGTCCTCGCAGAGAAGGGAGAGCTTGTACCTGAATAAAACTTGGTCTTAAAGGTGCCACTGGACTGTTTTGGACTGGGGTGGGGGTGGGGTGTGGTCTCTGCAACTTACCTGGCTCCTTCTTGCTTTGACTGAGGGCTGCTGGGAGCAGGGGGTGGGGCTTATTGCATGTGCCCGCCTCCTGGGCTCTTTACTGCCGGAGCTCTGCTCCTGTGTGCTCCTGCAGGAAATGACCCCTGGTGGGAAGTAAACTGAGACTCTCCATTCTCTCCTCTCAGGTGTGAATAAACCTTTGTCGGTCTTAAAGGTGCCACTGGACTCTACATTTGTTCTACTGCTTCAGACCAACACGGCTGACCACCTGGATCCATTCCCAAATCTGTATGCCTTTCAAAGCATTCTCAAAATCAACTGATCAGGATGAGTTATCTCCAGTCTACTTAGCTCTCCGCTTGTGACCAGGAATGTTTGACTCTGATTGGCTGAGCTGGTGGAATAGCAGGGAATGTTCAGTTGCTTAGGGAATTGAGCTGTTTGCAGGCCAACCTCTACGAGGGAAGGGGAAGCAGTCAGGGTCACTTGAAAGTTTGAATTCTTTTTTCCCCAAAAAATTTCTCCCTGAAATGCAACCATCTGTTTCTCTTCCTCTTTTTTAGGAATCTGGAGTCTGTTTTGAATCAGTCCCATTTTGATCAAAAGAGAAATGGAAAGAGAGGAGGGGCAGGAAAGGAGCCCCTGCAAATTGTCAGAATCTTACTCTGGAGAGACCCTCCTGTCCTCCTGCAAGGGCACCAACCAGTGGTGTGTAACATTAATAAAAACACCAACCCTTCAAGGGCTGAATTTACAAAGGTGCATATACAGAACCACCATATTGATTGTGTGGGTCTGGTGTGGAAGCCGAGGAGAGTTTGGCTGGTGTGCCGACTGCCTAGTGCACCAGCGGACAGTCTGCCAGGCCTGCTGGAGGTGGCCGCTGGCTGGGCTTTGGAGTTTCTGAGGCTATTGGTGCTTGAGGACGTCAACATTCATGCTGATGCGCCCCCCCCCTCTAAACAGGCTCTGGACCTGGTGTCTTCCATGGCAACACTAGGGCCCTCCCAGATTGTATCAGGTCCATCACATCAAAAAAGACGCACTCTGGATCTTAACTTCAGGATGGGATAGATGTCGATCTGATCGCTGCAGGCAGAGTGCCATGGTTAGATCATTTTGACCTGGAGGTCCAGCTGTGTACATCTATCCCACCCTGTCCAAACGGTAAGTGGATTCATGCTCACCCATGGAGACTAGTTTCCAGAATGTTCTGTGGGATCTGTTACCTCCCAGTGACTCATTAGATGAGCTGACAGTGGACTGGAATAACCAGGTGTCTGAAGCCATCAATTTATTTATTTATTTATTTGCTTCCAATTTATACCCCGCCTTTGCCAATACAAACTGGCTCAAGGCAGCTTACAGATTGATGAAATCGACCCCCCGACACCCTCTTCATTCCCGTCTTAACCTGGCTCCAGGGGTCATTTCATAGAAAAAGAGCTAGGGGAACTCATTAGCATAACTCATTAGCATATGCCACACCCCCTGACATCAGGGGCCCGGCGGTGGACCTGCAAGGCCAGCGGGAGTGCGAGGAAGCCCCGCCAAGGCCCTCCCTGGCCCCAGGTAGGCAGGGGTGGGGAGAGGCGGTGAGGAAGCAACTTACCCTCCCTCTTCTCCTGCCTCCTCCTGGCTGAATGAGGGCTGGAAGCGGGGTGGCCAGAAGCAGGGGGCGGGGCTTCGTCATGTGCCCCGCCCCCCGTACCTCACCCGGGGGAACTGCGTTCCCCCGCATTCACCCCCGAAATGACCTCTGCCTGGCTCCATCGTACACAATGGAGCTCAGGGAAATGAAGCGCGAACTTAGATGGCTAGAGCGAGTGTTGTGTCAGTCTCACAACAAAGCTGCAAGAGCTTGTTGTTGTTCAGTCACACAGTCGAGTCCGACTCTTCGCGACCCCATGGACCAGATCACGCCAGGCCCTCCTGTTTTCCGTTGTGCTCCGGAGTTTGCTCAACTTCATGTTCGTTGCATCTATGACACTGTCCGACCATCTCATCCTTTGCCGTCCCCGTCTTCTTTGACCTTCAGTCTTTCCCAGCATCAGGGTCTTCTCCAGTGAGTGCTCCCTTCTCATTGGGTGGCCAAAGTATTTGAGCTTCAGTTTCATTATCTGGCCTTCCAGGGAACAGTCAGGGTTGATTTCTTTTAGGATGGACTGATTTGATCTTCTTGCAGTCCAAGGGACTCTCAAGAGTCTTCTCCAGCACCATAGTTGGAAAGAATCTATTCTTCGGCACTCGGCTTTCCTTCTAGTCCAACTCTCGCAGCCATACATGACTACTGGGAATACCATTGCTTTGACCATGCGGACTTTTGTTGGCAGGGTGATGTATCTACTTTTTATCATGCCCACGTTACTTCCTAGTGCCCACGTCACTTCCTGGTGATGTGCATGCAGGGGTGGGGTTCCCCCCAGGGCCCAATTCTGCGGCGTCGGAAATCGGGCCTCCAAAGCGGGGGTTTACACACACCCTGCCCCCACTTGGCAGCCCTATGCCTGAGGGAGGGAGGGAATGAAACATAATTTTATGCCATCTCCCAGTATTGCTGATTTATTTTATTGTAAACTGAAAAACTAATGTATTTGTATTTCAGTTTTGTTGCGCACCACCCTGAGCTTTTTTGGGGAAGGGCAGTCTACAAATTCAATTTAATAATAACAACAAAAGCAGCAATAACAATAGCATGGTGTCTTCCATGAACCTTACCTGCCATTCCAATGTATTTGATAAAAGGTGCATGGACACGAAAGCTCATACCTTGAATAAGCCTTTGTTGGACTTAAAGGTGCCACTGGACTCTAAACTTGTTCTAACACTACGGTGTAACAGAAGGCTACAAGGAGAAATCAAGGAGAAATCCCTCTTTTGAAATAGAAAGGGGAAGCAAGAGGAATCAATGGCTGTAGCTGAAAAAGTGAAGTTTGGAAGCAGAAATCCCACTCCCCATGGCAATGCTAGCTAGGGTTTCCAACTCCAGGGTTGGAGAGACCTGGAGATTTGATAGTGGAGCCTGGAAGGGTGGGCTTTAGGGAGGGGAAGGACCTCGTTAGGTTACAGTGTCATGCAGTCCACTTTCCAAAGCAGCCATTTCCTCCAAGATAAGTGGAATAAATGCTTTAAATAAATAATAAATAAGCTATCTATGTAGTCTGGAGAGGAGTTGTAATTCCATAAAATCTGCAGCTCCCACCTGGAGGCTGGCGATCCTAAAATAGGCTGAATAGGCTTCTTGGGAACTTCTGTATTCCAGCAGACCCAGGGTTCAGTCAATGGGTGTGGACTACTTTCTCAGAAGCTTCCATGGGGGTTAGTTTTCAGACATGAATGCTAGGTGGATCTCCAGATTCTTCCTGAAAATCATTTCCGGTCTACTGATGCTGTGTGGATGGCCACAAGTCCAAATGTCGTCATGGCAGAACATCACAGGGCTACGTGCACCTCCAATAATGCTTCCCCCTACCCTGGGAGTTAGTTGGCACATTCGGCTGAGGGTCATCAAGCACAGAATAATCAAATCAAGTGAGGTCTATCTATGCTTGAACCAGCCCTTCGGCTCTCCACAGTGGTCCACAGGTGGAATGCATGCGTACCCTTTCCATAAGGTCTGCTCCCCAATGATGGAAACGAGAATTTTTATCGCTTCCCAAGAGCCAGCATGGCATAGTGGTGAGAGCATCAGACTAGGATCTAGGAGACACAGGTCCATGACCTTAAGAACATAAGAACATAAGAACATAAGAGATGCCAATGTTGGATCAGGCCAAAGGCCCATCCAGCCCAACACTCTGGGTCACACAGTGGCCAGAAATATCAGTGCCATCAGGAGGTCCACCAGTGGGGCCAGGACATTAGAAGCCCTCCCACTGTTGACCCCCCCAAGCACCAAGATGACAGAGCATCACTTGCCCTTCCTCTGCCATAGCAACTTGCTTTGTTGACCTTGGGGCCGCCAGTCTTTCTTGCCCTGGCCTATCTTTCAGGACTGTTGGGAGGATAAAAAACGGAGGAGGGGTGATGCCATAAGCCACTTTGAGTCCCTGTTGGGCTGAAAAGCAGGGGGGGAACTAGGCACCGGGGCCCTTCCTGCAGCCTCCTTTTAATCCATGTTCACCACAGTGTCCTCCAAGCAATTCTGCATGAACTCTCTTTTTAATATGGGTATACGGGCCATGCGGCCTAATGGATGAGGCGTCTGACTTCGGATCACAAGATTGCAGGTTTGAGTCCTGCCACAATCGCTTGGTTATTAAAGGCTGAAGCATTTGCCGGCCATGGTTCTTTGGGGGAGGGACTCTGGCTCAGTGGCAGAGCATCTGCTTAGCATGCATAAGGTCCCAGGTTCAATCCCCAGCATCTCCAATTAAAAAGGAACAGGCAGTAGTTTGATGTAAAAAAACCAAAAACCCTCTGCTTGAAACCCTGGAGAGCCACTGCCAGTCAGAGTAGACAATACTGACCTTGATGGACCTAGGGTCTGATTCAGTAGAGAAGAAGAGAAGAAGAAGAAGAAGAAGAAGAAGAAGAAGAAGAAGAAGAAGAAGAAGAAGAAGAAGAAGAAGAAGAGATTGGATTTATACCCTGCCCTTCACTACCCGAAGGAGTCTCAGAGTGGTTTACAAACTCCTTTCCCTTCCCCTCCCCACAACAGACACCCTGTGAGGTAGGTGGGGCTGAGAGAGCTCTGAGAGAAAAGAAGAAGAAGAGGAGGAGGAGGAGGAGATTGGATTTATACCCAAAGGTGTATCAGAGTGGCTTACAAACTCCTTTCCCTTCCCCTCCCCACAACAGACACCCTGTGAGGTAGGTGGGGCTGAAAGAGTTCTTGACAGAAACTGCTCTTTTTCAAGAACAGCTCTTATCAGAACTACGGCTTGCCCAAGGCCATCCAGCCAGGTGCAAGTGGAGGAGTGGGGACTCAAGCCCGGTTCTCCCAGATTAGACTCCGCGCACTTAACCACGACACCAAACTGGTTCAGTATAAGGCAGCTTCATGTGTATAATTTACCATGTGTTTTTCCCCCCAATCTGCACTAAAATTGAGTTCAACCTCCTTTTTATTCAGTTTCCCCCCCCCCATTCTGCATTACATTACCTCCCTTCAGTGGTCAGGTTGGTTTCAGGCTGCTGTTGCCCCGGGTTATTTGGATGCTGTTTCGCCCTGGACTCAAATTGCCTCGACTCGGACACCGAGAAAAGCCAGAGTGGCCGGCAAACGCGGGAAGGACCCTTGAAACATTCTTTGTGAACGGCTGCTGTGGACACTTGTGCAGCTCAGGACCTCAAGAAGAAACACACACCTGCATCCACATCCCCCCCCCCCCCCCCCTTGCTGTTGATTTCAACACATGGAAAATCCATATCATCCCCCCCTCCCCAGCCGGCACTTCCTAAACTCCCATTAGAAAGCCGAAGAGGACGTTGCAAGTATACAAATCATCTGCCGGCTGAAGTTTTTTGGCAGCCGCCGAGAGAGAAAGGGGGAGAGGAGGGGAAAAAAATTAGAAAAATTTCAATTTCAGGACCATTATTATTTTCATTAATCATAGGAGACGCTGTCACCCCTGTCCTCTTTCTTTAGAGAGAGATCTATTATACGGTCCATTTAGCCTGAGCCATATTACCTCATATGTTTTCTTGGCTGACCAAATAAGACTTAAGAGATAAAACAATTTACTGTTCATTATGATCCATGTCAGTGAAACCAATCTATTAACCTACATTAACTGGATGTGTGACAATAGCTCACGTACATGCGTGAAAAGAGGAGGGGGGCGGGAGAAGAGGAAGACAAGGGGAAAGGGGAAAGGATTTTTTTAAAAAAGAGGGTGGGGAGAGAGGCAGGGAAAGGGAAGGAAGGAAGTAGGAGCCCATAAAGTGCGGCTGACGTATAATTTGCCAAGCGCACACAGCTTCATTTTCCAGTGGCCGCTGCTCTTCACCCTCTGCGGCGGCTGGCAGCCCCTGACCTGTGAAGAATGCTAACAAATTGGCTGCATTGTGGAGCCAAAAGGTGCCATCAATGAAGAGATGGTTGGCTGGCCCTAAAGTATGATGGGAAATCACCGGCTGGAATAAAGAGCCGTGGCTTTATGAAGTTAACCCCTTTAAGGTTAAATCCAAGCAGGGAGCCCGGGAGCAGAGGAGGACCCCTTCCAACGGCTTAATCAGCGGCGGAGAATTTATTCCGACTCCTCGCCTGAACCCGGGGAGACACCTCCCTCGCCAAGGTGGAAGGGGGGGGAGAGAGAGACATTATCTGGCTCCTGCTGACGGTGAAGCTTCTCCCTGCTGGGCCAAAGGCCAGGCTATTACTCTCCTGCGATTTTGCTTCCCATGCTTGATGGATCATAAGCATCTTGAGGCAGGGAAGGCAAATCCATAGGTGGTCCTCTTGATGGTGTCTCGTGCCGCCAAAGTAACTTTTGAGTAAGCAGTTGATCACCGGAGAGGAAGAGATTGCCCCCTCTGCATTGCGCAAGCAGTTGGTATGCCAGGGCTGATTAAGAACTTGTGGAGACGAGGCCGTGCTGAATGGGTGTCTATGGGAGGAATCTTGGCATGAAAGATGGGAAAGGAGGAATGGCTGCAGTCATTGGTAGATAGATAGATGATAGATAGATAGATGTTCCATGCCAATAAAGGTTTTGAATTGAATTGAATTGATAGATAGATGATAGATAGATGATAGATAGACAGACAGAAGATAGATGATATAGAAAGAAGATAATAGATGATGATGATGATAGATGATAGATAGACAGATGATAGATTGATTTCCATGATAAACAACATCCTAAGGCAGGGGTGTCAAACATGCAGCCCGGGGGCTGGATCAGGCCCCTGGAGGGCTTTATTTATTTTATTTATTTATATTTACATTTATACCCCACCCACCCTGTAAACAGGCTCTGGGCAGCTTACAGAAGCCTGTAAGAAGTCGAGCGGTGAGCGGCGACCCGGCAGGGAGAATATGGCAGCGGGCCGGCGACGGGCAGCGGAGCAACTCGAGTGGTGATTGGTCCGGGCGTCGCGGTGGCATGGTGACACAGCATGGTCGGAGCCTGCGGGACAGAGACCAACGGCTACAGCATCGCGCAGCCGCGCGCCCTAAGACCACCCCAAGGAGCCGATGGAAGAGAGAAAAAGATCTCCGCCAAAGACACCGCCGCCTGGACATAGCAAGAACCCGCCATGGAAAAAGAACTACGTAAAACAGGAAAAATCTGAGCTGCTTAGGTGCCTGGTAAGGCATTCACCCCCCCCCCCCACACCTGGGGCCCTAGGTAAGTGATTAAATGTTCAATGTAAACCGCTCCGAGCCTTCGGGAAGGAGCGGTATAGAAGCCTAATATGTAATGTAATGTAATGTAAAGACGGCCAACAGGCCGATACAAATAAAACAATAAAAATATTAAAATCCCTTAAAAACAATCTTAACAATAAAGTGCTCGCTACATCAGAGTAACCTTAAGATGAATGGCTTGTATCTGCATTCCTTCTGTCTTCAGGTCTTCAGATCAGTCCCACGGTCCAGATGTTTGCCGGTGAGGCTCAGAGTGGGCCAGTCCGATATTCCGGATTGATGGTAACTGTGGTGGCGGCTCCTATTTGAAAGCCTGGTGGAAGAGCTCCGTCTTGCAGGCCCTGCGGAACTGTGAGAGGTCCCGCAGGGCCCTGATCTCATCCGGGAGCTCGTTCCACCAGTAAGGAGCCGCCACCGAAAATGCCCTGGCCCTGGTAACAGCAAGTCTTACCTCCTTGGGGCCCGGGATAGAGAGACCTTGTTGGGCCCCAGACGGTAGTGCTCTCTGAGGCACAAATGGGGAAGGCGGTCCCTCAGGTAAGCCGAACCCTGGCCATATAGGGCTTTAAAGGTAACCACCAGCACCTTGAAGTGAATCCAGTAAGCAATTGGCAGCCAGTGCAGCAGCCTAAGCACATGCTGGATGTGCTCCCGACGCGGGCCATGTATGACATAAAATGTAATGCCAGGAAGTGGAGATATAAACCTTATATAGGACACAAACACAAAGGGCTTCTATCAGACCTGCAGTGGAACTGACTGTCTTCTGCTTCTTCTTCCAGTTCTGCTGCTGCTGCATCATACGAAAGACTGCTACAGCACAGATGTTTTGATGCAACAGTTCAGAGCAAGAGGTGTCAGTTATGAGACACTGTTAAAAAAACAAAATATTACAAGAGTGCTAATGTTTTAAGCATATTTTTACTTTAAGTTAAAAACAGAAGTTCATGACGGGTCTACCATCACAAACGTCCATGAACATTTAACACACTTTGTGGTGGTTAGTGGTGCTTCGTGGATGGAGCAGAAAGCAGGGTTTAAAGGGACTCTGAATCCCTCTAAACTCCTGCTTTCTTTTCCCTGTGAAAGTTGCAAAAACAGCTGAGGAAGGAGAGGTGCTCCCCACCATGCAGGTGTTTCAGGCTGTCTTCTGTGGTCTCTTTAAAGTTTAAACTCCAGGCCCGAGAGACGTTAAATTTGCGGTGACCAGGACCAGGGCATTTTCGGTGGCGGCTCCTACCTGGTGGAAGGAGCTCCCGGAAGAGATCCAGGCCCTGCGGGACCTCTCTCAGTTCCACAGGGCCTGCAAGACGGAGCTCTTCTGCCAGGCCTTTGAGTAGGAGCTGCCGCCACCACTATTCCACCTTTGCCCCCTATGCTCTGGCGTATTAACATCATTTGCCTGGCACCCCAAGGGGGGAGCGAGGCCCTGGGCACGGCTTAGATGATAAGATCTTAGGAAGTAGTTTGGAAGTTAAGATCTACCCATCTTGTCTAAATCTGTTTGTAAATTTGTTATTGTATTTTATTGTATTTTATTGTTTTTAAACTATGTGTTTACTGTTTTAACCTCGGCACATGGTGCCCTTGTTAGCCGCCCTGAGCCTTTGGGGTAGGGTGGGATATAAATTCAAATATAAATAAACAGGGGTCGTTTCGTAGAAAAAGAGCTAGGGGAACTCATTAGCATAACTCATTAGCATATGCCACACACCCTGACATCAGGGGCCCGGCGGTGGACCTGCAAGGCCGGCGGGAGTGCGAGGAAGCCCCGCCAAGGCCCTCCCTGGCCCCAGGCAGGCAGGGGTGGGGAGAGGCGGGGAGGAAGCAACTTACCCTCCCTTTTCTCCTGCCTCCTCCTGGCTGAATGAGGGCCGGAAGCGGGGCGGCTGGAAGCAGGGGGTGGGGCCCCCGCGATCCCCCCCCCAAATGACCTCTGTAAATAAATAAATAATAATAAATAAATAAATAAAGGGACTGTGCAAGACAGCTTGAAAAAGCTGAGTGGTGGGGAGCAGGCTGTTCCCAGAACTCAGCTGTTTTTCAGGCTTTCTGCAAACCTCATTTAAAGGGACTGCAGTCCCTTTCAACAGGGTTTGCAGTGCCACAAACCACAAACTGGTTCAGTTCATGAATAAACCTCTTGGTTCAGTTTGGTTCATGGTTTGGCTTGTGATTTGACTATGAACCACGAACTGAACTGAACTGCATTTTCCCAGTTCATGCCCATTCTTAATGGTATAATACCACTTCTAGGTGATGCTCAAGCTTCCCTCCTCTGCTCTCTAGATCTTTACCATGGAGACTATAGGAAATTCCTAGAATGCTATGATGTTGAGGCCATTCCCTTTCTCTCATTTCTCAATTGCTTGGTACGGGAAATTGGGGGTGATCATTCACCACCCCAGGTGGGTATATAGGAGGGTTAGACCTTGGTTCCGGATAGACCATTCTGTCACTTCCTTCTGCTGCATGTGTAGGCTAGTCCTGAATGTGCGAACTGACTCTGACCCCTCCCCCCCCCCAGCATCTGCTATGAGAATAGTGCCTCTGGAGTCAGATTGGTGATGGCTTATTCACACCACCTGAATCATCGTCTAATGTTGCAGCCAGCAAGAAATCAATTGATTGCATTTGGATTCCACTTTCCAGGCAGAACTGGCTCAGAGGAATCAACAGCTAATACCGACATCCATTCCGAACTCTTCTTCAAGGAAGGGGTTGTCAGATGGAGCTGGAAGCAGGCGCCAAGAGAAGATTAGATGGGCAGTGCTGTCAAGCTGCAGCCGAATTACAGTGACCAAGAGACAAACAGAAGTTATTTGCCACTTCCTGTCACTGCCGAGAAGCCATGGACATCCTAAGTGGTCTCCCATCCAAGTTCTAACCAGGGCTGACCCTACTTAGCTTGTGGGTTCGGCGTCCCTCCTTGCAAATGGTGGGGGGTGGGGAGACTTACAAGGAGAAAGCCTGGGCCTCATCACCAGGAAGTGACTTTATAACACCAGTGATATCTGTGTGACACTCTGGTATTTGGGCAAAAACTCTATGGTAAAACTGGCTTCTACCATAGAGGTTTTGCCCAAATATCAGAGCATTGCCCAGATGTCACTGGTGTGATGACATTATTTATTTATTTATTTCGATTTACTATCCCGCCCTAACCCCTGGGGGGTCTCTGGGCGGCTTACAGAAGGTGCTAATCACATTATTACAGAATCTAACCTAGGGCCAAAGACATATATAGGGGTGGTGACTACCCTATCAGGCACCCTTTTTCTTGCGGCAGATCTTCGGTCGTTGTCTTGTTCTTGCGGGAGGTAGTCAGCGGCGTCCTTTCTGCTGCTGGTCTTTGAGGTTCCTTCTTCCAGCTGTAGCAATTCCATTTCCGGGCCAGGACCACTCGCACTTCCGTGCATGCCCTGCTGCGGCCTCCGTCCTGATGAGGCTCCGTCCTGCTGCGTTGCTCCGCCTCTGCGCCAGTTGGTCCGGCCTCCTTCACTCGCTCGCTCCTTGCCTCGCCAGCCACCATTTTTCTCCGTCGCTACCACTGCCGCCGCTCGCCACTCGCCGCTCACCGTTCGCCACAGCAACACAGGGACGGGTGCCCCCCTGCTCTAGTAGCAGGTACCCATTAGTCTAATTGCCCTTTAACAGGCTTTCGAGCCGCTGGGTGGGCGGGAGCTGGGACATAGGGCCAGGTGCTCACCCCGGCCGCGGTCGGGCTCAAACAGCCGAAGCTGTTCGGCCAGATGTACATGCAGGCATCTCTTACCGCCTGCGCCACCGCTCCCTTATTATGTCCTGTGTGATGCTTGACCATGAGTGATGCTTGACCTTCTTCTTTCTCATGGTAAGTCCCTCTTGCCAGCCAGCTAATTGGTGGCTTGTTTTGATTGTCTTGATTTTTTAATCGTATTTTAACTGCTGTATGCCACCTTGAGCCAGTTTGTCTTGGCAAGGCGGGATACAAATCAAAAGTAATAAATAAATAAATTTGGTAGGACCTGGCAGTGGGGGACTCCCCACCTCCACCAAGGGATCTGGCAACCCTACATCAGACTAGCCTGGGCCAGGAAAAGACTGGGAATGGTTAAAGTGGCCTAGACTAACTGGCCCCTGCAGAGCTACTGATGCTTGCCTATGCTTAATCCTGGTAGGCAGTAGCCCCCCAAGGCAGTGACCAATGGGGAATTTTAAATAGTCTGGCTTGTTTTGTTTGCTGGTAAGCAGGCATGAGGCCTGGCCACTTCCTGTTGTCTTTCCAGTGTCCCAATCAGGCGTCCATGAACATGCATGAGTGGAGTATCCCCCTCCAAAAAAACCACAAAAAACACCTCAGATAGAAATACGGTTTGTATGCTTGTGAACAACCTCCAGGTGGGGCCTGTAGTTCTCCCAGGGGTCGTTTCGTAGAAAAAGAGTTAGGGGAACTCATTAGCATAACTCATTAGCATATGCCACACACCCTGCCATCACCGGAAGTATGTCATAAGGCCACACCCCCTGACATCACCGGAGGTGTGTCATAAGGCCACACACTCCGCCCCCAACGGTCCCGGCCACCGCCGCTGGCCTTGCAGCTCCACTGCCGAGCCCCATGAGGGGCCCGGCGGTGGACCTGCAAGGCCGGCGGAGTGCAAGGAAGCCCCGCCAAGGCCCTCCCTGGCCCCAGGCAGGCAGGGGTGGGGAGAGGCGGGGAAGATGCAACTTACCCTCCCTCTTCTCCTGCCTCCTCCTGGCTGAATGAGGGCCGGAAGCGGGGCGGCTGGAAGCAGGGGGTGGGGCTTTGTCATGTGCCCCGCCCCCCATACCTCACCCGGGGGAACTGCGATCCCCCGTGATCCCCCCCGAAATGACCTCTGAGTTCTCCAACAACTACAACTGTTTCTCCTAGGGGAAATGGCAGCTTGGGAGGCTGGATTCCATGCAGGGCCACCAAACCTGTGGTCAGAGTGAGGGATCCCCCCCTCTCCTATTGCCTGCTGCCCCTCTGAGTGGTGACAGGAAAGATTTAAAAAAAAATATGTGACACTGGCTACTGCTTCATATCACTTTCAGTAAAAAGTAAATGACACAGACTTTTTCCACATCCCCCCCCCTGTTGGTTCTGGTCTCATACTGCTTTGGTTTATTCCCTGATTTCCACACACATTTTTGTGCCTGTAGTTTTCGCTTTGGCTGATTTCGCACTAGAGCTGCCTCGCTGTTGCGCCGCCGTTTGCCCCGGTTCTATTGGTCAATTTCACACCCGCGGCTGATTTTGACCCGCGGCTTCGCCCGATTTCCTCCGCAGTTTCGTTGATCCACAAAAAAAACAGGATCACGAAACTGAGGGGGAAATCAGGCGAAGCCGTGGGTCAAAATCAGCCAAGCGGCTTCGGGTGTGAAACTGACCAATAGAACCGGGGCAAATGGTGGCGCAACAGCGAGGCAGCTCTATTGCGAAATCAGCCTTTGTTGTTTGTTTGTTTGTTTCTTCCCTGAGTTTTTTTTCCTTGTTCTTTTGAGACCACTTTTACCCCACTCTTTTTCTGGGAGCCAAATTTGCCACCTTTTTCCTCCTGTGTAATGTTTCCGTTGGTTTTCTTTTCTTTGTCCCACCCACTCCTGGACTACTTTTCCATGACTGGACTGTCAAACATTCCCTCTCCTCCCCCCTCCACCTGAAGATGAGTAGTTTTATTATGGTTTTATGGTCCAGTCCAATACTCTGTCACGCAGTGGCCAAAAATATCAGGTGCCATCAGGAGACCCACCAGTGGGGCAAGGACACTAGAAGCCTTCCCAATGGTAAAACCATAGAGTTCCCAGTGATTCCTAGAGCTACCATTTTAGCTTGTGGGTTTTCCATTGGAGTGGTGTCATCGCACAACAGTGGTGAGGATTTTTAAAATTATTTTTCCAACACACACGGGAACAGATTTGTTTTGATTGTCTTGATTGTTTTATCGTATTTTAACTACTGTATGCCACCTTGAGCCAGTTTGTCTTGGCAAGGCGGGATACAAATCAAAAGTAATAAATAAATTTGGGTAGGGCCAAATTATTTTTCCAACACACACAGGCAGAGGATCTATCACCCCAACCTGGGGGTCTGACAGCCCTAATCTTTACCTTGTTTTTTTCTGGATGCCAGCTTGACAAGCTGACCACTATCATACAAACCAGGGGATATTCGGCTATTCTCCTCAATTGTCTGCAAGAGTGGGCATGTATTTTTCCTAAGCGGTGCAATCCTCCAAGAGTCCATCCCATCTAAGCCTGCTGATTTCAATGGGCTTAGATTGCAGAAGATTGTGCAGCGTAATGGAAAGAGCTGATGCACTAAGAAGAGAACTATCAGATTCCCCACCTCTCTAGAACCAGAAAACTGCCTCATATTTAGAGGATGACCTGCATTTGAATATCTCAGAAATGGAGAGGAAGAGGTGAAAGGAGATGCAGGAGAAGTTGAAAGGGGAATGACAAGGTTTCCTGACATCTGCCCTTTCCTTTCTGACTTTCTAACCAAACCAAATCAGGCCAGGGAACAACTGATATCCTAGTTGTCCTTTTTGACTATTATCCGAGCCCCCCAAAAGCCCTTTAAACCGAACCCCGTAAACACTCTCCTGAAGAGGGTCCGTGGGCTGTTTTTTGTTTGTTTGTTATTAATTTGTTTGGGGAATTTACGTGCCACCTCCTCAAAGACCCTGCTCAAGGGGACTTTCAAAATAAAACATGATAAAACCATAAAATATAAAGATCATTTTAAGATCAGCCATTAGAAACCCAGCCATGGCATAAAAAGATCACAAGACATTTAACAGCCTAAAATGATTCTTATAAAACAACCCTTAGGCTAAAGCAGTCTGTAAAGACAATTTTAAAAGATCAATCCCCAATTTTAAAGCCTGGGTAAAAAGAAATGTTTTTCTTTGGTGTCTAAAAGAGTAAGATAAAAAACCAGGGGCGGGGCAACCTTTTTGACCCTGAGTCTTTAGAATTCTGACACAGGGGAATGGGCACAGTCATGACATGGCTCCCAAAAGAGGTGGCGCCAACCGCAAAATGGCTTCCCCTGGAGGCAAAGCCAACCACGAAATGTCAGGGATTGAGGCGCATCTATCTAACAGTAACTCTTCAACATTTCAGAGAAAAGCTCTGATAAATAGGACGTCTTTTAAAATGAACCTATTCAGCCATGCAGTTATGATTATTTAATTGACTGATTATTTTCAAAATTGATATCCTGCCCTTCCCAAATCGGCTCATTATGGTCTGGTGGCAACTGCGGCCAAAATATATCTAAATTTTTAAAATCTGCACAGTGAAACTAGTCTCCAATAGTCAATCAGAAAGCTGGCTGGGCAAAAGCCCCACTAGCCCTGCCCATTTTCTTTAAAAAAACCACGGGGGGAGGACAAGAAATTTGTTTGCAGGTTCCATGGCACCCATGGGCCCCACGTTGGGGACCCCTACTTTGGGGGATGGGCATTCCACAGAGAAGGTGCCACCACTGAAAAAGCTCCACCAAGGGTTGCCACCCACTCCACCTCTGCAGGCGCAGTCACAGGCAGTGGGGCCTTGTGAAGGGGATTTTAACTCACAGGCTGGACAATACAGAAGGAGGACAGCCAGGTACAAGTTTCCATATTCTGGAATTGCAAGGGATAAGTGCTGCCTCCCCCCAGGAGACATTAAGATCCCCTGCTAGACATTAACTTCTCACTTACTGCGGCACATCTTTTTAGCACGCTAAGGTCTCCCAGCCCTGGACCCAAAGAACTCCCAGCAATCATATCTTCCACATAATATCTTATCAGGGTCACCTCCCGAAGTCAACAGCCCTGACACGAAACCAATCACGGCCTCATTATTATTGACACAATTTATATCCCGCCTTTCTGTCCCCACAAGGTGGCCAACCAATCAAAACGTACTTTATGGAATCACGTTTTTAAACCATTTCAACGAAAACCCACCCCTCACGTGAAAAAACACACATCATTTAAACAATAAAAACCAGAGCTAAAATATATACAAAGATTGATTTTTTTTAAAATGAAAACATTGGTAAGAGAGGAAGGAAACTTTGAGGGAATGCCAAATGAAACTAAAGCTTTAACTACTGGTGGAAGACAGCAATGGAAGGGGGCAAACAAGTATCTAGGGTTGCCAAGTAATTCTTCGCCGGGAGCGGGGGGCTCCCAGCCGGCGTTGGGTGTGTGTGTGTGCGCGCGTGTCACCCGGAAGTGACGCAGGCACGCTGGGCGTGCTGGGGGCGGGGCCACGGCCATACAAGGGAAAACCATAGGGTTTTCCCTTGTATGGCCGTGGACCCGCCCCCAGCATGCCCAGCGTGTCTGCGTCACTTCCGGGTTACACGCACGCCAGGGCGGAGTTCCCCCCGGGGTCCGATTCTGCGGCGGTGGAAATCGGGCCTCCGAAGCGGGGGTTTACCCGCCACCCGCCCCCACTTGGCAGCCCTACAAGTATCCCTGGAAGATAATTCTGGACCGTGTGTTCGTTCATCAACGAGGAGGAAGGAAAATACCCCAGGAGAAGATGTCCACAGATCCCTCAGGGGTTTTCTTTTTAAGCTACATTAAAATTTAAAGCCAATATGGTGGTTCCTCCTCATGTGAAAGGCCAAAGGGAATTTAAAGCCAATATGGTGGTTCCTCCTCATGTGAAAGGCCAAAGGGAGCTAAAACAGGATCGACAACATTTCTTGGGTGGGTTCTACACATCACTCGGGGAGGGGGGGGACACAACTGAACCGAAGCTAATTTGAAACCGCTCCAGGGGAAAGATGGCCTCCGCCTTTTCTCCTTCTGCCCCCCCAACCCCAAATTCACTCCTTCCATCTCAAAAGGCTGAGGAAGATAATTATATCCTACAACAATTATCCTGGCTATGAAGCAAAATTAGCACAGTCCTTTCTAATTTAAATGTGTCGAAATTGCCTGAGCATGACAGCAGAAAATTACAAGGTTTATGACACAGGCTTGGGGGTAACAGGACGGCAGTTGCTTCCCGTCTCTCGAGAGTGGCATGGTGGCCAGCGTTCCCAATCGAGATGGAGATGGACAGAAAGCACTCTCCTCTTTGTGTAGGGTTGCCAGCTTACAGGTGGCACCTGGAGACCTCCTGCTATTAACCATCTCCAGATGATGAAGATCAGTTCCCCTGGAGAAAATGGCTGCTTTGAAGGGTGGACTCAATGGCATTATACCCTGCCGAGGCCCCTCCCCTCCCCTCCACACACCTCCCCTTCCCCAGACTCCACCCCCAAAATCTTCGGGACTCTCCCAACCCAGAGCTGTTAACCCTATTGCTGTGTATGAAATGAAATGTATGTTGTATTGAGCTTGAGTCTGACAAAGGTATTGTAAACCGACCTATCAGAACAAGGGAAGTTCTGGAGGGAAGCAAAGTGATTGGTCTTTGTGTACAGTTTCTAATTGGATACTATCTGACATGTGGGCGTGGCTTGCCAAGCCCGGACTGTTTAAAAAGGAGCCTGTTGCTCCATTGTTGGTCTCGTTCTGGTTCTTCTGACTTGGTGTTCAATAAAGCTGTTAATCACTCTTCACCTGCTGCCTCGAGTCTCGTATCTAACACCTATCTTCATAGGAAACAGCAGATTATGGACATACCTTCAAGAGTTCCCATCCAGATAACTGCAACATGAATTCTGAGCAGAGTTGTGGTTTCTTTTCCTGGGGGGTAGGAAAAAATACAATTTGGGGGTGGGCAGAATGTTCTGGATTTCATGCATGATTGACATGCCCTGGCGGCATATTCACCTGGGCTGAATTACCTGTTACGCTAATTATATCATACTTGTCAGATCTCAGAAGATAAGCAGGGTCAGCTTTGTTCAGTACTTGGGTGGGAGACCATTGAGGAAGTCGAGGGGTGCTCCACAGAGGCAGGCAATGGGGAACCAGCCCTGTTCGTCTCTTGTCCTGAAAACCACAGGGTTGCTCTGAGTTGGCTGTGACCTGACGGCACTTTCCACAACCATCAACGGGAGCGCTACCAAATTGATCCAAGCTAATAAAGGGGCCAGGAGCTGCGGTGGCTCAAGTGGTTAAGACGCTGATCTGCAGGCTGTGGAAGGTCGGTAGTTCAGCAGTTCGAGACCCGGGTGCCGCATGACGGAGTGAGCTCCCGTCTCTAGTTCCAGCTCCTGCCAACCTAGCCATTCGAAAGCAAGACATTGCAAGTAGATAAATAGGTACCGCTTCGGTGGGAAGGTAACAGCATTCCATGCGCCTCGGTGTTTAGTCATGCCGGCCACATGACCACGGAAACGTCTTCAGACAGTGCTGGCTCTTCGGCTTGGAAACAGAGATGAGCACCGCAACCCTAGAGTCAGATTCGACTGGCTTTCGAGCAAGGGAACCTTTACCTTTTTAATAAAGGGGCCAACAAAGAGCTCACACAAAAATGGGTCTCATACAGATTGATATAATGGCCTTCACATAGGAGAACTCTTCAGATATTACACTGGGTTCCCCCCCCCCAAAAAAAAACATGTACTCAGAGCAGCCTTTCCCTTCATTATAAGTACAGTTGCCATTTCCTCTGAACCTAGGGTTGGCAGGTTCCCTCGCCAACATGGGGGGGGATTTGGGGGGCATGCTGGGGGTAGGCGGAATGTCATTGGGTGATGTCCTGACATGATGATGTCACCTGGAAATGACATCATCGCGTCGGCAACATTGCATGTGATGCTCTGCTGACACAATGATGTCACCTGGAAGTGACATCTTGCTTCCAGACAATGTTGTAGGTAATGCGTTGGTTTTGGGGCGAAAACTCTATGGTTTTTTGCTTCAGAGTTCATCAGATAAACTGATACAAAAACTATATAACTTCCTTCTAAACCAAGAAACGAAGGAAGAAACAATAAAACCATGTATGAGGTTGTGGATGAAAGATTTGGGTTATAACATAAATGTGGAGAAATGGGCTAAAATGTGGAAATCAACAACATTATTAAGGGCTACATCCTACAAAGAAAACATTTTTTAAATGTTTTATAGGTGGCACTGGTCACCAGACAAAGTAGCAAAAAGGGAATTAGATAAGCATATGGAGCAGAGGTCCATCAGTGGCTATTAGCCACAAGGTATAGATAGGGACTCTGGGGCAAGTGATGCTCTGTCTTCTTGGGGCTTGGGGGGGTCAACAGTGGGAGGGCTTCTAATGTCCTGGCCCCACTGGTGGACCTCCTGATGGCACTGGTATTTCTGGCCACTGTGTGATACAGAGTGTTGGACTGGATGGGCCTTTGGCCTGATCCAACATTGACATCTCTTATGTTATAAAAATGTTTCAGGGAACTGCTGGAGGTGCAAGAAAAATATTGGATCCTATTTTCATATTTGGTGGAGGTGTGAGAAGCTGGCTAAATTATGGTAAACCATACAGCAACTAATAGTAGAAATAGTAGCAATTAATTTGAAGCTAGAACCAGAAATATATTTGCTTAATATGTTTCCAGAAGGGATTATAAATGTAACAATTTGTGTGTGATACTGTATATACTCACTATGTCTAGAATTCTTATAGCTAAATGCTGGAAATCAGAAAAAATACCAGGTAGAGAAGAGTTGATTACAAAAATTATGGAAATAAAAGAAATGGATAAACTAAATATGATACTGTTGGCAAAAGAAGAAAATGTGTTTTTAAAAAAGATGGCAGAAACTAGATAGATGGATGGGAAAAAATGTGTAAAGAAATTCCGAAGTATACTCTGTATTATGATTTTGCTTTTTTGCAATTTTGTTTTGGAAAATAGACAAATAAACTATATATTAAAAAAACCCACAGAGTTTGCCGCAAAACCAGAGCATCATGAACAACATCACCAACAAATGACGTCATCTCCAGGTGGCATCATTTTGTTGGAGATGTTGCCCAATGATGTCCCTATTTGGGGGTGGAGTTTCCCCCAGTGGCCATCTGGCCTGCAGTGAATTGCAGCCCCCCAAAGTAGGGGAGAGTCCCTTGGACTGCAAGAAGATCAAATCAGTCAATCCTAAAAGAAATCAACCCTGACTGTTCCCTGGAAGGCCAGATAATGAAACTGAAGCTCAAATACTTTGGCCACCAAATGAGAAGGGAGCACTCCCTGGAGAAGACCCTGATGCTGGGAAAGATTGAAGGTCAAAGAAGACGGGGACGGCTAAGGATGAGATGGTTAGACAGTGTCACAGATGCAACGAACATGAAACTGAGCAAACTTCAGAGGACAGCGGAAGACAGGAGGGCCTGGCGGGATCTGGTCCATGGGGTCGGGAAGAGTCAGACTCGACTGTGCGACTGAACAACAACAAAGTAGGGGAACCCCTGCTGGGACCTGGGGACTGGCAACCCTATCTGAACTGTACACAATGGTTCCCATGAAGGTACTGAGGAGAGAATCAATTCTGCAATCCCGTAAGGGATTCAAAAGGACCCATATTTCAATTAGCTTGCCCCCTAACAGCCCAAATTATAGTAACTTTTCCTAAATATACTGCTGAGAAGACCAGTTCGCCCACTTCCCCCCTGACTTCAAACACCATTTTTATTTTCACAAGGAAGGTCAGTTGCTGGAATACTTTCATTTATTCAATTAGCTTGGCCATAAATTAAGGTTCAGTTTGACCAAATAACTTTACAACTTGGGAGGCTTGGGAAACAAAACTGAATTCCGCTGCTACCTTTGGAGCCTTATTTTCATAACCCTGTGGAATATTTTCTCCTCTAAATTTTTATTGATGTCTTCCTAACTTACATGTCATCCTGGTAGTTATATTTTCTATCCATGGAAGTAAACATTAGGGAAAACAAATGGCTTAGGAGAGTTAGTTTTGTCCTCCAAATGAACTCCCTTTTTATAGATGATAAATTGCATTTCTGCTTTTATTTGTATTCGTATTTATCTGACAATTTATATTCCCCGCCTCTTGACCAAAAACTCCCCAATGCACTACTAAAAGACAACACACCGATAAGAAATTGCCTTTAAAATCAATAAAAGACATAAGAACATAAGAGAAGCCATGGTGGATCAGGCCAATGGCCCATCCAGTCCAACCCTCTATGTCACACAGTGGCCAGAAATACCAGGGGCCATCAGGCGGTCCACCAGTGGGACAAGAACTCCAGAAGCCCTCCTACTGTGGCCCCCAAGCACCAAGAAAGTGGACAGGATTGAAAATCTCAGGACTGAAAATCTTAGTAAATGCAGATGTCATTTCAGGGGGGAATGCGGGGGAATGCAGTTCCCCCGGGTGAGGTATGGGGGGCGGGGCACATGACGAAGCCCCGCCCCCTGCTTCCGACTGCCCCGCTTCCGGCCCTCATTCAGCCAGGAGGAGGCAGGAGAAGAAGGAGGGTAAGTTGCTTCCTCCCTGCCTCTCCACACCCCTGCCTGCCTGGGGCCAGGGAGGGCCTTGGCGGGGCTTCCTTGCACTCCCGCCGGCCTTGCAGGTCCACCGCCGGGTCCCTCATGGGGCTCGGCAGTGGAGCTGCAAGGCCGGCGGCGGCGGCCGGGACCGTTTGGGGTGGGGTGTGTGGCCTTATGACACACTTCCCGTGATGTCGGGGGGGGTGGCTTTATGACACACTTCCGGTGATGTCAGGGGTTGTGGCATATGCTAATGAGTTATGCTAATGAGTTCCCCTAGCTCTTTTTCTACGAAATGACCCCTGAGTAAATGAAATAATTAAATAATGATATCGGCAAAACTGTCCTGAAAAAGCCAATGGTATGGTTCTGGCAGAGTTAGCTTTGTTGGAACTGTGGCTCCATTTAAAAGAGTCAGGTAATAGGTGATGTGAAAGACCTCAGCCTGGCGGGCCACTGCCAATCAGAGCAGGCAATACTGACCTTGATAGACCAAGGAGCTGATTCGGTAGGAAGCCGCTCCATATGTTGAGAGACAGGGGTGTGCATCCCAATATTCCCAAACTGAAAAAGTAATAGTAGTAATATTTATTCTTACAGTCAGCAACCAGAGTAGATAAACAACAAGCAACAATATTTCCCTAATCCAATCAATTAAGACCCCATAAAAATCAATAAAACAAAAAGGGAAAATGCAATACATGTTCAAGTACTAAAAACTCTACATATAAAATTAATATCGTTTAATAGAATACGACAGCATTACTACTTCTTCAATGAAGCATGGAAAGATTTTGCTACTGAGCACAATTTAGCTACCTAGGGTGTAGTGATGGCCACAGGAATAAACAGCTTTAAAAGGGGATTAAATAGATTCATGGGGGAGAAATCGATCAATGGCTTCTAGCCCTGGTGGCTGAGGGAAACCCACCTTCAGAGACACTAAACCTTTGAATCCCAGAGCCAGGAGCAGGGGTCATTTCGTAGAAAAAGAGCTAGGGGAACTCATTAGCATAACTTATTAGCATATGCCACACCTCCTGACATCACCAGAAGTGTGTCATAAGGCCACACCCCCTGACATCACCGGAAGTGTGTCATAAGGCCACACGCCCCGCCCCCAACGGTCCCGGCCACCACTGCCGGCCTTGCAGCTCCACTGCCGAGCCCCATGAGGGGCCCAGCGGTGGACCTGCAAGGCCGGCGGGAGTGCAAGGAAGCCCCGCGAAGGCCCTCCCTGGCCCCAGGAAGGCAGGGGTGGGGAGAGGCAGGGAGGAAGCAACTTACCCTCCCTCTTCTCCTGCCTCCTCCTGGCTGAATGAGGGCCGGAAGTGGGGTGATCCCCCGCGATCCCCCCCCGAAATGACCTCTGGCCAGGAGGCAACCTCAGTGGAAGGCCTCAGCCTCTCTGCCCTGTTGTTTTCCCTCCAGGGGAACTGGTTGGCCACTGTGTGAGACAGGATGTTGGACTAGATGGATCCAGCTGATCTGATCCAGCAGGGGTCTTCTTATGTTTTTATTTATTCGTTTATTTATTAGATTTTTACCCCGCCCTCCCCACCAGGGCGGGCTCAGGGCGACTTACAAGAGAACCATAGATTAAACAATATAAATTAATATAAATATTAGTATTGCTGGCAGAGTTTTAGTATCAGTATTAGTAATAGTATTGCTGGCAGAGTTTAAATAGGCAAAGAAGCAGAGCACCAACTGGTTAAAGAAAAGGAAGCTGATTTATTAAAGAAGAATAAATTTTGATAGAATAGAGAGTCTTAACTGTCTGACTAACTATGGTACAGAAGGGAATGTTGAGTGTGAGCTCAATAAGCGCAGGAAATCTCCAAAAAGAAGCCAATCACAAGACAGTAAAAACATAATTTGAAATCGAGGGAAGTCTCTAATCTAGCTGTTCCAGCTAACAGTCTTTCAGTTGCTCCCCTGTAGGGTATTCTGGGTAGAGCCAGTTTGGTGTAATGGTTAAGAGCAACAGACTCTAATCTGGAGAACCGGGTTGGATTCCCCACTCTTCTTCCACATGCAGCCAGCTAGGTGACCTTGGGCAAGCCACACTTTTGTCAGAGTTGTTCTCTCAAGAATAGTTCTCTCACAGCTCTCTCAACCCCCACCTATCTCACAGAGTGTCTGTTGTGGGGAGAGGAAGGGAAGGAGATTATTAGCCACTATGAGTGAAGGGCGGGGTATAAATTCTTCTTCTTCTTCTGATCTTCTTCAAATAGACGCACTACAGACCTTGTGTATTCCAATACTTATTACCTTATCTCAAACTGAAAATATACACAGAAATCAGAGTTTGGGGGGGTTATTGTGATTTCTGGAACAGTAAACATAAATCTGGGATTCTTAGACATTGTTACTCCCCCCTCCCAGCAAATCTATGTTATTTTCATGTTTAGCTGCTTACTGTCATCATCAGCATCAGTAGGCATTTTGTTTTTCTTTGATTTCCCTGATTTCCCAGCCAATTGCATGTCACCTTTCTAATCAGATCCTTGCAAAGGATCAGGAGAGCACTCCCAGTCAATCAGCATTGGAAAAAAGGCCTCAAAGAAGGAAGTTTTAAGGCCTGTAGCTGCTGCTCTGATCTGGACAACATTTTCAGATAACGAGAGACCCCACCCATCTGAAACTGCTTAAATAGTAGTAGTAATAAATGAAGGTACCCCTAAAGTGGATCCAATCTGCTGTTTCGACATATTTATTGCTTTACAACTGTTGACCTTATAACCTTAGTTTGTTATTTAGTTCTGACTTTGCATAGTTTAAACATCCTCATGTTACATGTTAATTTGCTGTTATATCCCTGTCTATATGTCTGAACCTTAACTACCATTCCAATGTATTTGAAAAAGTGTACCTTGCATACGAAAGCCCCTACCTTGAATAAACCTTTGTTGGTCTTAAAGGTGCCACTGGACTCTAAATTGTTCTATAGCAATTGGATGATTGATTCAGTGCGTGCAATCACACACACATCCTCTGTGTTTTTGTTTGTTGAAAAATGTCAACTATTTTCAAGGATTGCACCGATGGGGTCAGTTTTGTGCAGTGGAACATTTCCTTATATTGTGAAAGGAGACGAAAGATGACAAGAAGGATGGGTGGCAAATACAAACTTTTAAGTGGAAAGATTTTATATAGAAGGTCAGCCACTGTAAGAGTATGTAAAGAAACTGGATGTAAAGAAACAAATAAACATCAGCCGTACTCTCCTGCCAGGATGCCACCAGATCCTTCCCCCCAGGAAATAATGGAGAGCAGTATGTCAAGGGGCACTTACTTCAGGGCAATGCTCCCTCTAAGCTGTGGAGTCTTGTGAGCAAAAAAAAATACTTTGTGAGCTACTGGCATTAAAGGCAGGGCCTGCAAAACGGAGCTCTTCCGCCAGGCTTTTGGAGCTGCCACCACCACCACCACCACCACCATCACCACCACTATTACAACAGCAACCACTGGTGGTATTATTACTAACAACCAGAGCTCCCTTGGACTGCAAGAAGATCAAATCAGTCAATCCTAAAAGAAATCAACCCTGACTGTTCCCTGGAAGGCCAGATAATGAAACTGAAGCTCGAATACTTTGGCCATCCAATGAGAAGGGAGCCCTCACTGGAGAAGACCCTGATGCTGGGAAAGATTGAAGGTCAAAGAAGACGGGGACAGCAAAGGATGAGATGGTCAGACAGTGCCATAGATGCAACAAACATGAAATTGAGCCAACTTCAGAGGCTGGCGGAAGACAGAAAGGCCTGGCGGGATCTGGTCCATGGGGTCGCGAAGAGTCGGACTCGACTGTGCGACTGAACAACAACAACAACAAACCAGTAAAAAAGTGTAAGAGTCCAGTAGGACCTTAAAGACTAACAGAATTTGGGTCACATTTAGGAGCTTTCATGAGTTGCTGTTCACTTCTTCAGATATGAGCAGTGACTCACGAAAGCTCCCATGAGGGGCCCGGCGGTGGACCTGCAAGGCCGGCGGGAGTGCAAGGAAGCCCTGCGAAGGCCCTCCCTGGCCCCAGGCAGGCAGGGGTGGGGAGAGGCAGGGAGGAAGCAACTTACCCTCCCTCTTCTCCTGCCTCCTCCTGGCTGAATGAGGGCCGGAAGCGGGGCGGCCGGAAGCAGGGGGCGGGGCTTCGTCATGTGCCCCGCCCCCCGTACCTCACCCGGGGGAACTGCGATCCCCCCCTCTCACTCTAGCTCACTCCAGCCTTCCATTGAGACACATAAGAACATACCTGATTGTAAGCCACCCTGAGCTGGCTATGGCCGGGAGGGCAGGATAAAAGTCAAATAAATAGATACATAAATAAATAAATAAATAAATAAATAAATAAATAAAAGTTGTGCGTGAGCGATTTGGCTACTGCATAAATTAGTTTGTTGTGGATCCATTATGTGAGCTAAAAAACTGTGAGCTAGCTCACACTAACTCAGCTGAGAGGGAAACACTGCTTCAGGGATCTGTAAAGTCTTCTCAAAACTGGGGGAGGGGTCTTTAGATTAGAGGGAAAGACAAAGGTCTGTGCAAATTTGGTGTGATCATCATTAAAACAAAAACAACAATGGCCCCAGTCCTTTGAATTAGTCCTCCCATTGAAAATAATGGTCCTGAAATTCCCGAAGCTGAAAAAAAGGCAATGGATTTGGATCCTGAACTGCTACTGTCCCACCAGAAAATTAGGAATACACTGTAAATATATATATAGTTTCTTGAAACATGTACCGATTCAGAAATAAAGGGCCACTATTAAACCCCTTCCCTGTAAGGTAGCACACATTTTCCTGAGCTGTCCAGTCAGGCTTCCTTGGTTAGGCAGGACTCCCCTTTGTTGAAGCCATGCTGATTTTTCCCTCAGTGGGCCTTGTTTCTTTATCTTTTATAACATATTTAACTCATTTACCCAGCTCAGACATGGGGCTATTTGGTCTGAAGTTTTCTGGACCTCTTTCCCCACCACCACCTTTTTATAAATTGGAGCTTCTTTTTTTGCTACTTTGCAGTTCTTTTGGTGAGAGATTGAGATGAGAGACAAGTTACAGGTATTTGTTAGAATACGAGCAATATCGTACTCAAGAACTTTAAGAGTGCTTGGTTGCTTGGCATCCAGACTTGGAGACCATTGGTTAACAACGGCGAACTCTAATCTGGAGAACTGGGATTGATTCCCCACTCCTCCACATGAAGCCAGCTGGGTGACCGTGGATCAGTCACAGTTCTCTCAGAGCTCTCTTAGCCGCATGTACCTCACAGGGTATCTGTGGTGGGTGAGGAAGGGAAGGAGACTGAGACTCCAAGTGAAGGGTTGGCAGGGATCATTTCGTAGAAAAAGAAGTGCAGGAGCTCATTAGCAGAACTCATTAGCAGAACTCATTAGCAGAACTCATTAGCAGAACTCATTAGCATATGCCACACCCCCTGACATCACCGGAAGTGTGTCAGAAGGCAACACCCACCGCTCAGGCTCCACTGGACTTTTTTGGATTGCTAGCTATTAAGGGGGGGGAACGTGCATCTGTCCTTGCAGAGAAGGGAGAGCTTGTACCTGAATAAAACTTGGTCTTAAAGGTGCCACTGGACTGTTTTGGATTGCTAGCTATTGGGGGGGGGGAACGTGCATCCTTCCTTGCAGAGAAGGGAGAGCTTGTACCTGAATAAAACTTGGTCTTAAAGGTGCCACTGGACTGTTTTGGATTGCTAGCTATTGGGGGGGGTGCAGATCTGTCCTCACAGAGGAGGGAGAGCTTGTACCTGAATAAAACCTGGTCTTAAAGGTGCCACTGGACTGTTTTGGACCAGGCGGGCCGGGGGAAGCTCTGCAGCTTACCTGGCTGCTTCTTGCTCTGACTGAGGGCTTCTGGGAGCAGGGGGCGGGGCTTGTTGCATGTGCCTGCCCCCTGGGCTCTTTACTGCCGGAGCTCCGCTCCTGTGCGCTCCTGTAGGAAATGACCCCTGAGGGTAGGATATAAATCGTATCTCCTCCTCCTCTTCCTTCTCCTCCTTCTTCCTTGGGCCACTTACTGTCTCTTGCTTCCTCAGAGGGCTGTTGTGAGGATGAAATGGAGGACTCAAGCAGAGGATAGGGGGGGGCGACGAGCATGAAAGATTGTTGAAAGAAAAGAGAGCTGGGTAAATATCTCCATCAAGGGGGAAGGCTTGTAAGAAGGCTAGCATGAAGAAGGGTAGGGGGAGAAATGGAGAGGGCAAAGGGCCTTCACCCCAATCTCCCCTCGCACCCATGAAATTTCACGGGTCTTTCACTGGTGTCTAAAATAAAACCCACTCCGGGAAGAAGAAAAAACTACAGAGCTCTTTTTCAAAGAGTAATAATTCAGAACTCAGAGAAACGTTTAGGGGTTTCGAAGAGTGATCTTGGCGGATGGTGTTTCCAATGTGATTTTTCTTTCACTCCTGTTCATTTTATCGTTGGGTTTTATGTGTGTACTTATTTAAGCTGTCTGGGAAAAAGAGCTGTATATAAAAACCGATTAGTTTTTATAGCACTCCAGGGCTGACTTAAAGGGTTTCTTCTTCTTCTTCTTTTAAAAACTTTTTCTGATTGTTTTAAGTTGGTTTAAAAAAAAAAATACAGGGAAACAAACAGTGATTTTTGAATGGCTGGATATATAAAACAAAGAGGCACACACAAAAAATCAAATTACATATTTCCTTCCCCCTCCCCTTCCTTCTAAAAAAGATTTACAAAAGAAAAAAAATCATTTCACTGAGTTTCGACTGCTTGATGCAGAGGTAAAAGAACTGCTTCTTATACAGTGCAAAATTATTAAAATCTTCATGTCCGATTGACCCAGGAGCAATCCTAAACAGGTCCATTTCAAGTCTTAAACAAGTCTACTTTGTGGGATTTACTCCAAGGAAAGTGTTTTTAGGATAGTTCTTAGGATAGTACTGTAATTTATATCGGACAAAATAAATAAATAATTTTAAATTGCATTTATATGAGAGAGAAAGGAAGGAAGGAAGGAAGGAAGGAAGGAAGGAAGGAAGGAAGGAAGGAAGGAAGGAAGGCTGGTAGAAAGGAAGGAAGGAAGGAAGGAAGGAAGGAAGGAAGGAAGGTTGAAGTACTCTTCAAAATGAATGCATTTGATTCTTCAAAAGGGGAGGGAATAAATGTTGAATATTTAATTTGGAGATAAAAGGGCCCAGCTTTCCTGTATGTGGCTGCTACAGAAAGATGTTTAAAGAGAGAAAGAGAGAAGAGAGTACATCTTAAAAGGGAAGAAATGAGCAGAGACTGACCTTTCTATGAGCAAGCAGATGAGAGAAGGTATTTGGCTAATCCCAACTGCCTCTGATTGGCCAGACAGAACCGTGTGGAAAATGTCTCCATCTGGGCTAATCTGTTCTCAGTTGGATGAGCCGAGGCCTTCCGAGTTAACCTGACATTTAACAATAATTACCCTTTCGTATGACCCCGGCCCAATCTCCTGCTCTCTCGGAAATCTCTCTTTTCGTGTTTGTGTGTGCTCGGAAACCCCTTGACTCTTGTGTTAGAGATAGCCGGAGAAGTGATCGGATGATAATAGAGCATGTGTACACACACACACACACACACACACCCACTTGAACGGATATGGATTTGGAAAATTCGCTTCTAAACAAGAGGTTAACGGCCGCTCTCCCCTCCACGAAAACGTCTTTTGCCGACCAAGAGAGATTTTAAAAATTGCAAGGAAGTATCAATTAAACAGGAGTGTATGCTTTTTAAAAAGGAAATGGTTCTTGCCTCTTCGGCTCCACTCTTGTATTTGTGTGAAGGCGAAATGGCTGGTTCAAAGAGAAAAGCCGGGGTTCAAAGGTCGCCAAGGCTAACCATAGATGAAATGTGTCTATTTCTTTTTTCACCTCAGGCTGCCTTCCTCTTTTCTCTGGAAAGGTCATTGTGATAAAACAAACAAACAAACAAAAAGTCTTGAGAGGGGAAGCATCGGTTTCTGGTCAGAGTTCCTCTTTCTGGTACGGCTGAATTTATTGACTTGACTTTCTAGCTAGGCCATCTTTCCGTATGCTGTTTTGTCCTTGGAGGCAGCAGACAAATCAAATGAATTCTTGGATTTAATTCACCAAAGACTTATGCTCACTGGGGAGGAGATTCTCTGTCGCCCTCCTTAGTTTTGGTGGAGACGTGTCCCCTTCTTTCAAATAGAAGAGAGAAGAAGAAGAGATTGGATTTATACCTCACCCTTTACTTGGAGTCTCAGAGCGGCTTACAACCTCCTTTCTCTCCCGCTCCCCACAACAGACACCCTGTGAGGGAGGTGGGGCTGAGAGAGCTCTGACAGAAACTGTTCTTTTTTCAAGAACAGCTCTTGTCAGAACTCCGGCTTGCCCAAGGTCATCCAGTAGCTGCAAGTGGAGGAGTGGGGAATCGAACCTGGTTCTCCCAGATTAGAGTCCGCGCACTTAACCACTACACCAAACTGGCTCTCAAATAGGGTTCCCTACCCCCAGATTAGGCCCGGAGATATGGAGTTACAATTTATCTGCAGACTACAGACATCTGTTCCCCTAGTTTCAGAGGATGGACTGTATGACATCCCATCCCCATTAAACTCCCTTCCCTCCTTCCCCAAAGTCTGCTGTCACCAGGCACCAACCCCCAAATCTCCGGGAAATTCACAAGCCAGATTTGTAACTCTATCATCTGGCTGTTGGTGTAGCCTGACTCGGTTTGTTAGTCAGGCCTCCCCATTCCCCGCAGACCCCCATCTCCTGATGAACGACCTTTCCATGCAGTTCATGGCATTTCTAGTCAAGTCTTCAACTGTCCTCATTTTGAGGGGCATTGGGATTGTCGTGATCAGGAGTCATTTCCTGCAGGAGTGCACAGGAGCGGAGCTCCAGCAGTAATGAGCCCAGGGGGTGGGCACATGCAACAAGCCCCACCCCCTGCTCCCAGCAGCCCTCAGTCAGAGCAAGAAGCAGCCGTGTAAGTTGCAGAGCTCCCCCCGGTCCAAGACAGTCCAGTGGCACCTTTAAGACCGTTTTATTCAGGTACAAGCTCTCCCTCCTCTGCGAGGACAGATCTGCACGTCCCCCCCCCCAATAGCTAGCAATCCAAAAGAGTCCAGTGGAGCCTGAGCGGTGGGTGTTGCCTTCTGACACACTTCTGGTGATGTCAGGGGGTGTGGCATATGCAAATGAGTTATGCTAATGCACTCCTGCACCTCTTTTTCTGCAAAATGACCCCTGGTCGTGATTCACTCGGGGCGCCAATATTCCATTCCGGGCTAAGGAAGAAACTACAGAAAGATCAGCCAGCAGGCTTCTTTGCAGCAATAGGTCAGAGTGGACCAGGAACCCCCTCTCTCTCTCTCTCTCTCTCTCTCTCTCTCTCTCTCTCTCTCTCTCTCTCTCTCTCATATAAAGGATCTGGGGTTGCAAACACCAGCTAGGAGAGTTCCTGGAGATTTGGGGGTGGTACTTTGGGGGGGGGCAGAGTCTGAGGACGGAGCTCCGCAGGGATGTGATGCCACAGAGTCTAGGGTTGTCATGCCAAGCCTGGAAATGGCTGGGAGGGCTGGGGGGCAGGAACGCAGGGGAGGGCAGCATCACGAGCATGTAGGGCTGCCAGGCAGGATTGACCCGGCAGCGGGGGATGGACTTCCCCGGGAGTGAGGGAGCACACGATGTGTGAGTGGCATAAGGACATCACATGGAAATGACATCATCACACCAATGCCATATGGTGATGCTCTGGTATTTTGCACAAACGCTATGGTTACCATAGAGTTTTGCCCCAAACTACCAGAGTGTTGCCATGCAGTGTCACCTGCGTGATGGCGTCACTTCAGTGCAATGTCCTTAGGTTGTGTCTGGGGGCGGGATTTCCCGCCCAGAGGCAGGGAAGAGGCCCCCAAATCAGGGGATCTTTTGTCCCCAACTGGGGAATGTCATCCCTTATAGGCATGATAGTGTCCCTTCCAGGTTTCCCCTGGAAGTAACGGTGTTACGCATGCAACACTGCCAGGTATTTTTGGTCCTTCTTTCTCCTTGCCGTTACTTGGAGCAGTAGTAGGCAACATAAAATTGTGGGTCAGGATCCCGCACCCTAGCCAGGGTAATGGCATCCCTACCACCAGGGGGTTTTTTTGTGGAAAAAGCCCAGCAGGAACTCATTAGCATTATTGGCCACACCCAACAGCAGAAACTCATTAGCATATTAGGCCACAACCCTGACAGCACAGGTCATTAGCATATGAGGCCACACTCCTGTGTTACCAGAAGTGTGGTCATCCAGCCAGACCCACCATTTGCTTCTTATTCTGTTTACCTTGTTTGTTGTCAAAACCCAGGGCCTTTTTTTGTAGCAGGAACTCCTTTGCATGTTAGGCCACACACCCCTAATATAGCCAATCCTAATGAGTTTCTGTTGTTGGGCATGGCCTGTTATGCTAATGAGTTCCTGCTGGGCGTGGCCAACTCGGGAGCCAGCCGGAACTCCGATACTGTGCGTTCCTGCCCCAAAATAGCCCTGCCTACCACCCGCCAAAGCTTCCTCCATTGGCATTGTCCTGTGTAGTTTGGAGATCAGTTATCATTCCAGGAGAACTCCAGGCTCTGAGCTTAGTAACCCTAAAAGGCCCCCATGTCAGGCTGGCTTAGTGGTCAGAACAAATCATAAATTGTTCTGCCCTTGCACCTGCTGGCTGGCTGAAGACACCCATGGAGTTTCCCTTTTTACCGAGCTTTGCCCGCAGAGCCACCAGGCAGAGCATGGCAACCTGTGGAAAGGTTTGGGTGGGGATATAAGAGATACATGTGACATTGGTGTTATCACTACATCGATTCTGGGTAGAACCTGGAAGTGAAAAAAGGGAGCTCTCTGGATTGCTGGAAACTCTATGGTAAAACCACAGAGCTTCCAGTGAGTCCTAGTGCGACCTTACGTCTCTTCTGGGTTTTACACAGAAGTGATGGAGCAACATCGGCAACATCGCTTACTCAGTGTGGCAGAGGGCAACAGGGCTCACCTGTGGGAGGCCTCGCGCCATAGGGAAAGGCAGGCCTAGCAATTCCTAAGATGTGCCAAAGAACACCTTTTCCAGCCTCCGAAAGGGGATTGTGCCGCATGAGTTACGCACCACAGTCGCCTGCCTCTTTCTTCCTGTTTACCCGTTTGTCTGCGCAGGGGCTCTGTCCTTTGACAACGCAATCGAGCGGCTGTTTTGCTCCAGCTGATTTCCATCCACAAGCCATTCTGGAGTTCAAAGAGGATGTTCATCTTAAACCACTGAGTTCTCCACTTTCACAGTCAATTAGTGAGGGCCGCCAAGACGGAGGAGGGCAGGGGAAACGGGCTGCCCTTGAGAAAATGTCATACCTTTTTCTGATGTCATAAAATAATAATACCACATCCCAGGCGTCATTACTTTCGCTACCTAGTGCATAAAGACAGCTGAGAGCGAGAACTCCGCAGCTGTAGTTTATACACCTGAGGGGTCAGTTTACAGAGGAGGAGGAGGAATGCTGTTACCAAATGAGACTTGCTGCATTCTGCTGAGACTGTTCTGTATGCCACCATAACCTGGTGAAGTATTAACATTCAGAAACATCTTGCAGATACCGAAGGCTGGTGGCTGACTGGAACTCTAAGGTGAGCTCAGAATACATACACCCAGGGCTATTTTTGAGCAGGAACGCACAGGAACGGCGTTCCGGCTGGCTCCCGAGTTGGCCACGCCCAGCAGGAACTCATTAGCATAATAGGCCACACCCAACAGCAGAAACTCATTAGGATTGGCTACATTCGGGGTGTATGGCCTAACATGCAAATAAGTTCCTGCTACAGAAAAAGCCCTGGGTTTTGACAACAAACAAGGTCAACAGAATAAGAAGCAAAAGGTGGGTGTGGCTGGATGACCACACTTCTGGTAACATGGGGGTGCGGCCTAATGTGCCAATGACCTGTGCTGTCAGGGGTGTGGCCTAATAGGCTAATGAGTTTCTGCTGTTGGGTGTGGCTAATTATGCTAATGAGTTCCTGCTGGGCTTTTTCTACAAAAAGAGCCCTGCATACACCCCTGCACACAAGAGAAACAGAGACTTTTTTTCCATCAGAAGTTTCATCTACATAGTCATGGAAGTAAAATCACAAGGTACAGCCACTTCTGAACGGAGGTGAAAATTTTCACGTTTGAATGACAGCCAGAGTAGGGGAGGGATTAGATTAGTGGATAAGGAACTGGGAGACAGGGGTTCAACATTCCCTCGTTGCCATGAAACTCACTGGGTGATCCTGGGTCAGTGACTTTCTTACAGCTTAATCCTCCCGGGAGGGCGGTTGTGAGGATAAAATGGAAGTGGTAGGATAGAGTTCCCAATGCTTCCTAAGCAAATTCCTGAGAGATTTGTGTGTGGGGGGGGTGGATGCATGGGGAGGGCAGAGTTTGGGGAGGATATGATGTCACTTCCACATGATGCTCTCATTGTCTCTGTGGTACAGACCATAGAGACTAGGGGAATTTCCTAGAGAGTCACAATTGAGGTAGACTCAACATGGGTTCTGTAAGGGAAGATCTTGTCTCACTAACCTGTTAATGTTCTTTGAGGGGGTGAACAAACATGTGGACAAGGGGGATCCAATAGATATTGTTTACCTTGACTTCCAGAAAGCTTTTGATAAAGTTTCTCATCAAAGGCTCCTAAGTAAGCTCAACAATCATGGGATAAAAGGACAAGTACTTTTATGGACAAGTCCTTTTATGGATCAAAACCTGGCTAATTAATAGAAAACAGAGAGTGAGTATAAATGGGCAGTTCTCTCAGTGGAGGGGGGTAAGCAGTGGGGTACCCCAGGGATCAGTACTTGGTCCACTGCTTTTTAACTTCTTCATTAATGATTTGGAGTTGGGAGTAAGCAGTGAAGTGGCTAAGTTTGCGGATGATACGAAGTTTTTCAGGGTGGTGAAAACCAGTGAGGATTGTGAGGCACTCCAAAGGGATCTGTCAAAGATGGGCGAGTGGGCGTCAACATGGCAAATGGGGTTCAATGTGGCCAAGTGCAAGGTGATGCACATTGGAGCCAAAAATCCTAAATATAAATACACGCTGATGGGGTCTGAACTGGCAGAGACTGATCAAGAGAGAGATCTTGTAGTAGATAACTCACTGAAAATGTCGAGACAGTGTGTGACTGCAATAAAAAAGTCCAATGCTATGCTGGGGATTATTAGGAAGGGTATTGTAAACAGATCAGCCAATATCATAATGCCGCTATATAAATCAATGGTGCGACCTCATCTGGAATACTGTGTGCAATTCTGGTCACCACACCTTAAAAAGGATATTATAGCTTTGGAAAAAGTGCAGAAAAGGGCAACTCGAATGATAAAAGGGTTGGAACACTTTCCCTATGAGGAAAGGTTAAGGCGCTTAGGGCTCTTTAGCTTGGAGAAACGACAACTGAGGGGTGACATGATTGAGGTTTATAAGATTATGCATGGGAAAGAGCAGGTAAAGAAAGAGGTACTTTTCTCCCTTTCTCACAATACAAGAACCCGTGGGCACTCCATGAAATTGCTGAGCGGTCGGGTTAGAACGGATAAAAGGAAGTACTTCTTCACCCAAAGAGTGATTAACACTTGGAATTCACTGCCACAGGAAGTGGTGGCAGCTACAAGCATGGACGGCTTCAAAAGGGAATTAGATAAGCATATGGAGCAGAGGTCCATCAGTGGCTATTAGCCACAAGGTATAGATAGGGACTCTGGGGCAAGTGATGCTCTGTCATCTTGGTGCTTGGGGGGGTCAACAGTGGGATGGCTTCTAATGTCCTGGCCCCACTGGTGGACCTCCTGATGGCACTGGTATTTCTGGCCACTGTGTGATATAGAGTGTTGGACTGGATGGGCCTTTGGCCTGATCCAACATTGGCATCTCTTATGTTCTTATGTTCTTAATGTAAGGGGGGGTCATTTTTCTCCCACTCCTCATTTCCTCAGGGGTGGGAAATTGGAACTGAGGGTGGGTAATTTCAATCCCCAGATGGGTAAATGGGAGACCTAAGGGGACAGGTCATGAACTGACCTTGGGTCAGTCATAAGTTCATTCAGAGCTGTTCTCTCACCAGCAGTTCTCTAAAGAGCTCTCTCAGCCCCACCGACCTCACAGGGTATCAGTTGTGGGGAGGAGAAGGGAAAAGAGACTGTAAGCTGCTCTGAGCCTCCTTTGGGTAGTGAAGGGTGGGGTGGGGTATAAATCCAATCTCTTCTTCTCTCTTCCTCCTCTTCTCTGGATAGCCCAGGCTAGTCCAATCTTGCTAGATCTTGGAAGCTAAGCAGAGACTACCAAAGAATACCAGGGTCACTACACAGAGGCATTTACCCAAATGCCAGAGTATCCCCTGAACAGCATGCCCTGCATGATGATGTCATCTCTGGGTGATGTCATCACACCGGGCACGTCGGGCGCAATGGGGCTCTTCGGGGGGTGGGGCCAGGGGTCATTTCGTAGAAAAAGAGCTAGGGGAACTCATTAGCATAACTCATTAGCATATGCCACACCCCCTGACATCAGGGGCCCGGTGGTGGACCTGCAAGGCCGGCGGGAGTGCGAGGAAGCCCCGCCAAGGCCCTCCCTGGCCCCAGGCAGGCAGGGGTGGGGAGAGGCGGGGAGGAAGCAACTTACCCTCCCTCTTCTCCTGCCTCCTCCTGGCTGAATGAGGGCCAGAAGCGGGGCGGCTGGAAGCAGGGGGCAGGGCTTCGTCATGTGCCCCGCCCCCCTGCACCTCACCCAGGGGAACTGTGTTCCCGCGCGTTCCCCCCCGAAATGACCTCTGGGTGGGACTCCCCCAACGGCCAGCTGGCCAGCAGTGGATTGGGGGTGTGTGGAAAGTGGGGAAAACCCACCCCCACTGGAGGGTGGGCAACCCTATTTTGTGGAGCCCCCACTGCTCTACAGATGATCTAGCTCTGCCCAGCCTCCTCCTCAGTCTGTGTAGCGGAATCAGCTTTGAGGCTGCAGTTGTGGGAGCTTCAGGGCAGAGGCCGGGCCGCTGACTGCAAGGTGGCGGGGGCTCCTAGCATGGCCCTCTCAGGGTGGGATGCAGGGAAGCTGCCCTAGATGTCCCATGACCATGGCTGCCAACCTCCAGGTGGTGGCTGGAGATCTCTTGGGCTTACCACTGAACTTCAGGGGGCAGAACTCAGCTCTCCTGGGGGGGGGAAAGTGGCTCCTTTGGAAGGTGGACTCTATGGCATCCTGCCCTGCTGAAGTCCCTCCCCCAAACTCCGCCCTCCTCAGGCTCCACCCTCCAAATCTCCAGATACTTCCCAACCCATCGCTGGCAAACCCTACCCACCCTTAAGACTTCTCCTGATCAGGGGTCATTTCGTAGAAAAAAAGGTGCAGGAGCTCATTAGCATAACTCATTAGCATAACTTATTTGCATATGCCACACCCTCTGACATCACCGGTAGCGTGTGAGAAGGCAACACCCACTGCTCAGGCGCCACTGGACTGTTTTGGATTGCTAGCTATTGAGGGGAAGGGGGAACAGGCAGATCTGTCCTCGCAGAGGAGGGAGAGCTTGTACCTGAATAAAACCTGGTCTTGAAGGTGCCACTGGACTGTTTTAGACCGGGGGGCTTGGGGGGTGCTCTGCAACTTACCTGGCTGCTTCTTGCTCTGGCTGAGGGCTGCTGGGTGGGGTTTGTTGCATGTGCCCGCCCCCTGGAATCTTTACTGCCGGAGCTCCGCTCCTGTGCGCTCCTGCAGGAAATGACCCCTGCTCCTGATCGAGGCTGATTTTGGTCTATTTTTATGCTGTTCAGCTACATCCACTTAATGTATTTTTGCCCATTACTTTGGGAAGGTCTCTCACCCCCCCCCCCCCGCTGCCCTCTACTCACCGCGCCAAAAATT
>NW_015170888.1:1904534-1915733 GCF_001447785.1 Gekko japonicus
ATTTTGATGGATTAAAAAGGACCCCTCATTTAAATGGGCAACAGATTTTTTAAAAGTTACTTTTTTACATTCAGACATCATGGGTATTCCTGTTTCTCTCTTGCTCCTAAAGTAGGTCTCCATTGACCAACCCAGGACAGGGAGCAATCTGACCCCAGCCCTAATTTTCTGCCCCCAAGGAATTGAGGAAAGGGAGAAAAAATGGCCTTCATATAATGACACTCTAGAAATTTGCCTTTGTCTCTATGATAAAGACCATAGAGACTAGAGGAGGCAGCCAAGGGCATCATCCAGAAGTGACATCACATCCTCCTCAAACCCCACTCTCCCCAATCACTGCCCCCCAAATCTCCCTACAATTCCTGAGGTAGTGCTGGTACCCAGAGAGAATGCCCTCGGAAAACATTGTGCCATATGTGAACAAATAGAGGCAAACCTGTGGACACAGGCCTTAATTCATTAACCAATTAAAACTCATGTGCTTAAGATTCTGTTAATCACATAATGGTCCTAGTGCATAGGTTAATGAAGCTGTGAAAGCTTTAAGGGAGAGACTTCATTGGACCTAAATCAGATCCGTACTTTAAGAAGAGAAGAAGAAGAGATTGGATTTATACCCTGCCCTTCACTACCCAAAGGTGTCTCAGAGCAACTTACAAACTCCTTTTGTTAAGTATGACACTTAAGGCAGTGTTCCATAAGTGATTCCGCTTTAATGGAAGTGATTTCAATAACTCAACACAGATCAGAACAGACAACAACACATAAAGCAACAGGCTCTTCTTTAAACAGTCCGGGCTAACTTAGCCGCGCCCACATTTGTGGCGACAACCAATCAGTTTACTTCCCTCCAGCACAATCCTTGTATCATGATTGGCTTGCTTCGCAGAGCAGCCAATCAGGCATTACCCTTCTGGATACCAGTTTGTCTATGAGATGTAATCCAAGCTCAGGATATAACATCCCTCCACCCTATGAATGGACTATATCTGAACAGATATAGCCCTTCAGATAAGCCGGTCTTTGCCTAGACCATTGAGACCAATGCAGTGTCTCTTTTGGGGGTGTCTGCTGCTCACGAGTAATCTGTGGACTACTTCTTGCCTGTTCAGGTACATGGGATTCTGTCCCTTGTTCGCTTGGAGCTATTTCCCTAGCTTTGGCGACTGGAGGATTTTTTTTTTAAATAAATTTATTTTCATTTTTTCATTTCACAAAGATATGTACATATATCCATTTAATACTTATACATTTATTATTGTAAAATGTCCCTTTCTCTTTTATCATCCGGAATTCTGGTCACCACACCTTAAAAAGGATATTATAGCTTTGGAAAAAGTGCAGAAAAGAGCAACTCGAATGATAAAAGGGTTGGAACACTTTCCCTATGAGGAAAGGTTAAGGCGCTTAGGGCTCTTTAGCTTGGAGAAACAACGACTGAGGGGTGACATGATTGAGGTTTATAAGATTATGCATGGGAAAGAGCAGGTAGAGAAAGAGGTACTTTTCTCCCTTTCTCACAATACAAGAACCTGTGGGCACTCCATGAAATTGCTGAGCGGTCGGGTTAGAACGGATAAAAGGAAGTACTTCTTCACCCAAAGAGTGATTAACACTTGGAATTCACTGCCACAGGAAGTGGTGGCAGCTACAAGCATGGACGGCTTCAAAAGGGAATTAGATAAGCATATGGAGCAGAGGTCCATCAGTGGCTATTAGCCACAAGGTATAGATAGGGACTCTGGGGCAAGTGATGCTCTGTCATCTTGGTGCTTGGGGGGGGGGGGTCTCTCAAAATCTACTGTATCTTCTTCAACTTCATCCATTTGTAGTTTACTTCCCATCTGCCCCCCAAAAGTTCCTCTGGTTTGTTCTGTAATGACATACTCAGTTTGTCCATTTCAGCTATTTCCAGGATCTTCTGTTTAAGCTCTCTTGTGGATGGTATAGCTTTAGACTTCCAACACTTTGCTATGAGAATTCTTGCTGCTGTTAGTAAATATACTATTATGTGGTTGTGGTTCTTTATTGTATCCGGAATCATATTTAATAAATATGTTTCTGGTGTTAATGGCATATTAATTTTAAGTATGTCTGAGAAGATTTTAGATATTTTTTTCCCAAAGGGTTTGTATTTTGTCACACCTCCACCAAATGTGGAGGTATGATCCTATGTTCCTACTGCATCTCCAACAGATATTTGAAGCTGTCGGGAAGCATTTAGCAACTTTAGTAGGGGGTCCAGTGCCACCTGTAAAACATTGTGTATACGTTTTCCTTATACGTAGTCGCGCTAATTATAGTTTAGTGAATTCCATGTTTTTATCCATGTTTTTATTCAGCAGTTCGAGACCCGGGTGCCACATGACGGAGTGAGCTCCCGTCTCTAGTTCCAGCTCCTGCCAACCTAGCAGTTCGAAAGCAAGAAATTGCAAGTAGATAAATAGGTAACACTTCGGTGGGAAGGTAACAGCATTCCGTGTGCCTTGGTGTTTAGTCATGCCGGCCACATGACCACGGAAATGTCTTCGGACAGCGCTGGCTCTTCGGCTTTGAAACGGAGATGAGCACTGCAACCCTAGAGTCGGATTCGACTGGCTTTTGAGCAAGGGAACCTTTACCTTTACTATGACTGTAATAAACAGTTCATTCCTTCTTATGACCTTTTGCCACCAGGTGCCTGAACATCCTTTGCAAAAAAAAAAAAAAAAGTTGCAGATCTGGGTAAAGAACGAAAGCTGTGTTTTGGCTAATTGCATGAAAGCCGCCTTCAAATGTGGGTTCCTTCCTGGTTAAACGCACCTAATCCCCAGGTGATGATTTCAGGAGATTAATAATGTCTCCCTGCAGGTACAAAATTAATTAGAGGGATGCCCAAAACCATAACCATACCCCAAAGACACCCGATTTAATTTGATGGCTTAGCCAGAGTACCAGTCAAATCCTGGAGCGCCAAAATGGTGGCGGGCGTTCCAGCCGTTTTAAAAAAAAATCGCTTAACAGTGTACGGACTTGCTGCCAAAAGCCAACAACATATTTTAACCATTAGAGAAATCAGAGATTGGCATGCCGGCTTTCTTGTTTGGATATTATATGCATTTAAGAGATTAGATTAATAACAGCCTCAAACCAGCTGTGTTGTGGCGGGGCAGATTACTGTGCTGTGTTGTGCTAAGAGTTGGCTGCTCCCTTGATGTGGGCTCCCGTTTTTTTGTTTTTTTGTCTTACACACTGAAACTATTCGCACAGCCGCTCGGGAAGCCGCAAAAGGAAACCCGGCTCGCCTCGCATGCGGTTTCAAAGACGTTGCTCGCTTTATGGATTTCCTTACGATTGTAGCAACATTGGCACGGCTGACAGGGATTTCCCATCGGACTAGTAACGGGCATAGCTGCCGGGCATATGAGGCATTGAAAGATCATCGTGCTTTTGATGTTGTTCTACTGGAATTGCATGTCTCTTGCCTGGGCAGGCAATTTCCCTTTTTTAAAAAAAGAAGACAATCTTTCACCAACAGGAGCGGCAAGAGTTGCCAAGTCATGCTTCTCTTGGAAGCAGGGATACAAACTGGCATTCGGGGGCACTCTGTCCCTCCTCTCCGCACAAATATAAGGGCCAAAACTCAAGATGACACTGAGAGAGCTGTGATCAGATTACCCATCATTTCCCCATAATGCAATCTGATTGCATGAAATGACAATCATACAAAATGTTTCCAAACAGGAAAAGCATTTTGATTTTTCTAAGTTGGGGTGGAAAGCCACTTGTGAAGTGTTGGGGGTGGCGTCCAAAGTTTTTGTGGGTTTTTAAAAGTATTTTTTACACAATTGGCCGATCACAGCTGCACAGTAGTGTCCAGCAAGTGCCTTCCATTTAAACCCTTGTGGTTGAGCTTTTATGCATGCATTTTAGTGCTGGTTGAATGAAAAGGAACAGAAAGGAAAGCGCACAAAGGGGGAAAACTCAATGTTGAAACCAACCAGAGTTATTTTTTTTTTAACTGACAGGCAGCTGCAAAGCCCCATTTTCCATATTGCCAAGCACTTGGGGGTTTCTCTGCTGTGCTATCGGCCACTGTGAAAAATGGGAGTCACATGATCTCATAATATGGGGAAGTATGTTGAGTGTACAGCATGCATGGTAGAACCCCCCCGACACTGACATTGCAAGCTGTGATTGCTGGCCATGTGTGTGTGTGTGTCCACGTGCTAGTGCAAATTTGGCTGCTTCTTCACCACACTTTACCAGGGCTGCAGTTTGTATGGGGGAGGAGTCATCTGGCAGAAACCCTGGAGAGCTCTTTTGTCCCAATAAATTGAAAAAAAAATATGGGGGATATTTTCATTGTTGCCCTAGTGCAGCTGCATAGTAATGCTAATCTCCTACCCTTTCTTGCATATCTGTGTGGGTTTCTCTTTCTGATTTTGTCCTGCACACTGGTCGTCATCTTGGCAGTTCTTTAGAGCCGGTCCTGTGTGGATTGCACTCTGTCCTCCGAAAGGATCGATCCTAAACAATTCTTAAGTTGCTTTGGGAGCAGCTACTACCACAGCACAAAGATCTTCACTGTGTGAGGGTTACCTTCTCTCTCCACATGAATCTGTATGCTGCTTTTGTTCCTCAAATAGTTGTTGTTCTTGTAGTTTTTTTTGCTATCAACCACAAAAATGGCAGCCACGAGAAGAAAATTCAACCACAAAATGTCAGGGACTGAGGTCACGCATAACTCTAACAGTAACTCACCAATATTTCAGGCAGAAACACTCACATGATGCCTTTTAAAATGAGCATATTGTTTAAAACATTTTCTTGCATCTACATAGTTTATATTCTCCAGGGTTGCCAGATTCCCCCGGGGGGGTTGCCCACTTTAGGGCCCCCCCAATCCTCCAGCACAGATCCAGCTGGCAGGGGGAGCCCCACCCCCAAAAGTGCCTGGATCAGGCCAATGTGCCCAGCATGACGTCACCCGGAGGTGATGTCATCACACCGGGCACGTCCCCATGGGGGACGCTCTAGCATTCGGCCTGAAAACTCTATGGTATCATCTCCCCCCCACACTGAAAATGGTATGGACTTGGCAACCCTAATATTCTCTCACGCAGTGGAGATCCTCCTGCTGTGGCAGCAGCTGCTGATGAAGCAATGTGTTAAAAATCAGCACAGCCAATCAGATCTCCAGTGGCTAATCAGAAGCCCTGGAAAGGTGTCCACAGGCAACCGCATTGGGGAACCCTGCTGTAGATTTCCTCCCCTAGTCTCTATGATCTTTACCATACACATACAGACTAGGGGAAATTCCTAGAGTGTCACTATGTGGAGGATGCTTCCCCCCTGCTTCTCAGTTCCTCGGAGCTGGGAAATCAGGGCTGTGTATGGGTAATTCCTCACCACCGGTGGGTAAATCGATGGCCTACACAATCAGGAGGATGCCAGTCTGCCACATGGGTCAGCCCCATGGGATGTGACTGCCATTGTCTACGGGGCCCATCCCATCTAAGCTAAGGCCTGTGGCGTGGTCCCAGGGCTTGGTTTGGACCCATCCAGCAGCAATGCAGGCCATGGAAGTTATTTTGATTTGGATGACCATACACCACTTTTCTCCACAACGGGGACCAAAAGCACCATATGACTTCATTGGCCGATGTCCATTTTGTCCTCACAACCACCACCCTGTGAATGAGGCTAGCCTGAGAGCAAGTGACTGGTCTATGGTCAGCCGGTGGGATTCATGGCAGAACAGGAATTCAAACTAGAGATTCCACCACACCTCACTGGTTGTCTCTTGCTTGAGGTGACAAAACCATCCATGGTGACTGTGGGGAACCTCCACATTCAGGAGCACTAAGCCTCTGAATCCCAGAGCCAGGAGGCAACATCAGAGGAAGGGCTTGGCCTCTATACCCTGTTGTTGGCCCTCCAGAGGAACTGGTTGGTCCCTGTGTGACAAAGGATGTTGGATGGGCCACTGCTGTGATCTAGCAGGGCTCTTCTTATGTTCTTAACTGGCTCTCATTTTCAAAAAGAAAGACAAGGCATCATTGCTCTTGAGGACTTCATGTTAATGTTGTTTTCCTCTGTTGGATTCCTAAGGATCAGTCCATAGTGAGTCAAGTAAGCTAGTATTATACACACAGTTTGATGTCTTAAGGTCCTTGGAGTTTTTAAATGTCTTTTTTTATAGTTGTGCATTTTGGTAAATTTCCTTATGCCTTCCATTTCATTTGATCTTCTGGTGAAGTACACTGTCAAAACCTGTACAAATAATAAGAGCAACGTAAAACATATATCAGTCAAACATAATGGCTTGTATCCAAGTTAGGGATGGGCACGAACTGGGGAAATGTGGTTCAGTCCATGGTTCGTGGTGTGCCAGTTCGCAAACCATGAACCATCGTGAACTTTTAGGAGCAAAACAGTTTTCGTTCATGTGGTTCATAACCTGGTAAAATGGTGCCCCGGTGTGCTAGAGCCACCAAGCTCATAGGGGATTTCTGGAAGACTCTTCTCTACCTGCCCACTAAGTTTGATGAGGATTGGATTTACAGGGAAAGTGCTTTCTGGGGCTAAGACAGGTGGTCATTTTGACAGGCGCAGGTTCAGGAAGTTCAGGAGTACATAGAATGGATCCTGTGCAAGCTAGAGACACACCAAGGTTGCAGGGAACCTTCCCCCAGATGCTTCACTACATGCCCTCCAAGTTCCGCCCCCTTATTGCCTTAAAGTTTGGTAAACATTTAACAGAGACAGTCTGTCTGGGAATATACCCATTCACCAGCCACAATGAACCTCCATGAACAGCTTGAAAGTTTGTGGAAAGTTTGTGCCGGTTGACCTGCCACGAACTTCACTTCACAAACCACGAACCAGCCAAAATTCATCATGAACTTTAGTTTGTAGTCAGTTCGTGGCCATCCCTAATCCCACCTATATTTCCACAGGCACAAGGAAGGTGGGCGATTCTGACCAGGTGCCCTTCCCATGGCCATTTGTCCTCATCAGTGGTCTCCACATCTCTTCTGGTAGTCTATTCTACAGCATCAGTGCCATGATTGGGGAAGCCTGAAGGCAGGAGCCTGGTGAACAGAGGCCACTCTTCAAAGAGTCTGCGGACAGGATGAAAGCACGCACACAGATTCATACAGGAAGAGTCGGTCCTTCATAACTATATAATTGTTTACTGTACATAAAAATTATATCTGTGTGTAAAGATAGCAATTCTGAAATCAAAACACATGCTCTTGTCATGGCAAGTACCATAATTGAAGAGATATTGCCCTTCTGTTTGAAAGGGAGGAGGAATGTCTCTTCTAAGATGGGGCCTACCACCTGTATGTTTTGTCCTGTATTTAGTTGTAGTATATATTTTTTACAAAATTTAAACAGAGGCTCCTTTTCCACATCTAGATTTGTAAAGCCAATCTAGTCCTCCAGGAATTGTGAACTGTACATTAGAAATGACAGTGATGCATAAAAGGAGTAATTCTCATCCAAATGAATGAATGAATGATCTTGACCCTATAAGCAGCATCCTTGAAGAAATGTTGCAACAGGCAAGGGCAGGGCTATTTTTGGGCAGGAACGCACAGGAACGGAGTTCTGGCTGACTCCCAAGTTGGCCATGCCCAGCAGGAACTCATTAGCACAATAGGCCACACCCAACAGCAGAAACTCATTAGGATTGGCTATATTAGGGGTGTGTGGCCTAACATGCAAAGGGGATCCTGCTACAAAAAAGCCCTGGGTTTTGACAACAAGCAAGGTAAACAGAATAAGAAGCAAAAGGTGGGTGTGGCTGGATGACCACACTTCTGGTAACAAGGGGGTGTGGCCTAATATGCTAATGAGCTGCACTGTCAGGGTGTGGCCTAATAGGCTAATGAGTTCCTGCTGTTGGGTCTGGCCTATTATGCTAATGAGTTCCTGCTGGGCTTTTTCTACAAAAAGAGCCCTGGGCAAGGGCATCCCCCTTCTAAGAAGATTACCAATTTCTCACTAGCCGCTGCTCCGCCCTCACGTTTCCCTTTGCCCTGATCACATTAGGCAATTTCCCACTACTTGCTGCGTGGCCGCATTTTGCCCCTCAGCTTCACCCGATTTCCCCCGCATCTACTCGATCCTGTTTTTTGAGGACTGAGTAGATGCGGGGGAAATCGGGCGAAGCTGCGGGGCAAAATATGGCCGTGCAGCAAGTAGTTGGAAATTGACATGTACGATCGGGGCAAATGGAAACGCGAGGGTGGAGCAGCAGCTAGTGAGAAATCGGTCGGTGTCTCCCACCTGTGAGTTTTGTCAGTGCTTGAATTTTACACGCATGAAACCCTAAATCTCCTGCCTGATTAAATAGAGGAATCTTAAAAAAAATAATCTAGCAAAAATGTCTCTAATTCTTGAATCAAAGGTAAGCAAATGATAGAATGCTGACATGCTGAGAGCCAGATTGGTGTAGTAGTTAAGTGTGCGGACTCTAATCTGGGAGAACCGGGTTTGATTCCCCACTCCTCCATGTGCAGCCAGCTGGGTGACCTTGGGTCCACCACAGTTCTCTCAGAGCTGTTCTCTCAAGGGCAGTTCTTGAAAGAGCTCTCTCAGCCCCACCTACCTCACAGGGTGTCTGTCTGTTGTGGGGAGGGGAAGGGAAAGGAGTTTGTAAGCCGCTCTGAGACTCCCTTGGGTAGTGAAGGGCGGGGGATGAATCCAATCTCTTCTTCTTCTTTATTTAGAGGGCAACCTTAAGCTACATTGACTTCAATGGGCTGAGAAGCACGTAACTTGGTTTAGGTTAGTCTTCTGGAGTTGGGACATTCTTGGAGGTTTTGGAGGTGGGGCTTGAGGAGGGTGGGGTTTGGGGAGGGGAGGGACCTCAGGAGGGTATAATGCCACAGAGTCCACCCTTCAAAGCGGTCATTTTCTCCACGGGAACTGACCTCTGTAGTCTGGGGATTTGTTGAAATTCCAGGAGATCTCCAGGTCCCACCTGGAGGTTGGTAATTGTCATCATGTACCACCTTCAGACTACATTTATGGGAGGGCAGCTTGTGTAGTGGGACACCAACCTTGAGTTCCTTTCCAGTTCTTTCTACTCAGTGTGCAGGATGAGAGAGAAAAAAGTAACCGAAAGAGACTCCCTGACCTCTTCTGCAAAAACCCAAGTCCCCCAAACTTCACCGTGATTGTCCTTTCTGTAAGGACTGAATCTCCATTAACAATCCAGCGCCGACTTCTAAGTGCTATCAAGGAAGGAAGCAAGATTGGGGGGGGGGAGGAAATTCAATTTTAGTGGGGGATGACAGCCTTACCTTTTTGCGCTTAATTGGCCGTATTGTCTCCAAAAGTTAATTGGTTACTTAGTCCAGGTAGTTAGTAAAATGTTTAGCTGCGTCAAAAGCGCAGGCTCCCACTGTTAATGGGGCATGAAATGGAATGTTTGATACTGCAAATAAAATCAGTGATATTCAAGGCTGTTATGGTAGGTAATGCGTTGAAACTGCCATTTAATGGGTCCTGGAAGATTAGGGTAGTGTCAGCTGGAACCGCCCGGTCTCTTTCCTGACATTGTTAGTTGCCTCTTCATTTACTTAACGTCTGTCTGCACTGATTACATAGACATAAAACTCCTTGCAAAAAAACAACAGAGACACGCTCTATTAGCAGTCCAATTAGAACTATTTGCATATTACAGTTCATTTCTGCTTAAGTGAATCCCTAATACAACTTTAGGAAAGGGGGAGGGGAGGAGAGAAGGGGAAGGAAAAAAAAGAAATCTATTGTAATTTAAAGAAGGAAAAAAGGGAGGGAATAAAATGGAGGAGTTTGGAGAGGAATGTTCTCCTCGTTTTCTTCTCCCAGGATAGGATAAGGTGGTGCCAGAACTCCATTTAAAAAAAAGAAAAAGAAGAAGAAGACAGGTAAGCAAATTGCATTACAGTCTTTGATGGCGCACTGATACCAGCATTCAAAGAACTAATGCTCTTTTTATTCGCCTCTCCCCCCCACCCCGCCCCCATCCGTCCCATCATAGGCGAGCTTTGGCACTACTTTGTAATGGTCTATTCTTTAAAAGGATGCGCCAGATCAACCTCAGCCGCTGCTTCCTCAAGCAAAACAGGTAATGTCTTCCCGAATGGCCCTCGCGAGGAAACACGCTCGATGCCGCACGGCATACCTAAACCATTACCGAACGGCGGCAAATGGTCCTGATCTTCCCCCATCATCCCTCAAGGAGGCGACGCATGGGCGCTTGGGAGTAATGCATTGTTTGCCACTAACCTGGAAAGTCTGGAATGTGTGTTGTGTCATGACTGGTTCTGGGCAGGGGTGTGTGAGTACTACAGGAGTGTCAGTCCAATATTCAACATACTGCGGAAGCAAGGAAAGAAGATGAACAGGGGGAGACAAGTGCCATTCTCATGACTGGGAATGAAGGGAGACGAAGAGGCCTTTCTCTCGGTTGTTGATTGATTCTCATCATTTCTAAGGGCTGTGCTAGTCAAGGCTCAAGCGAGGGACTGGCCAAGCAGGGGAACGTGGGAATGAGGTGGTCGCCCGGGTAAAATTCCCTCTAAGCTGAGTTGTTCCCTCTAAGCTGAGTTAGTGTGAGCTAGCTCACAGTTTTTTTAGCCTCCGGCTCTCACATAGTTTTGTCTCAGCTCAGGAAGGAGGGCTCCAGAGCAAACTAATTTATGCAGTATAGCCAAATGACTCACAACTTTAATGCCGAATATAAGAAGAAGAAGAAGAGATTGGATTTATACCCCGCCCTTTACTACCCAAAGGTGTCTCAGAGCGGCTTACAAACTCCCTTCCCTTCCCCTCCCCACAACAGACACCCTGTGAGGTGGGTGGGGCCGAGAGAGCTCTTGACAGAAACTGCTCTTTTTCAAGAACAGCTGTGCCAGAGTTATGGCTTGCCCAAGGTCATCCAGCCAGGTGCAAGTGGAGGAGTGGGGAATCAAACCCGGTTCTCCCAGATTAGAGTCCGCGCACTTAACCACTACACCAAACTGGCTCACTGTTGGATCCCCAAGCATCGAGAATAAATCCACGTTTTCAAGAAAAGCAAAATTTATTTCAAAGCGTTGAAGACATACTCAAACACGTTCTTTGTTAGAACTGGGGATACACAGTTAGGGCGAGCATAATAAAGGAAATTCAAACAGATACATATCCAATGAATAATATTCCCGCTGGCGGGCTACT
>NW_015170888.1:1919441-1919560 GCF_001447785.1 Gekko japonicus
TTGATGAATTTTCACCACGTGAGACATAAACGATTTTGCCAACTTCTGTGCTGTAGGCAAGGAAGGAAAAGGCACAAAATGAGCCTGCTTAGAAAATAAATCAACAACCACCCAAATAA
>NW_015170888.1:1919824-1946104 GCF_001447785.1 Gekko japonicus
CTACCCTTGTCTGCCTGGGTCTTGTAAGCAGCCTTGGCCGCGTCAAGCGTTTGGCATAGCAGAGGCCATGCATTTTGCAAGGACATACACCATGTATCAGCATCCCCCACAGGACGTTGGCCCATCCCTTCCAGAAAAGGGAAGGCGAAGTTTCATCAGAGCGCGGAATCGATCGCGCTTGCGCACGGGTGACCACAGCCCCCCCCAGGTGGGAGGGGGAAAAAACAGAGTCCATGATGATTTCACGCTGACTGTCATGTTGTGGGAGGCGTGAGAGCGCGTCAGCCAGGGAATTAGCCGCCCCAGGGAAATGACGAAGAGTGAATCGAAACTTAGCAAAGAAGTCCGCCCAACAAAGTTGTTTTGCGTTTAGAGAACGGGGGGATTTCAGCATTTCCAGATTTTTATGGTCAGTCCAGACTTCAAATGGCAGTTGAGCCCCCTCCAACCACTGCCTCCAAGTGGAGAGAGCCAGCCGGATCGCTGACGCCTCCTTCTCCCAAATCCCCCAGTTTCGTTCAGCGTCAGAAAACTTTTTAGACACAAATGCGAGGGGGTGTAAACGACCATCTTCCCCTTCTTGCAAAATAGCGGCCCCCATTGCCACATCCGAGGCATCAGTTTGGACAATGAATTTTTTAGTTTCATCAGGGCGCGCTAGCACTGGCTCAGATGTGAACATCAGTTTAAGTTTCTCAAAAGCCTCTGCGCAAGCAGGGGACCATTTAAGCGGGGCGCCTGGTTTCGTAGCATCAAACCCCTTCCCCTTGGTCTTTAGCAAATCAGTCAGAGGAAGGGCAATTTGAGCGAAATTCTGGATGAAATTTCTATAAAAATTGGCCTTCCGCCGTCTTCCGAAGCCCGCTAAATTTCATGTTCGTTGCATCCATGACACTGTCCAACCATCTCATCCTTTGCCGTCCCCGTCTTCTTCGACCTTCAGTCTTTCCCAGCATCAGGGTCTTCTCCAGGGAGTGCTCCCTTTTCATTGGGTGGCCAAAGTATTTGAGCTTCAGTTTCATTATCTGGCCATAATAAAGGACACATATCATATACAGGCAATTAAAAACAATTAAAATAAATCAGATTAAATGCAATAATGTTTCTAATCAAAGCCTCAACGACGGAGGTCTGTTTCAGATTGGGGTTCTCAGTTGTTAACACAGATCTGGCCCGCTGAAGGGGAGGCCCAATAGAAGGGAGACGCCCGCCGCCTCAACGAAAAGCTTGGCGGAAGAGCTCCATCTTGCAGGCCCTTCTCTGGATTCCCCCCCCCCCCAGTAAATAAATGCATCTTCCTAATTCTGCAGCATCTCTCTCAATTGTACCGGTTGATCAAAGAGTGAGACAGAAAAATGGGGAGAGCAAGTAGGGGAATGGGGGGATGGGTTGGCCAAGCAGGAGGAAGAGGGGAATGGGTTGGTTAAACAAGGGGACAGGGGAATGAGTTGACCCAGGGCTCTAGTCGGGGGGGAGCTCTCAGGTACGGAGCTCCGGAAGAGAACCTCTAGGGGGCGGGGCGGTCATGTGGTGAAGCCCCGCCCCCTTCTTTACCCCGCCCTCTGCTTCGATCCTCATTCTGTTTGGGAATGAGGATGAAGCAGGAGGGTAAGTAGCCGGGCCTTCTGACACACTTCCGGTGATGTCAGGGGGTGTGGCCTTCTGTCACTTCCGGTGATGTCAGGGGGCGTGGCATATGCAAATAAGTTATGCTAATTAGTTATGCTAATGAGCTCCGGCAGCTCTTTTTCTACAACAAGACCCCTGGATTGACCAAGTAGGTTAATGGGGAAATGGGTCGACCAAGTAGGGGAACGGGAGAATTCATAGGCTAAGCAGGGGAACTGGGGAATGGGTAGGCTAAGCAAGGGGGCAGGGGACTAGGTAGGCCAATCAGGGGAAGAGGGGATTGGGGCTGTCAAACAGGGGGAAAGGAGAATGAGTTGACCAAGCAAGTTAATGTGTAAATGGGTAGGTCAAGGAGGGGAATGGGGAAACTAGTAGACTAAGCAGCGGAATGAGGGAATGGGTTGGCCAAGCATTGGAATGAGGTAATGAGTTGGCCAAGCAGAGGAATGGGGGAACTAGTAGGCCAAGCAGGGGAGTTTTTAGGTCAAGCAGAATTAATTAATTAATTAATTCATTCATTCTGTTAGACTTATATCCCACCCTCCCCACAATGTAGGCTCAGGGCAGGTACCATCATTTAGGTCTACAACAATGCCGATTTGCAGTCAAAGCAATTCATAATTTACAATTAAGATCTGCAATTAAAGTAGATCTACAAATACAACGCACTGTAGCAATCCATTTAAAATCAATAAGATACCACAGACTTAAAGTAGTTCTTATAAATGTGAATGAAGATTAGAGGGTCCCCCCCTCCATTTTCTTTTTACGTTGTTCTATAGTTTTGTCCCTCTTGAATTCAAATCCGACTAGGAAAATTCTGAAAATTCCGCCTGGAACAGGAATGTGCACACTTAGACCCGTTCTTACACACCCAGGGAAATGCTGATCACCACGTTGGGGTTAGGAAGCCATTTTTCTCCTGGCCAGTTACGCCAGGGATCCTGGAGGGGTTTTTGTCATCTTCTGGGCGTGGAACAGGGGCCGCTGGGGTGAAGAGGGAGGTATTTGTGAATTTCCTGCATTGTGCAGGGGGTTGGACGAGATGGCCCTGGAGGTCCCTTCCAACTGTATGATTCTAGACACAGCTACCTGATTCAATGGCTTCTCCCTGCCTCTGTACGACCAAACAAATATGCACCAGCGCATAAATAAAACACTGCAAATAACACACTCTGTATGAATCAGACATATGGTTGCACTTAATTGTGTATGTTGACTTTCACAGACAGGCACACCTGCTCATGCGGGAAAACAATGGCAGAGAAAAGGAATCTTGACTTCATTTTTGCAGGGTCTTTGTTTTTCTCCCTCTCTGTACACATTTATCCTTCTTGCCCTCCAAGGAGTTCATAGGTCTCCTATCCTTTTTATCAGGGCTATTTTTGGGCAGGAACGCAGAGGAACGGAGTTCTGGCTGGCTTCAGAGTTGGCCACGCCCACTACAGCCAAAACCTCTTTGTGTGTGGCTACAGAGGGAAGGCCTGGAGAGTGACCCCCCCGGTGACTCTGAGGTGGGCAGGCCAGGGGCCCCATGGAAGGATCGGGGAGGCATTTAAATGTCTCCCTGTGCCTTCCCTGGCCTGTCCAAGGGTTGACTTGCCTGGGCTTCCCACAGCCACGGGTCGCCCAGGCAAGCCAAGGGAAGGCATGGGGTGTGGCCTAATATGCTAATGAGATGTGCTGTCAGGGGTGTGACCTAATATGCTAATACATTTCTGATGTTGGGTGTGGCCTATTATACTAATGAGTTCCTGCTGGGCTTTTTCTACCAAAAAAAGCCCTGCTTTTTATCCTCACAACCGCCTGCGAGAAAGGTTAGGTTGAGAGAGAATCACTGGTCTGAGGTTACCCAATGAGCTTTATGGCCGATTGCTGGCTTGAACCAAGGTTTCTTCAGGTCCAAGTCCACTCTCTAACCACTACACCACGTTTTCTTTGTCCAGTGCACCCAAAGACAAAAAATAATTGGATATAAACATTTGCGTACTCATTTGTCAACACTCGTCCACCTTCCTCTTCTGACTACCCAAAGCACAGGACCATCAAGGTAGCAGCTGCAGGTTCTGAACTAGAAGAGTATGTGGAGGATCCTAGCAAGGGGCCGGCCTGTTTGTAGGGTTGCCATTCCCCCAACGGAGGTGGGGGGTTACCCACTTTCAGGGGCCCCAATCCACCACCACTGAGCCGGCCAGTGGGGGAACCCCACCCCCAAAGAGCCCCGTCCACACCAACGTGCCCGGCGCAATGACATCACCTGGAGGGCACATTGCAGGGGGACGCTCTTGTGTTTGCGAAAAAACGCTATGGTTACCACTTCAAGGGGATGTCATCACGGCATGCATGCTTTGCGCACATGCCAAAAGCTCCAGGGCATGGAGAGGGACCCCCCCGCTGGCAGCCAGGTGAGACCTGGCAACCCTACCTGTTTTGGAACCCCACACCCTACTGCCAGCCTTCCGCTGCACTGTGACCGTCTTCCCCACCTGGTGACGTTAGACCCCCATCTTCGAGTTTGGCTTTGCGACCCAGAATCACTAAGACCACCCCTGCCTTTTGCTTGCCTGCCGAACCATGTCAATGGCAAAATGTCCATGCATCCCTATGCTGACACTTGGGAACTGTGAGTCCAAGTTCTGAGCATCTAAAACATGACGAATGCCACCACCCACACCAGTGCTAAACCAGTGCATATGCTCAAAGAGTGCTGACTTGGAATAGCGGACAACTTGTCCACCAACAGCTCCCTGACCAACTGCCGGATTGATAGCAGCACTGCACCGATGCCCAAACTACCCAAAGGGTGCGGTCAGAGGGCGTGCTGGGAGCGGTTTAAATTGTTCCGGCCCTGATGCGTTGTTTTTTTAAACCTGGAGAATCGCGATCACGCTCACCTCCTTGCTCCGGATCACTGTGCAGCCACATCACTCCCCGCGATCCACACGCGGGAGCGTGCGTTGGTATTATTTTTTTCTCTCTCTCTCTCAGTTTGGGCATGCTCACAGGCAGCCATCTGTAGAACTAAAATTTTCACGCATGCGCAGAACAGCGATTTCCACTTCAACCCAACTGCTTTAACACTTCCCTTCAAACTTTAAAGGAACACTTCCCTTTAAATGTTTACCCCGAGAATGGCCTCCATGAGATCCCAAACTTGTCTAAACACTAAAACTAGGCACTGTTTAAACATTGTTTTTAATAACATGGCGGTGGACCTCCGCCTATGCGCACACCGCCAATGTTTTTTAAAAAATGGTGGGTGAAAAGCGGAAGCCTCGGGCAGCTTTTGAGCGGGGAGGGGGTTTAAACCGGAAGTGGCTCGACCCTGCAGGAGCGATCAGATGTCAGAAAAGTGCGGCTGGAACCAGAGAATCGGGAAAACACCACTTGGGGACCTGGTTTTAAAATACACCGGGTTAAAGGGCTTTTGATTCGGAAAGTGAAAGCTGGGGACGGGAGGCAGATGTTGACTGTGTGACCGCACAGATAAAATCCATTTCTGTGGCGGGCTGAAAGTGGACTAAATGGCCCATCTGACCACACCCAAAGTATTGTTCATTCTAAACTGCAACCAATTTTTTTTTTAAAAAAACATTTTATTATAATATTATTAAAGTACGTATATAAATACAGTGGCATTACTGAATGAAAAACAAAAAAGCATTAGATTACAATCAATGTTCCCTCTAAGCTGTGGAGTCTTGTGAGCAAAAATTCAACTTTGTGAGCTACTGGCATTAAAGCTGTGAGCAAATGATTTGGCTACTGCATAAATCAGTTTGCTCTGGAGCCCTCCTTCTTGAGCCAAGACAAAAATGTGTGAGCCGGAGGCTAAAAAACTATGAGCTAGCTCACACTAACTCAGCTTAGATGGAACATTGGTTACAATATAATGCCTAGTACAGCGAGTTAACTATCAGCAGATAAACATAAGGGACATGGAGTTCCAACCTCTGTAAGAGAAGACTCGTACTGTGCATTGTCGTATCTAAAAGGTGAATCAGACTCATCACTGCCCTCAGAATAGTGCATGTACAATGAAAACAAAAAGTAAACATTGGAATTAGAGGTAGGAAGGGAATGCCATCAATATATAGAGGTCTCAAAAGCTGGCAATTTCAGAGGCGGCTTTAAAAAGTGAAGCCATGTATGGTAAGTAGTATTAGATCAGGGGTGTCAAACATGCGGCCCAGGGGTCAGAACCAGCCCATCAAGGGCTCTTATGCGCCCCATGAGCAACTGGTACATGGGAGGGAACACGAGACTGCTTGGGGAGGGGAGTGGGTGGAGCCACTCCGATTGTGGCTGCAGCACGGCGGAACAACCTCATCTGCAGCAGTCAAGCAATGTGGGAGCGTCTGCCCAGTGCTGCACCACTGGCTCTCCGGTCTGCCCTTGTGGGTTTTCCTCTACACCCCCTCCCAGCCTTTGGGGCCTTACAGTGAGGATACACCGAGTCGGAGCTTACAGGCTGCTGTCCTTTACATACTATATCCAGGGCTTTTTTTGTAGAAAAATCCCAGCAGGAACTCATTAGCATAATAGGCCACACCCAACAGCAGGAACTCATTAGTATATTAGGCCACACCCTGACATCACAGCTCATTAGCATATTAGGCCACACCTCCATGTTACCACACTCACCTTTTGCTTCTTATTCTGTTTACCTTGTTTGTTGTCAAACCAGGGCTTTTTTTGTAGCAGGAACTCCTTTGCATGTTAGGCCACACACCCCTAATGTAGCCAATCCTAATGAGTGTCTGTTGTTGGGTGTGGCCTATTATGCTAATGAGTTCCTGCTGGGCGTGGCCAACTCAGGAGCCAGCCGGAACTCCGTTCCTGTGCGTTCCTGCCCCAAAATAGCTTTGACTATATCTCTGGTACCTTGCATGATGTTTTATGGCACACATGGCCTGGCAAAGTGACATTCGCATCAGATCAGGCCCTTGCAACAAATGAATTTGACACCCCTGTATTAGATGGCAGAAGATCCTGGTGTGCCATATATTATCGTAACACAAGAGCCCAGGTGAGGACAAAGTAGGAGTGAACCTTTTGGGAGCCAGTGTGGGCTTCATGGAAATTTTCAGTGAGTTTGGGCATGAGAAGCTGATCCCATATTTTGTCATGCCAGATCTTCAGTGTCAGGGGAGGCGGAGATTTCCATTCCATGGCAAATTTTCATTGGGCAGGAGCCAGGAAGATTGAGGTGAGACCCTTGTGAGCTACTGCTGTATTGCAAACAAATTGTTCAGGAGAGTATTGGAGGTGCTTGACTCACAACCGGGCATTGTGAACGAAAGCAAGGTCAGTTGTCAAGTAGCCAAGTAGCTGTTCCACTTTGGGAAGGATACTGACTTAGGATACTGGGTTGGTTCTCACACTGTTCTGTGATGGGTAAATGTGGGGTTTAGGTCCTTTGCCATGATATGTCTGATTAAAAAGCTAAAGGTTCCTTTGCTCGAAAGCCAGTTGAATCCGACTCTAGGGTTGCGGTGCTCATCTCCGTTTCAAAGCCGAAGAGCCAGCGCTGTCCGAAGACGTTTCCGTGGCCATGTGGCCGGCATGACTGAATACCAAGGCGCACGGAACGCTGTTACCTCCCCACCGAAGTGGTACCTATTTATCTACTTGCAATTTCTTGCTTTCGAACTGCTAGGTTGCCAGGAGCTGGAACTAGAGATGGGAGCTCACTCCATCATGCGGCACCCGGGTCTCGAACTGCTGAACTACCGACCTTCCACAGCCTGAAGTTCAGCCTCTTCCTATCAGCATAGACCCGCCCCTTCATCTTCAGCTCTCCACCCTGAGCGTCATTCCTTGATCACAATGGAGTATGACTAACCAAGATCTGGTACATATGACCAGTCAACTCAACTACATCCCCCCCCCCATAGATTAACCATTACCATGACCTTTCCAGTCCATCACATAATTGGCCCTACTAGGTAACAATAAATTGATTCCATAGGCAATATTCTCGAGGAATGTTTCTTTTTTAATTATTATTATTAGCAGTAGAATTATTTGCTAAAGTGACGCTCATTAAAGAATCCCGCCACCTTTGATCAGAGGCATGCATATCTAAGGAAAGACAAGTCGTAAACACAAAGATTTCCACACAGCCGGGTCTCCAACGTTCCCGTTTGCCAATTACTGTAATGCTGATGACATATCTAGTTTAACGCACACCGCATTAAAAGTGCACCCCCCCTATTCTCTAGCAAAATCTAATTACACCAAACCAAAGTACTCCATCAAACCTGTTATTCTGTGGCTAAACAGCCCCAGCGTTAATGCAATTTGAGGAGATCCGGGCCATGACTGCGAACGTCATGTATTAACAATATCTAATGGGAGCTCCCGTAGGTAAATGAATATGCTAACAAGCAGGGTCGCGGCTAAATCTAATATCTTTAAGCTGTTTAATTCCAAACAGCCCCTTAATAAATCAATTGACCAGAAGGGCTGATGCCCCTATCAATTATTCAGGAGGACAAATAAATATTTCAGATGATTTGATAGGGAGGCTCGCTCGGACGGCGCGGAAAGCTTTGCATTTCATTAGCCCCGTTGCTAAAAGTTTTATGGCATGCATGGGATGACGGGGGGGGGGCAATGGGTCCCCGTTTGATTACCACAACCAGAGATGGGTTTGACCAGTCTCCCTCTTCGATAGGGGGAAATTTGAGCAACGTGTCCCCAAAGTGGCAAATACTGGCATTTTCAAAGTCCAGTTCGGAGTTTGAAAGGGCCCAAGAGAGTCATTTTCTTTCCCTGCTTCTTCTCTTCACCTGGCACTAACAATTGGTCAGTCAACCAACCGGTGGCAAGGGAGGCTTTCTCTTTGTGCCTGACATGCTTATTCCCCCTATCCTTCCCCAGTGCCTCCTATAGTGTTTAGGCAGCTTGGGACACCCTGGGAAAAGTAGTCCTTGGAATGCCTAGAAGTAGAACTAGGAATTTCAGCCATATCTCTGACTGGGAATGGAACACCAAAGATGTAACACCAAAGACAAGGTATCCAGATGGCCCCATATCACCTCACACCAATAGAGTCAGTGCAGTTGTAGATCTTTGGGTTGGATCGAGACAAAGTTTTCACTAACGGAGGACACTTCCTATACTGGAACACAACTCCTTGTCCCCCAACCATCTGCAACAGGCCTTTGAACTCCCTGAAAGGCTGCTTGTGGGGAGGGGAAGGGAAAGGAGTTTGTAAGCCGCTCTGAGACACCCTTGGGTAGTGAAGGGCGGGGTATAAATCCAATCTCTTCTTCTTCTTCTTCTGGGGACAGGGGCTGTTCAGGAATTGCATGTGGGGCAACTCGAGAGTTGGTAAGAGGAACAGGCACTCGGTGGAAATTTCACCTCACCTCCCATAAGTGGAACATTTTGTCTGGATCCAACCCATTGAAATTAACAAAACTGGGTTTGCGGTGGATGAAACTGCAAAAGAGCAGCAATCACTGTGATGAATAAAACGTTAATGTATTCTACCGAGGTATACAAGAATCCAATGCATACATTGCTTGGGGGTTGCATAACTAGTTAGCATGTCAGAGTCTCATTCGTTATTGGAATTAACCAGACAAATTGCTCCACCAACTAAGAACCAACGTGGGCACTCCATGAAATAGCTGAGCGGTTGGGTTAGAACGGATAAAAGGAAGTACCTCTTCACCCAAAGAGTGATTAAGATGTGGAATTCACTGCCACAGGAAGTGGTGGCGGCTACAAGCATGGACGGCTTCAAAAGGGAATTAGATAAGCATATGGAGCAGAGGTCCATCAGTGGCTATTAGCCACAAGGTATAGATAGGGGCTCTGGGGCAAGTGATGCTCTGTCATCTTGGTGCTTGGGGGGGTCAACAGTGGGAGGACTTCTAATGTCCTGGCCCCACTGGTGGACCTCCTGATGGCACTGGTATTTCTGGCCACTGTGTGATACAGAGTGTTGGACTGGATGGGCCTTTGGCCTGATCCAACATTGGCATCTCTTATGTTCTTATGTTCTTATCACTCCACCAACAAAGCTAAGAACAACCCTTGCATATAGGAGTGATTTGCAAAGACTCCCCTACTCGAACCACATGGCAGGGCGCAACCATGAACAAACAATGTTCACTTTTCCATCATGCGTTTCAAAATGTACTAAATTTGGATTGCAGATTCTGTACAGACACCTTCTCACATTGTTTTCCCACAGCTGTCCCTGAAACCTTCCAGGACTAGAAGACAACACCAGAGGAAGACCTTGGTCTCTATATCCCGTTTGATCGTCTGGGGCAATTGGTTGGCCACTGTGTAAAACAAAATGCTGGACTCGATCCAGTGGGGTCTGATCCAGAAGTAAGGTTATCAGACCAAGCCTGGCAACCAGCAGGAGGTTTTGGGGGCTGGGGTATGGGGGGTATGTGACATCAGCAACAATGGGTAGGCCAAGGAAACTCCACAAACTCGATGGTAAAACCGTAGAGTTTCCAGTGACTCCTAGAACTACCTTACATTACTTCTAGATTGTACTCAGAAGGGATGTACCAGCACAGAGGCTGGTGGCTTTTATTATTTTATTATTATTTATTATTTTTCTCCCACTACTGCTACACCAGTTTGGTGTAGTGGTTAAGTGTTTGCATTCTTATCCACATGAAAAAAAGGTCATAGAGATGCGAACAGAACACTTCATGACTTTCTCAGGCTCAATCACCGTTTTTGTTCGCGAAGAGGGCTGAAGTTAATCCCAATCTGGGTTGACGTTGATGGATGCAACGGTTATTCTGTGGAATGTGTTGGGGGTATCTTGTTTACTCCTTGTCTATTCTTGGATTTTACAGTTCTGTTTTCACTTCCTATTCTGCTGTTTGCCTGTAATGCGTTTTTTAATCTTTGCTGTTTTGTTGCATATCTTTCAATAAAAAATGTAATTTTTTTTAAAGTGTGTGCATTCTAATCTGTGAGAACAGGGCTTGATTCCCCACTCCTCCACTTACAGCTGCTGGATGACCTTGGGCAAGACATAGTTCTGTCAGAGCTGTTCTCTCAAGGACAGTTCTGTCAAGAGCTCTCTCAGCCCCACCTACCTCACAGGGTGTCTGTTGTGGGGAGAGGAAGGGAATGGAGTTTGTAAGCTGCTCTGAGACTCCGAGTGAAGGGGGGGAGTATAAATCCAATCTCTTCCTCTTCTTCTATATCTTTATACATTTACCCTCCTCCTCCTCCTCCTCCTCCTCTTCTTCTTCTTCTTCTTCTTCTTCACAGTTACAATCTGCAGAAGGCCTTCTGCCATAAGGCGTGGTGAACCTATGCAGCAGCCCTCTTTTTACATCCTTGTATCTTCACTTGGCCAATACAGATACCTTCTGATAGGGGTCATTTTGTAGAAAAAGAGGTGCAGGAGCTCATTAGCATAATTTATTAGCATAATTTATTTGCATATGTCACACCCCCTGACATCACCGGAAATGTGTCAGAAGGCAACACCCATTGCCAATGCTTGTGAGTCTTGTGAGCAAAAATTCTACTTTGTGAGCATTAAAGTTGTGAGCGAGCGATTTGGCTCCTGCATCAATTAGTTCACTCTGGAGCCATCCTTCCTGAGCCAAGACAAAAATGTGTGAGCCGGAGGCTCAAAAACTGTGAGCTAGCTCACACTAATCAAGCTTAGAGGGAACACTGCCCACCGCTCAGGCTCCACTGGACTGTTTTGGACAGCTAGCGATGGGGGGGGGGATGCACAGATCTGCCCTCACAGAGGAGGGAGAGCTTGTACCTGAAGGCGGGATGAGGGGGGGCTCTGCGACTTACCTGGCTGCTTCTTGCTCCTCGTGGCCCGACTGAAGGCTGCTGCGAGCAGGGGGCGGGGCTTGCTGCATGTGCCTGCCCCCTGGGCTCCTTACTGCCAGAGCTCCACTGCTGTGTGCTCCTGCAGGAAATGACCCCTGACTTCTGACCTTCAGGTTCCAAGTCAGACCATCGGTTTGGCTTCAGCTCCCCAGTTACAGTTATGTCAAAGACCCCAGCGCAGGTCTGACTTTGGGCTTGTCTCAGCTTGACCCCACCAGTTATCCCATCTGCTTTCTCTGCTGGCCGGTGATCATTAAGCGACTCCCGCAAATTGCTCTGGGATACTTGGGAAAGTGAAGCCGTAAGTGCAAAGTATTATTCCATAAGTGCAAAAGTATTATCGTCGCATCTGGAAAAGGGAGGGGAAAAAAATTGCTGATCATAGATAACGCCTGGCTTATTATAAAATCAATAGAGATAAAGTTATAAGATGGAGAGAGAAAATGTACCTGCCACTCGAGAACAAAGAGAGAGAGAACGTCCCTAAGGGAGCTCCTCACTTAAGAGCGTGTAAATTTGTCTGATCCATTTAGGCCCATAATAGAGATTAAAAGTCAGTGATTACTTAAATAAGCATTTCGGCTTATGAAACCAAATACAAAAGGACTGGAATATGCCTCATTAAATTACAGCACTGATTCTGCCGGTGTGCAAACTGCTAAAATGGGAGGCTAAGATCATCTTGCTAAAAGGGAACTGAGGATCCTCTAGACCAGATTGTGGTGACAGAGTAAATGCTTTATATCCACAAACCATCTGAAGGAGTTAATTAAATGGCATCCAGTGTAGAATGTCTTTCGGTAGTAGAGATCAGCTTTGCATTCATTCCCTGGCATCTCCTGTCCAAGATGATGTGAAAACCTCAGGCCCTGGAGACCCAATTCCAATCAGAGGAGAGAATACTGCCCTTGATAGGCCAAGGGCTTGACTTGCTAGAAGGCAGCTTCCGTTAGGGACAGTGCTTAGTTCAGTGGTAGAGTACCAGCTTTGCGCACAGATGGTCCCAGATTCAAACTCTGGCATCCCCGGCTAAAAGGATTAGCTAGTCAGCAATGTGAAAGACATCTACCTGAGATCACAGGGAGCTGCCACCTGTTAGAGGAAAGAATACTGACTTTCATAGACCGAGAGCCTGACTGTAATCAAAGACAGAATTGTTAGGCACGTAGAGGGACAAGGCTTGCTGAGGGAAAATCAGCATGGCTTCTGCAAAAGGAAGTCCTGCCTCACCAACCTTTTGGAGTTCTTTGAGAAAGCGAACAAGCATGTAGACAACAGTGACCCGGTAGACATTATATACCTGGGCTTCCAAAAGCCTTTTGACAAGGTACCTCATCAGAGACTTCTGACTAAACTGAGCAATTGCAGGATAAGAGGATGGGTTCTCGTATGGATTAAAAACTGGTTAAACGAGGGAAGCAAAGAGTAGGAACCAATGGACAGTTCTCAGAATGGAGGGAAGTAAGGACTGGGGGGTTCCACAACAATCAATATTGAGGCCAGTACTATTTAATTTATTCATCCATGATCTGAAACTGGGGGTGAGTACTGTAGTGGTCAAGTTTAAAGATGGCACCAAATTATTCAGGATGGTGAAAACCTAGGCTGACTGTGAGGAGCTCCAAGAGGACCTCGAGAAACTAAGTTAGTGGGTGGCAACATGGCAAAGGAAGTCCAGTGATACACATTGGGACAAAAAAAATCCCAGCTTCAAGTATAGGCTAATGGGGTCTGAACTTTCTGAGACTGAGAGGAGGAAAGATCTTGGCGTTGTAGTCGATAACTCAATGAAAGTGTGACTCTCAGTGTGCTACAGCAGTGAAAAAGGCAAAATCTATGTTAGGGATTATTAGGAAAGGGATGGAGAATAAAATGGCCGATATTGTAATGTCCCTGTATAAATCTATGGTACAGCCTCATTTGGAATACTGTGTACAATTCTGGTCCTCTTATCTAAAAAAAGGACATTTTGTTGTTGTTGTTCAGTCACACAGTCGAGTCCGACTTTTCGCGACCCCATGGACCAGATCCCGCCAGGCCTTTCGGTCTTCCGCCGTCCTCTGAAGTTGGCTCAATTTCATGTTCGTTGCATCTATGGCACTGTCTAACCATCTCATCCTTTGCCGTCCCCGTCTTCTTTGACCTTCAATCTTTCCCAACATCAGAGTCTTCTCCAGGGAGTGCTCCCTTCTCATTGGGTGGCCAAAGTATTTGAGCTTCAGTTTCATTATCTGGCCTTCCAGGGAACAGTCAGGGTTGATTTCTTTTAGGATTGACTGATTTGATCTCCTTGCAGTCCAAGGGACTCTCAAGAGTCTTCGCCAGCACCATAGTTCAAAAGAATCTCTTCTTCGGCGCTCGGCCTTCCTTATAGTCCAGCTCTCGCAGCCATACATGACTACTGGGAATATCATTGCTTTGACCATGCGAACTTTTGTTGGCAGGGTGATGTCTCTACTTTTTATCATGCTGTTTAGGTTCGCCATCACTTTCCTCCCAAGGAGCAGGCGTCTTTTAATTTCATGGCTGCTGTCACAGTCTGCGGTGATCTGGGATCCCAGGAACGTGAAGTCTGTCACTACTTCCACGACTTCCCCTTCTATTTGCCAAGGAGTGATGGGGCCGGATGCCATGATCTTAGTATTTTTGATGTTGAGCTTCAAGCCCACTTTTGCGCTCTCCTCTTTCATTACAGAACTGGGAAAAGTACAGAGGAGGGCAACCAGGATGATTAGTGGGCTGGAGCACCTTCTCCATGAGGAAAGGCTGAAGAGTCTGGGACCGATTTCCCACAAGTTGCCGCTCCACCCTTGCTCTTCCCTTTCTCCCGATTGTATGCATCAATTTCCCACTATTCGCTGCAGGGCCGCATTTTGACCCGCAGCTTCGCCCGATTTCCTCCACATCTTCTCGATCCTGTTTTTTGAGGATCAAAAAGACACGGGGGAAATCGGGTGAAGCTGCAGGTCAAAATGCGGCCACGCAGCAAGTGGTGGGAAATTGACGCATGCAATTGGGGGAAGGGGAGAGAGAGGGCGGTGCAGCTGCTTGTGGGAAATCGGTCTGGGATTGTTCAGTTTCGAAAGAGACGGCTAAGGGGGACATGGTAGAGGTTTATACAACTGTGCATGGAGTGGAGAGAGCTGACAACGAAAAAAAAATCTCCCTCTCCCAAAACACCAGGACTCAGGGGCATCCAGTGAAACTGATGGGCAGTAGGTTTGGGATGGACAAAAGGAAATTCCACTTTACATAGAGTGATTAAAATGCAGAATTCATTGCCAGAGGTTGTAGTGATGGCCACAGGAATGAACAGCTTTAAAAGGGGGGATCTTTAAAAGATTCATGGAGGATAAGTCTATGAATGGCTACTAGCCATAGCGACTGAGGGGAACCTCCACATTCAGAGGCACTCAACCTTTGGATCCCAGAGCCAGATTCACTAAACCCCTGAATCCCATACCCTGCTCAGCTTCTAAGATCTGATGAGATCAGATTAGTCAGGGCCATCCAGGTCATGGTCCCGTAGGGTTTTCAAGGCAAGCATCAAACAGAAGTGGTTTGCTTTTTGTCTGCCTCTGTGTCTGACCCTGGACTTCCTTGGCGGTCTCCCACTCAACTACCAACCAAGTCCACTCAACTACTAACCAGGTCTCCCACTCAACTACTAACCGGGTCCAACCTTGCTTAGCTTCTGACTTTTGGTGAGATCAGGCTAGCCTGTGCTCTCCAGGTCGGGACACACAGTCTCCAGAAATTCATTTCATTTCTTCTTGATGTCAGTTTAGTTAGTGTCCATTGCATGTCAGGTGGCAAGAAGTCCCACATATCAGGGGTAGGGGTGGAGTTGTTGCATCAAGACATGCTCTCTGAGACTGAGAGGGTGCGTTCAGACATGGCGTTTGCAACGGTATAGGTGCCGGTTGCAATCAGTGTACCTACCGGCGTTCACACGTAGAACATCTGCCTTCCGTCCCTAACTGTTGCAAAGCCCTTTACACCGTTGTACTCAGCCACTAGGTCCCCAAGTGGTGGTATCCTGAGTACAACGGTTGTAATCGCTGTACCCCCATCTGATCGCTCTCCACCGTTCCAGAGCCACTTCCGTTCGGAAGCCCGAGGCTTCCAATTTTCGCCCGCCATTTTTTTTTGTTAGGTTGCCAATATGCGCTTGGGCGAAGCTTCGCCCCGGTGTTTCTTTTTTTAAAAAAAGAAAAGGCCCTTAGTTTAACTTTCCGGAGGAGTCCGGGACTTCAGGGAGGCCAGTTTGGGCTTTAAACTTTAAAGGTAAGTCCTTACCTTTAAACTTTAAATGTAATACGGGGTGTTTTGAGCATGCGCAAAGATCGCCATTCTGTGGATGGCTGCCTCTGTCCATGATCAAATTGAGGGTTTTTTTTAAAAAAAAAAAAAAAACGCCGACGCCCACAGCATGTGAACAGGCATAAAGTGATGGGCTCCGCTGTGAGGGAGGTAAGTGTGATCGCGTTTCAGCCGGCATAAACTGCACCAGTTCCAACCGGTACAGTTTATGCCGGCTGAAACGCCCCGTCTGAACGCACCCAGAGTCTCCCCTGCTCCGTTTACCAGTTTTCCATTTTTCTTCTCCACCTAACAATCATCCATTTATCTCTATTTGTTCTCAGATTGTCACACCATGCAAAATGTGAAAATTTAAGTGCTTTTTTTAAAAGGCCTCTTAGAATACGAGGAGGAGAGTTGCTTGCCAAAGACGCTGATCATGGAAGCTGAATTTAGCTGCATTTTACAGCAGGGGAATGGTTGGCTCACGGCCCCATTCTTCTTCTCTAAATAGTATGATTCATATAAAAATCACTGGCTAAGGATTTTTCTATGGAGGCGGTTTTCCTTGACAAGAGACTCAATGAGCTATGAAAGAGACATCTCAACTCCACCAAATCATCATTTAAATATTAGGTTTCTTTCATTTTCAGCTTCATGAATCAACAGAACCAGCCTCGTTTTGGGGTGGCAGTGGGGGGGGGGACACCGTTATGGGAAAACGGGATTCGATGATTTGTTCATTCTCTAGTGGAAAGCAACAATTTCTGTCTCCCCCACAGTAATCTTCTCACTTTCCACCTGTAGCCTTATCACATGATGCAAGAACTGAATTCGATTTCGGCTTACCAGCAGAGTCAGTACTTTGTAGAGAAAGCCACAGATTCTATCCTTGGGGTCGGATCCAGACTATGTTTTCTTCTAACACTGTAGTCAGTGGAACACAACTTTCCCACCCCCACCCCAAGTAGCCCAATGGATCTTCAGGAAATGCTGCTCTTGGGAGATGGGGGCCCTGAAGAACGATGTGATGGAGGAGGTCTCCAGTGGGAAGACGGAATTGGCAGAGATTATACCTTGCCTTCTGCTAACAGAAAATTTAGTGTGGATCCAACCCTTGTTGGCCCCATGTTCAAAAGGATTTCTGGTAGTAGCAGCAGGGCTGGAAAGAGGTTTGTGGGGCAAATATGATGTTTAGTGCCCTATCATAACCCCCGAGCTCAGACCTAGATGGCCCAAGAAAGGCTGATCCTGACAGAACTTGAAAGCAAAGCAGGGTTTCTCCGGTTAATACTTGGGTGGGAGACTACCAAGGAAGTCCAGGGTTGCTCTGCAGAGGCAGGCAATGGCAAACCACTGCTGTTCCACTCATTTATTTATTTATTTATTTATTTATTGGATTTCTACCCTGCCCTTCCCGCCGCAGCAGGCTCAGGGAGGCTTACACAAACACTACACAGCTACGACAGGACTAAGTAAAATCATGACAATATAAATATAAAACATTACAGAGTGCCAGTGCTAAAAACAGTTCATAGACAGCGGCAGGCATGAACAGCATCCAGCGTGCCGGCAGTCAGTTCTCATCATGGTCCGGGTTATGTCGGCTGTTGATGTTGATATAGCTGTCAATATTGGGGCCAGGGCCTTGGTTGTATAATGCAGCTCCCTAGTTGAAGGCCTGGTGGAAGAGCTGGCCTTGAAAATCCTACGGGGGCAACTTGATAGCATGTTCCCCCATCCACCACTATAGCCTCCTGTGAGGAGCCACGCACGTGCACACAAAGCTAGGCCACCACGTGTGGTGATTCTCACATGCAGCTCCTCTTGGCTCTGTTGCATTCACATGTTGAAATGCAGTGCTTCTGAATATTCCAAGGCCTTCACTGTAACACTTACATGCAGGGGTCATTTCGTAGAAAAAGAGCTAGGGGAACTCATTAGCATAACTCATTAGCATAACTCATTAGCATATGTCACACCCCCTGACATCAGGGGCCCGGCGATGGACCTGCAAGGCCGGCGGGAGTGCGAGGAAGCCCCACCAAGGCCCTCCCTGGCCCCAGGCAGGCAGGGGTGGGAAGAGGTGGGGAGGAAGCAACTTACCCTCCCTCTTCTCCTGCCTCCTCCTGGCTGAATGAGGGCTGGAAGCGGGGCGGCCGGAAGCAGGGGGCGTGGCTTCATCATGTGCCCCGCCCCCTGCACCTCACCCGGGGGAACTGCATTCCCCTGTGTTCCCCCCCGAAATGACCTCTGCTTACATACAAGAAATGTATTGTTCGGAGCAGGGCTTTTTTGGTAGAAAAACCCCAGCAGGAACTCATTGGTATAATAAACCATACCCGACAGCAGAAACTCATTAGCATATTAGGCCACACCCTGATAGTACAGCTCATTAGCATATTAGGCCACACCCCCATGTTGCCAGAAGTGTGGCCATCCAGCCACACCCACCTTTTGCTTCTTACTCTGTTGACCTTGTTTTTTGTCAAAACCCAGGGGTTTTTTTTGTAGCAGGGACTCCTTTGCATGTGAGGCCACACACCCCTAATGTAGCCAGTTCCAATGAGTTTCTGCTGTTGGGTGTGGCCTATTATGCTAATGAACTCCTGCTGGGCATGGCCAACTCAGGAGCCAGCCGCAACTCCGTTCCTGTGCGTTCCTGCCCCAAAATAGCCCTGGTTCTGAGAGACTGAGGGTGAGAGGAAATTCATAGCAGGGGCAACCTTCAAATCAGGGACTTCCACACACCTTGCACACGTTTATCCTGCCCTGTCTTTAAGGAGCTGAGGACAAGCGTAGATGGGTCTCCCTGCCCCCATTTTATCCTCACATCAACCCTGCTAGGTATGTTAGACTGAGAGAGTGTGAACGGACCAAGGTCACCCAGCAAGTTTCTAGAGCAGAGTGGGGATTCGAACCTGGGTCCACCACATCCTCTCGTGACCCTCTCAGTGCTATGCCATGCCGGCTTGCGTTCTGCAATACAGTGACTGGAGGAACTAAGACAACGGGCCCAGTATCAGCTATATATTGGAAGAGTATTACAGACAATCTGGACTACTGGCTTGCTTGATAGCAGGATTTTCGTTGTATCCCGCAGGGCGTTTAAGAAGAAGTTTGTCCAAAGCAGTATTTTCTTCCTGAGACAAGAAGGGATTTGTTCCCTGGTGTGTAATGAATGTAGAGAAGTGCTTTGAGGGGGGCACGTGCGCCAGGAAAGGAGATCCACAACAGATAAAGTGCAGCGCTTTGTTTGCAAGGAGGCAGCATACTCGGAATCCTATTAGCAACCAGGCAGTTTGTTGGCTGGATATCATAAAACCCATTCCTGGAGTTAAGAACAGCCAGAGGAGCTGAAGGACGGTGTGTTAACTGAAGACCTGATTATGCATTGCCTTGGCACCCCGAGAACGATCTCGCTCTCCCGTTTCTGAATGTCCCACCAGGGGGCTGGCAGATGTGAGGCAGTTGCACTGGTGAGCTCCTGGGATAGCAGTCCACCTCCGGAAGACAAAGACCCAGTTCCCCTGGAGAGAATGGCTACTTTGCAGGGTAGACTCCATGACATGACATCCCGCTGAGGTCTTGCTAAAGAGGGTTGATCAAGATGGGTAGCCGCCACGTTAGTCTGTCTGCAGCAATAGAAAAGAGCAAGAGTCCAGCAGCCCCTGAAAGACTCACCAAATACGTGGCAGGGGAGGAGCTTTTGTGAGTCACTGCTCACTTCTCCAGATGAGCAGTGACTCACGAAAGCTCCTACCCTGCCACATATTTTGTGAGTCTTGAAGGGGCTGCGGTGGCTCAAGTGGTTAAGGCGCTGAACTGCAGGCTATGGAAGGTCAGTAGTTCAGCAGTTCGAGACCCGAGTGTGCCGCGTGACGGAGTGAGCTCCCGTCTCTAGTTCCAGCTCCTGCCAACCTAGCAGTTCGAAAGCAAGAAATTGCAAGTAGATAAATAGGTATCGCTTCGGTGGGAACACAGCGTTTCGTGTGCCTCAACGTTTAGTCATGGCGACCACATGACCACAGAAATGTCTTTGGACAGCGCTGACTCTTTGGCTTGGAAATGGAGATGAGAACCATCCCCTAGAGTCGGATTTAACTACCTTTCGAGCAAGGGAAACCTTTACTAATCATGGTAAAAATATGAGTCGGTGAACCAGTGAGAAGGTCATTGGAGCAAAAGTCAGAAGGTGCCCTCTATGTCCCCCCAAAGGGGTATATATGTTACGCAAACTTGCTAACCACTGAGGTTTCAATAGCCAAGCAGGCAGGCAGTTAGAAAAGTCCACCAAAGGCTTCATAAACATATAGATAGTGACGTTCGCTACACATTTCCTGCCCCTGTACAAAAGAGAGAGAAAGTGACGAGAAGAAGAAGAAATTTTAACATATAATACAGTGAAACACAGTTTTGTACCATGAGGTATAAGTGCATTTTTACTAAGTGGCTTTTTGGTGGGTGGCTGCCAAGACAGAAGATTCTTTTCTTTCCAAAAGATCTCTGTTGAAAAAGAGCTCCCCCTTAAATTAACTTTATTGAAATCAAAGCCGTCGTCGGTATTTGCTTGCATCCAGTTTGGTGTACTGGATTCTAATCTGGGAGAACCAGGTTTGATTCCCCACTCCTCCACTTGCAGCTGCTGGATGGCCTTGGGCAAGCCATAGTTCTGATCAGAGCTGTTCTTGAAAAACAGCAGTTCTGGAAAGAGCTCTCCCAGCCCCACCTACCTCACGAGGTGTCTGTTGTGGGGAGGGGAAGGGAAAGGAGTTTGTAAGCCACTCTGAGAAACCCAGTGAAGGGCAGGGTATAAATCCAATCTCCTCCCCCCTCCCCTCTTCTTCTTCTTCTTTTTCTCCTCCTCCTCCTTCCTATGGGTCAAACTGGTTTTGTGGACTTCCCTCCCCCTCGATCACACAGTTGCATTCTCATACAACTTCTTGCCTTGCCAAACAGTATCAGGTGTGCTGTACCGGCCAATCATATCATTTATTTATTTATTTAACCTTCGATTTATATACCGCCCTAATTTAACCTTCGATTTATATACCGCGGTTTACAACTTTGTAGTGCTAATCACTTTTATGGATCCCTAACTATGGGCACATTCTCAGGGGTTGGGGCAGCCTTCCTAGCTCCCCGGTGGTGGCGGCTCTTCCGTCTGGTCTCCGGCTTCGGCTTCCTTGGCTCCTTCGGTCGGCAGGACGCTCCTCTCTCCGGCGCAGTTCTTCTCCAGCGAGGCAGCCGTCTCGGTGTGTGAGTTCGTCTCTCCCGGCCTTGGCTCTGTCCGATAGGCTCCGCCGCGCCGGGAGATGATGTCATCCGCACCTTCTGCTGCTTGCGCCGACCGCTTTCTGTTGGAATTTCGCAGGCCACCAGGGATCGCTCCACTGGCTCTCGATGTTCCGCTGCGCCGCCTCGTCTCTGCCGCCAGGATCCGCCGTCACCGTTGCCGCCGCCATTGTTGTTGTTCCTTCGCTGCCGCCGCCGCACACCACACTCCTCGGATGAGGGGGGTGCCCCTACCCTACTAAGGGTAGGTTCCCATTCATCTACTCGCCCTTTTGAACCACTGGGTGGGCGGGAGCTGGGACACAGGCCGGGAGCTCACTCCGGCCACGGTGGGGCTCGAACAGATGTTTGGCCAGATGTTAAGGCAGGCTGCATTAACAGCCTGCGCCACCGCTCCCTGATGCCTCATGACATCATCATATGACACCCTCATTCTTCCCTGTGCCTCATTCTGCCATACCAAGCAGCTTTATACCTTCCTAAGCCCATTGATTGGGATGCCCCAGTCTAGCCTGATCTTGGTAGATCTCAGAAGCTAAGCAGAATTGGCCTGGGTTCATATTTGGATGGGGGACCCATCAAGGAAATCCAGGGTTGCTACGCAGAGACGTGTGACGGCAAACCACCTCTGTTCATCTCTTGATGCCTCGAATACCCTACAGGGTTGCCATAAGCTGGCTGTGACTTTACAGCACTTTCCACCCATGACAGGCTTGGATGGGTTGCTCTGTTCGCTTTTCATGGTCTCACCATTTAGTACTAATATGATGCTTCCCCCCCACCCCCGATAACGCCAAATATCTGCCACATCATTAACTATTTAAAAATTAATAGGAAGGCTCTGGAAGACTATTGTGGAGGACAATAAAATCAATGTCATTGTTTCACCTTGCCCTTAGCAAGCCTTGCTATTAACCGTATTTAAATAAAATGAGATAAAAAGCCAATATCCCTGTTGAGTCCTGGGGGGGGGGGGTTATGTTCCAAGTGTTGCAATGATTGAAATTAGAAAATACACCTTTAGACATTTATCTGCTAGTCTGACATATTTATTGCTTTACAATTGTTGACCTTATAACCTTGTTATTTAGTGTCACTTTGCATATCTTGATCATCATCATGTTGAATGTTAATGTGCTGTTCATGCTCTGGCTATAAGTTTGAACTTTGCCTGCCATTCTAATGTATTTGATAAATTGTGTGTGCACACGAAAGCTCATACCTTGAATAAACCACTGTTGGTCTTAAAGGTGCCACTGGACTAGTTAGTACTTGGATGGGAGGACACTAAGAAAGTCCAGGGTTGCTATGCAGAGTCAAGTGATGGCAAACCGGCTCTGTCCATCACTTGCCTTGAAAACCCTATGGGGTCACCACCAATTTGACAGCACTCGCCACCACTACCAAGCCACCCTCAGCCTGATTTGGCAGAGAGGGTGGGGTATAAATTAATTAAATAAATACATAAATACATAAATCTACCTCACAGGGGTTGTGGGGAGAGGAAGGGAAAGGAGATTGTAAGCTGCTCTTAGACTCCAAGTGAAGGGCGGGGTATAAATCCAGTCTCTTCTTCTTGTTGTCTATCTCGCTGACCCCTGTTCTGCTAAGTGAGTTTGGGCCTCTCAACCTTGCCTACCTCTCAGGGGTTGTTGTGAGAAGAAAATGCAGAAAGGGGAATGATGTCATAAGATGTTTGGGGTCCTCATTGGGGTGGAAAGTGAGGGATATATCTTCTTCTTCTTCTTCTTCACAACTGATCACAGCAGACTAATATGTGGGTTTTTTAAAAAAAAATGACCAGAGAATTTCAAATATGAATTCTGGCTTTCATAGAGGAAAAGGTAACCAGCCCTCAATGTCTGATGGCCGCCCAGAGACAGACAGTGTCTTCTATTATGAACCAAGCTGGGTTACCCCAGATAACAGCACTTCTGCATGGTGTCCATGGTTGTGTATAAGACCAGGATTAAGTTGCTGCTCTTAAAAAAAAAAAAGTGTTCAGTGCCCTTTAAGATGTAAATCTATTGAAATCCAGCCCTAGACAGTACTGGGGTCACTCTGCTTATTACTTTATGACATTTCCAGATGAAGGGTGCATTGGGGGCTCACATTAATTTGCTTTATGTTTGACTAGAAATGCTTTCCAGCGCTATTAGAACACACTCCGGTCTCTCTTCATTTCACAACGCTTGTCAGTCATTTGAGAATGATATGCCCCGCGTCTGGGATGAATAAGCCCATTGTGCATTAGAGATTGCCCTGTTCTTAGGAGAAAGGGAAGCAGAGAGAGAGAGAAGCCACAAAACATACAGGTAGGGATGCACGAACACTTACAATTTCAGCTCGTGTCCTGTTCGCTGGTTGCGAACAGGGAACCAAATTTTTGGTGATAGGTTCAACTATTCGTTGATCCAGTTATGCCTATTCAGCAGGCTGCTTCACTAGATTCCTTCTTAACCATACAGTGCGGTGCAGTTGGCCTTTTGCACATGCATGTTCCCACCCAGCCCAACTGAGCACTTTCCCCTCCTTGCCCATGACTTGCTCCACTCAGCAGTTAGGAGTTTAAACAGACAAGCCAGTCACATATCCTATAAGTCAGTCCTAAAAATGCTGTGCTTTGATAACCCCCCCCCACCCTTTAGTGTTTGTGTAAGGCTGCAGTTTCACGCACACCAAATAACCCACTTTCAATCCATTCTCAATCCGCTTTCCAACTGGATTTCGCCAGTTCACACAGTAAAAAGCCAGTTGGAAAGGCAACTGAAAGTGGGTTGAAAGTTATTTAGCGTATGTGACCACAGCCTAAGTAGCCTCTAGTGAGGCTCGTGGCTGCCAACTGGTTTCAATAGAGAACAGCCCTTTCTGCGCTCTCCTTTTAATCCATATTCGCCACAGTGTCCTCCAAGTGATTCTGCTCTAAAATCGAATTCAACCTTCTTTCTAACCCAGGTTCCCCCCCCCCCATTCTGCACTAAAATCAAGTTCAACCTTTTTATTCCAGGTTCCCCCCACCCCAATTCTGCATCACATTACCTCCCTTCAGTGGTCAGCCTGGTTTCAGCCTGCTGTTGTCCTGGGTTATTTGTTTTATTTGGATGCTGTTTTGCCCTGGACTTAAATTGCCTCAAAAAACAGGATCACGAAACTGCGGGGGAAATCGGGCGAAGCCGCGAGTCAAAATGCAGCCCCACAGCTTCAGGTGTGAAATTGACCAATAGTATCGGGGCAAACGGCGGCGCAACATCGAGGCAGCTCTTGTGCGAAATCAGCCTATGATAATAGTCTGATTCAAGTGCAGTAGCATCTTCGATACCAACAAGACCTTCAGAGTATAAGCTTTCAAGATTAGGGATGGGCATCAACTGCAAAAATGCAGTTTGTTTCAGTTTGTGGTTTGTTGCATGCACAGTTCGTGAGCCATGATTTCTCATGGACTTTTAGGTGCCATACAAACTGATTCAGTTTGTGAGGTTTGTGATGCAGTTGAAAGTTCGTGGAAAGTTCACGCTGGTTGACCTGCCATGAACTTCAGTTCGCAAATCACAAACCAGCCAAAAGTAATCAGTTTACGAGCCAGTTCATGCCCATCCCTATTTGAGAGTCAGATAGTAGGAGGAATCTGATGAAGGAAACTTTGACTCTCAAAAGCTTACACCCTGAAAATCTTTCAGGTGGTCAGCCGTGTTGGACTCAATTTGGTATGAGAGCCAGTTTGCAGTAGTGGTTAAGTGCATGGACTCTAGTCTGGGAGAACCGGGTTTGATTCCCCACTCCTCCACTTGCACCTGCTGGATGACCTTGGGCAAGCCATAGTTCTCTCCGAGCTGTTCTCTCAAGGACAGTTTTGGAAAGAGCTCTCTCAGCCACATCTACTTCACAGGGTGTCTGTTGTGGGGAGGGGAAGGGAAAAGAGTTTGTAAGGCGCTCTGAGACTCCGAGTGAAGGGCGGGGTATAAATCTAATCTCCTCCTCCTCCTGCTCCTCCTCTTTTTCTTCTTCTTCTACTCCTCCTCCTCCAGACACTGGACTCTAAATTTACCCTGAAAATCTGGTTGTTCTCTAAGGTGCTACTGGAGTTGAATCTAGCCGGTCTACTGCAGACCAACAGGGGTACCCTGTCAAACTATCTTCTTGTATAAGGATGTTATTAATTCAATCCCATGACAAACTCCACTGCATACAAAATGGCTGTCCAAGGCATAACAGAGGAAGAGGTGAGATTTTGTTCAGTTGGCAACTCCTCACTCCTAGAGCTCATCAGAGGAACACGAGTCAGGGAAAAAAATGCACAAAATTGCATGCAGGAAGGAAACAGTCCAGGAAAGAAAATGAGAAACAGAGGGGAGAGGGAAAAAAGACAGAGGGAGGAAAGAGAGGAAGAAGAAGAGGAGGAGGAGATTGGATTGGATTTATACCCCACAGCTCTGAGAGAACTTGTGACTGACCCAAGGCCATACCAGCAGCTGCATGTGGAGAAGGATTGGAGCATCAAACCCGGTACTCCCAGATTAGAGTCCGTACTCCTAAACACTACACCAAACTGACTCTCACACCAAACTGAATCTTGCAAACCAAGCAAAAGAAGTTGGCAGTGAAATTAAAGTCCTATATTTGCCAGTCATGATTCACAGGGAGCCAGTTTTCTTTTCCCTTTTTTGATGTAGTGTTTGTTGACTCGTTCATGGGTCAATACAATGCAAGGGGCTTCTTGTGCATGCTCATTCTTTCATAGCACAATTGCATCCAATTGCATCCTACAGCCTCCCCTTCCTGTGCTCTTGCTCCAGTCAGCACGAAATTGTTCAAAGAAGACAGTTCAATCTGTCATGAATCATATAAAGCAATTATACCTAAATGTTGTATCTCCCCCCTCCAAGTCCTATCATTCAGTGTTCATCTAAGTAGTCCTTCATGATGTTGTTAACGACTGTCAATTTGTTTGGGGGGGAAGCATTTTTGTACAATCTTTGGACAGATGGATTTGGCTGAATTTATTTAGATACAAGAGGGGGACCCGCAATACTCCCGGGGGGGGGAAAGAGCTCAGTCTCCTCTCCCCCCCGCTCGTTCTCCCCCAAGCGGTGGCGAGGCCTGTCCTCCCCCCCCTTTGCCGGGCTCGGCGGGGCCGGCGAGACCTGTCCTCCCCCCCGCCCGCACACCCGCCGGCTCCGAAGAGGCGGCGGCAACGAAGCCGGTCCTCCC
>NW_015170888.1:1946232-1958751 GCF_001447785.1 Gekko japonicus
CTCCCTCCCTCCCTCCCTCCCTCCCTCCCTCCTTCCTTCCCTGCCTGCCTGTCTCCCTTCCCCGCACGGAAGCCCGGTAGGTCGCAGAGCATCTCCTGCGCACACGCAGGAGACGCTCTTGCACTTTCGGGGGGATTTAAACATCCCCCCGAAATTTTTTTCAACTTTTTTTATTTTTGTCCACATGTGGGTACATGTGCACAAACCTCCCCCGGCCCCCCAGCTGCCCGCAGAGCGCTAATTTAGCGATCCGCACTCCGGGGGCAAGTTGGGAATTAGATATATAGATACCCTGCCTTTCTGTTCTTATCAGGTACACCGATGTGACTAACAGGCTATAAGCATACATCATAACCACATGTCTTTAAAAAAACCCATTAAAACTAAACAAAAACACATCGCTGGAACTCTGAAAACCAAAACTAAAATCCACCTATGAGAATCATTTAAAAAAACCCAATTAAAACATAGGGCACGAACACATGGAACAGCCTTCTACTGAATCAGAACACCGGTCCATCAAAGTCAGTATTGTCTACTCAGACTGGCAGCAGCTCTCCAGGGTCCCAGGCAGAGGTTTTTCACATTACCTACTGCTAGATCACTTAACTGGAGATACCAAGGATTGAACCTGGGACCTTCTGCATGCCAAGCAGATGCTCTACCACTGAGCCACAGCTCTTCCCAAGGGCAGGGAAGAGGGATCAAGGATGGGAATGCTTTTGTTGTTGTTGTTCAGTTGCACAGTCGAGTCCGACTCTTCGCGACCCCATGGACCAGATCCCGCCAGGCCTTCCTGTCTTCCGCCGTCCTCTGAAGTTTGCTCAACTTCATGTTCGTTGCATCTATGACACTGTCTGACCATCTCATCCTTTGCCGTCCCCGTCTTCTTTGACCTTCAGTCTTTCCCAGCATCAGGGTCTTCTCCAGTGAGTGCTCCCTTCTCATTGGGTGGCCAAAGTATTTCAGCTTCAGTTTCATTATCTGGCCTTCCAGGGAACAGTCAGGGTTGATTTCTTTTAGGATGGACTGATTTGATCTTCTTGCAGTCCAAGGGACTCTCAAGAGTCTTCTCCAGCACCATAGTTCAAAATGGGAATGCTAGATGATACAAAAAAAAGGTCTTCACCTGCTGACAGAAGATGTCAACCGGAGGGGACAGACGAGTGTCCATGGGGAAAGAGTCCCAGAGTTTTGGCCCCACTGGCAAGAAAGTCCTCTCCTCTGTCTGTGTCTCCTGTCTGGTCTCAGAAGGTGGGAACACCAGAAGCAGGGCCTCTGAAGGTGACCTTAGTGGTGAGGTAGGTTCATAAGGGAGTAAGCGGTCCCCTAACTATGCAGGTCCCAACCCATATAGAATCGCTGGACAGCTTTTATACTTCACTTATATGGTCTTGATACCTGATTTATTTTCATAACTAGTGATAAGGCCCATTGCGGAAATAAATGCAATGAGCTCTAGAGAGGGCCTGGGAGAGTGCTCCGGCCTGCAGCGGTGGCCCACATCCTCCCCGCAGAGAGCCATATAAAAGGCAGGTGGGGGGCGAAGACGGGCTGGTGACAGACAGCACTCCGCCAAAGGAGAGGCCTCATGCCACCCGGCCCTCCAGGCAGCTTCAGAAGGCAGGGGGGCAAAGAGGGGCCAGCAATGGGCGGCCTGACACCGAAGGAGAGGCCCCATGCCACCCAGCCCTCCCAGAGGCCTTTCCCCTGTCCCCCCCATTACATAAGAACTTACTTAAGAACATAAGAGAAGCCAATGTTGGATCAGGCCAATGGCCCATCCAGTCCAACACTCTGTCACACAGTGGCCAAAAAAACCAGGTGCCATAAGGAGGTCCAGCAGTGGGGCCAGGACACTAGAAGCCTTCCCACTGTTGCCCCCCCCCCCCCAAGCACCAAGAATACAGAGCATCACTTGCCCCAGAGCCCCTATCTATACTTTGTGGCTAATAGTCACTGATGGACCTCTGCTCCATATGCTTATCTAATTCCCTCTTGAAGCCGTCCATTACTTCCATTACTTCGTTTGTTAATCATGCAGGCTTTTTTCTATAACTATTTGTGCCTTTCCTAACCTGCAGTATATATTTTTTCTGAGCTTCTAGGATTGTAGTTTTAAATAGTTTCCAAGCTTCCCCAAAGGTTTTCACCCTTTCTACTTTTCCTTTCAGTTTCCTTCCCACATGTCCCCTCATATCAGAGAAGTTACCCCTTTTAAAGTTAAAAGTGGTTGTGTCAGTCTTTTTGGCCAATTCCCTATTTATACAAGTGTTGAACTCAATAACATTATGGTCACTGTTCCCAAGCAGTGCAATCACTTTTACATCTCTCACCAGGTCTTGGGCGTTACTTAGGACCAAATCCAGGATCGCCTTTCCCCTGGTAGGTTCTGTGACCATCTGCTCCATAGCACAGTCATTTAGAGTGTCTAGAAACTCAGTCTCTTTTTCCCGACTAGAACAAATATTGACCCAATCAATGTGTAGGTAGTTAAAATCACCTATTACTTATGCTGCTCTCCTCTCCTCCATTTTATCTCTACAACAACCCTGCCACGTGGGTTAGGCTGAGAGTGTATTATTATTATCCTTATTATCATTATCATTATTATTATTATTAATAGTAGTAGTGGTGGTGGTGGTGGTGGTGGTAGTAGTGGTTGTAGTGGTGGTGGTGGTAGTAGTAAAATCCCTGAGTACACAAGGCTCTAATGCAACGAACATGAAACTGAGCAAACTTCAGAGGATGGCGGAAGACAGGAAGGCCTGGCCTGATCTGGTCCATGGGGTCGCAAAGAGTCGGACTTGTCTGTGCGACTGAACAACAACAACAAAATATATAAAATTACATATTAAAATCTATCAGTTAATCCTAATTTAATAATCTCCAGATTGCATCTGTAATTTAATCCAAAACCTACTCTGGGCTGTTCTTCTATCTCGTGGGCAGGATAAGGAGGAGGCCGAAATGGGCAGAATGGAAGGAAAGAGGGTGCCAGCTATGATGGAAAACCATTACTGTCCTCAACCAAAAGCAGGACTCGCTTCAAAGCTCCATGGCATAGTGGGGACTCGAACCTGACTCTCCTGCATTGTAGTCTGACAAACTGCTATACCAAGAGGAGGAGAGGGAAGGATTTTTTTTTTAGAGGAAGAAATTGGATTCATTCCAGTTAAAAATGCTTTGACTTTAGTCAGAAAAGGGGGACATGCTATTGTAAGGCCACAAACGTGTGTATTTTCGCCACATTTACAGTCCAATCCTTCAGAGTCCATTGAAGTCAACTAAATGAAGCCAGTGCGCTATTCACATGCAGAACAGGGCTAAGGATGGATAACTCATGAAAATACGGAAGTGTCCTAAGAATACTTCCTGGGAATAGATGAAACGGGGACCAAAGCCGCAAAGTTCTGTCTTCACACACTTTACGAGCATATTTTACCCTGTATGCTTACACAGGTAAGGAATGTACAGATTGTTTTTTTGGTGGGGCTCATTAAAATATTTTAAAATATAAATCAGAACCTGAATTTTCACCTTTCCTGTGAGGGTACATTTTAGCAGATGAATGCCAGCTGTGTGTCAAAAACTGCCATTACAGAAAAAGTAACCCCAGGATTTATTCTTGCAAGTTCAATAAGGTTTTTCAATTTTTGTGCTAATTTTGCCCCGGAACAATTATTTATGTATACCGTTTCACATCAGATCTGCAGCTGTAATGCCAATTTTTTATTTTGATGTGTCAATATTTTAGTGTTTTTTTTAAATAACATCCATCACCAGAGCTGTATACATCAGGCGATACCGGCATGCGTTAATATATGTGTTTCTATTTTTGATATGTGTGTATCGCACTCGTAGGCTTCCATTTCCACATTGATCATGCCTGTGAGTTCAAAAAACATAAAGAACATTTTGTCCCGAGTAGCAACCGATGAAAGATTCTTAAGTGATCAGTGGCAGCCTTTGGAGCTGTGGCCTCTGAAGGAGCATGATATTCATTTAGCAGGTCAACATCCTAGTTTTCAGGGGAAAGGAAGGCCACATAGTTCAGAGACATGCCAGCTTGCAAGGTCAGGATGGAGCATCTCTTTAACTGGTGCTTTTTTCAAGAAATTCACATATACTGGGCGGCTCTGGCTCAGAGGTAGAACTAGGGTTGACAGCTCCCAAGTGGAAATTCCCGGAGATTCGGAGATGAGAGTCCGAGGAAGGCGGGGCTTAGAAAGAGGTGGGACCTTGGCAGGGTATAGTGCCCTAGAGTTCAACCTTCGGAGCAGCCATTTTCTCCAGAGGGAACAGATCTCTGCCGTCTGATAATCAGTCATTATTCCGGGAGATATTCAATCCCACCTGGATGTTGGCAACCACAGGTAGGACACATTTTAGCATAGGCCCAGATTCAATCCCTGACATCTCCTGTTAAAAACCATTGGGTGGTACATGACATGAAAGCCCCCACCTGAGGCCTTAGCAGATCCGGAAGCTGCAGCTGGTGCAGAATGCTGCAGCCAGGCTGTTGATGGGTCTCTCTAGGAGGGACCATATTCAGCCTGTGCTGAAAGCGCTGCACTGGCTGCCGATAGCGAACCGGATCCGCTTCAAAGTGCTGGTTCTTACCTATAAAGCCCTATATGGCCAGGGTCCAGCCTACCTGAGGGACCGCCTTGCCCCACATGTTCCCCCAAGAGCACTACGGTCGGGGACCCAAAATTTGTTGGTCATCCCAGGTCCCAAGGACGCCAAAATATCTGTGACCAGGGCCAGGGCTTTTTCGGTGGTGGCTCCTACCTGGTGGAACGAGCTCCCGGGGGAGATCTGGGCCCTGTGGGACCTTGTGCAGTTCCGCAGGGCCTGCAAGATGGAGCTCTTCCGCCAGGCCTTTGAGTAGGAGCCACCACCCCATTATACCACCATCATCAAGGTATCTTAAAGGATGCATCAACGAGGCCCGAGGAAGAACCTGGAAACTGTAGAAGATCCGATAAGCCGTCGCCATTGGACACGTACACCATGGGAGTACCATCTGGAACTGTGGTGATACCATCTTGGATTGAGTACTGTGGTTTTAGTGTTTGGATGTTTTTACTATGTTTTTATATGTTTTTTACCTATGGCATGGCGAATGACCTTGCCCCTGTTAGCCGCCCTGAGCCCACTGGGGAGGGCGGGATACAAATGTGAATAAATAAATAAATAAATAAATAAATAAATAAATAAATAAATATTAGCAGGGCTGCTGACTCCAGGGTGGAAAATTCCTGGAGATTTGGGGGTGCAGGCTGAGGAGGACAGAGTTCAGGAGGAGAAGGAAGCCCAGCAGGGAGGTGATGCCATAGAGTGCACCCTCCAAAGTAATCTCCAGGGGGACTGATCTCCTTAGCCTGGAGATCAGTTGGCGTTCCAGGAAAACTCCAGGGTCCACTCCATCTCTATACCTTTTCTTTATCACGGTCACATCCATTGCACAGTTATGGGACTGTAGATCAAGGCTTGCACTCTGCAGAGCTGGTGTTCCCCCATCTCATCCGGGCCAGCTTTGTTCACAGTTTGCTTGACCAGCTGGACATTCTTTATCCCCTTGTCCCTAAGGTGGGAGGGTTGGGAGTGGGGACATAGTGGGGGTGGCATCACAGGCATGACAATGTCACTTCTGGGGAAAACCCAGGAGTGGTAGCAGGTAGCTCTAGGAATAACCAGAAACTCTACGGTAAAACCATAGAGTTTTTAGCTGTTCCTAGAATTACCCACCATCACTTTGGGGTTTTCCTCAGAAATGGCATAATGGTGCATAAGATGTCATTTTTGAAAAAGATCCCCCCCCCCCGGAGCAGCAGTGGGCAATAGGGGCTTGGGAAGGGACCCCCTCCTCCAACCAGGAAAAGGGTAAGACTGCTAATACCCTATGCTTTGTACCACCACCTCTGCCCCCCAAATCTGCCTTATTGGTCCAATGGAATTAATGACTTTCTTGAGAGCATTCATTGATTACCCTTGTTTCAAATAAGTCTTTCTTGTGGGATTTGGGGGTAACTGTCCCTTCTGTGTGCTTATTGGGTGCGAGGTTTAAGCATCTGCTTTCTGCAGACTTAAAAATTCCTTCTCTAACTCTTCTTCCCTGCTCAATTAAACATATGAAAACCTGACCCCCTCCCCATTCAGAAAAAAAAGCAGCTTTTAGATTAATCATATTATCTTAAGGTTCCAAATCTCGGTGCCGGCGTGACCTTTCTTCCGTTAGAATCCATTATCTTAAACTATCACAATAATCCTGGCTTTAGGGAGGAAGACAGGGAAGCAGGCATCAAACCTAATAGATGGCAAATAAGATTAATGCATGATCTAAGTACCGATTACACTTGGGGCTGCCCTTGAACACCCAGGTGTAACCTTGAAATTCACATCCACTCAAGATGCTGCAATTGGATTGAAGGTCCCAACGGACCTCGAAGGGCAGCTGGCCGAGCTCTCCTCTCCTTGCCCATCCCCCACTGGCCGAGCACGGCCAACACGCTCCCCGGCCAACACACTCCCCGTGCCTCTAGGGTTTTTGGCAAGGGTCCCCTCCTTGTGTTTGTTGACCGGGATGTTCGGCATTTTCTTTTTTGCAAACTTAAAAATATACTATTTTATTTTGGGCCCTTCCTCCCCCGCCCCCCCCTTTAAAGTGTTTGTCAAGAATAATTGGCAGGGGACTTTGTGAACTTTTACCTGGACCTCACAAGAGGAGAGCGCTGTTTTCAGAATCTGATATAACTCTTGCAGAGAAACAAGAGCTATTTTCTTTAGAGGCTCTTGGCTGGAACGAACAAACACAAATGTTCTTTTCTGAACTTTATCTTCCAAGGTCCTTGTTCTTCTGGAGCTCAGGGGCTGGAGGGCGGGGAGAAGACCTTAGTGATAAGCAAGAACTTGGCATTAGCAGCCTCCAATACGCTGTGTGAGGTATGTTCTCGGAAAGGCTTTTAGTGAGGATTCTTCTGACCCCCGCTCAAGATCCCAAACTTGATACCGCAATGATCTTACGTTACTTGAAATCTTGGGCAGTGGGGGGAGGGAGGTGAACAACTGAGCAAGCCATCAACAGTAATCCTCTGTTGTGTTCACCAACAACTTGGCCCTAACAGTTAAGACACAGTGGCTCCGGTCACATGGGCTGGAAAATGCGGGGGGGGGGGAGCGTGGCTGTTTGCTCCGGGGCAAACTAACGCGTGACTGCGAGATCAGACATCCGGTTGAGGTCCCGTCAAGATCCCGTGGCTAGGGGGGAGGTGCCGATCACACCACAGGCAAAGAAGCGGGGCGGGGCGGCAAACGGGGTTGTTTTGTTTGTTTTTTACTTTTTTAAACTGAAGTGTGCGCATGCTCCATTGGGTGCTTGTGCACATCCGTGGAACCTTGGGGAAAAAAATGACCTGTTTGCAAGGGGACATGGGCGGACGCTGAATGCCACCAGAAACGCGATCATACGCCCGCCCTTGCCCCGCGGTTTCTGGAAACTAGTACCTCCGAGGTACTAGTTTTTTGCCGCGCATCTTTGGAGGGAAACCTCACTTGAGCTACTTGAGCTCTACGCTTCCCAGATGTGGCAGTGAGAACACACCTGGAAAATGCACCTATCTTTCATCTCACTAGCTTGGCTACTGTTCCGTGTGACCGCAGCCTATGTTGTTCATAGGCTGGTGCTCAGCGGGATAGCCTCTGCCTTGCATTCAGTAGGTCCCAGGTTCAATCTCCGGCATCTCCAGTTAAAAGGATCTTGGGAGTTTGTGGGAAAGGCCCTTCTCACCATGGGCACATCTGCTGATCAGAATGTGTAAGACTGAAATTATTCCCACAATTAGAAAAAAAACATCTATAGGCCCCGGTCACACGGGCAGGATAACACGGGGGGGGGGAGGCATGTCTTTTTGCACCAGCGCAATTAGACGTGCCACAATGCAATCAGACGCGATGGCGGCACAGTGCAATACCATCCGTCAGCTCCTGCATGGCAACACGGACAGCCGGGGGAAAGCCGCGCGCCAGCGTGATCACACAGGAGGCTCCCATAGGTGGCCCATGGCAAAGCGTTTGCCACTACATTTGGTGAGCTAGTTTTTTACTGCGCGGCTTCGGCAGCTTGCCACGGGTTCACCACGGGAGTGCTACACCTCCCAGATGTTCCTGTGTGATCGCGCCCGGATACTCCGTGGGACTCTTGTGCGTTCAGCGGGGCAAATGCTCTGTGTGACCGGGGCCTCAGACATTTATCTGCTATTGCTTTACACCTGTTGATCTTATAACCTTAACTTGTTATTTGGTTTTTCACTTTGCATAACTTAAACATCATCACTATGTTCCCTCTAAGCTGTGGAGTCTTGTGAGCAAAAATTCTACTTTGTGAGCTACTGGCATTAAAGTTGTGAGCAAGAGATTTGTCTACTGCATAAATTAGTTTGCTCTGGAGCCATCCTTCCTGAGCTAAGACAAAATTGTATGAGCCGGAGGCTAAAAAACTGTGAGCTAGCTCACACTAACTCAGCTTAGAGGGAACACTGATCACTACATGTTAATTTGCTGTTAAGCCCCCATCTAGAAGTTTAGGACCCCATCTACCTTTCCAGTGTATTTGAACAAAGTGTGCCTTGCACACGAAAGCTCATCCCTTTCTGCACCCTGCATTTCCCCTGCAAAACATATGCCTTCCCCCCACCGTTTTTATGCATCAGTAAACCAGCATGAGACATATGTGATTAAGTAGAACTGGTATAAATGATTCTTCACAGAAATACTCCATCGGCTGAACGTAAAACACAGATAACAAGTGTATAAACACAGGTATAAAACCAGCAGGGAAAGCCACAAAATCAAAACCATTGGCAAAGAACCCCCCTAAACAACCCACAAACATTTCAAAAAGAATAAAACAGGCAAGGGATGTTCAACCCCACTTGAAGGAGGAAAGCCACTGGGTATTCTTCTTCTTTGGAGGTTTTAAGCAGAGGCTAGATGGCCAGTGGACATCTATGCTGATTCTATGACTCACTGTGAATTTCGGCAGATCATGAGAGGAAGGAATGAGCCAATGCTCAGCTCTTCTTGCGCTTTCTTACATGCCCATGGTAATGCTGATCACCACTCTGGTGTCCAGAAGAAAGTTTCCTCCAGGCCAGATCGGCCCAGGGATCCTGGAACTTTTTTTTTTTTTGCCCTTCTCTGGGCATAGAACAGGAGCCACTGGGGATCAGGGATAGGCAGGAACTGGCTCATGGACTAAACTTCGTCATGAATTTTTGGCCCATTCGTGAAGTAATCTCCATGATCTGAAGAGCCACCATGAACTTCCACGAACTTTCATGCAGTTCATGGAGGTTTGTGGAGAAAGCAGGGGTTTAAATGGCTCCAAGCCACTTTTGGCAGGGAGCAGGAAGCAGTAGTTTAAATGGCTCCGTGCCACTTCAGCCAAACAACTGAGCTGTTTTTCATGAAGAGTACAAAGCAGGGGTTTAAATGGCTCCAAGCCATTTAAAACCCTGCTTTGTGCTCTTCATGAAAAACAGCTCAGTTGTTTAGCTGAAGTGGTGCGAAGCCATTTAAACTACTGCTTCCTGCTCCCTGCCAAAAGTGGCAGCAAGCAGAAAGCGGTGTGTGTGTGTGTGTGTAAAATGGCTCACAAACTGATTACTGGGGATGGGGGTGTAGTTGTGAATTCCCTGCATTCTGTAGGGGGCTGTACTAGGTGACCCCTGGGGTACCTTCTAGATTTATGTTTCTGATTTCACCTTTGTGCTTCCATGCTGTCTTCCTGACACCCACCTATTTCTTCCAGACTTCTACACTGGCTTCCCACTCAGTTCCCTGTCTTGCCCTTCAATTCCACAAACAGCAGTAGGGACTTGGTGTGCTCTTCACTTTACAAACTCGATCTGCCTCCTCTGCTTCCATGTACTCACAACCACTCCAGAAGAAGGAGGGGCAGTGGATTGATATTCCACTCTTCACTCAGAGTCTCAGAGAGGTTTACAATTTCCTTCCCTTCCTCTCCCCACAGCAGACACCCTGTGAGGTAGGTGGGGCTGACATAGCTCTGAGATAACTGCTCTTGAGAGGACAGCTCTGAGAGAACTGTGGTTTGCCCAAGGTCACCCAGCTGGCTGCATGTGGAGGAGTGGAGTATCCAATCCGATCCTCCAGATTAGAGTCTGCCGCTCTCAACCCCTACACCCAACTGGCTCTCAGTTTAAAGTAAGTGTTAGTGGTGTCCTGTGTGGTCTTTGGCCACTGGTCCCTGAATTCAATTCACCAGTGGGCTACTAAGGATGTGTAGATCTAATCAGAGGACTACTGAAAGGGTCGCCAGTCTGAACCTGACGACCGGAGTGAGAGTCAAAGGCAGGGATGTGGGGGGCATGTGATGTTGGTGACGTCATGAACATCAATGTTGCTTCCCAGTAAAACCCAGAAGTAACAATGGGTAACTCTAGGCATTGTCAGGAACTCAATGGTTTTATCATACAGTTTCTGACGATTCCTGGAGCAACCCATTTTCACTTTTGGGTTGTACCCAGAAACGATATACTTGTGCAATGGTAGGCGGCATTTTCATTTTTTCTCCTGCCACCACTTGGTGTGGCGGTGGGCAATGCAGATGAATGACGGGAGGCCATCTGCCATCGCAGGAGGCCTGGCAACCCTAGCTACCGACAGCACCAATCATCTGTTCAAGAAGAGAGGAGCAGGGTGGGACGCATTCAGTCAGCCCACATGTCCCCTTCCCTCACACAGGTGATTGGGCAAAACCCCCCGCATTCTCACTCTCACAGGGACGGGTCCGTGGGCAGGGCCAATATGGCCGCCCACTGCAAATCCAAGCAGTTAGTGATACTGTCACATATCGTCCTACCATTCTGATAGAGAGAAGGGTTTTGCTGACATCTTCTAGTGTCAGGAAGATGAGGGACATCTGGGGACGCCAGGGAACTCGTGTTCTCCATCTTCTGCCTACAGAGCAGTAACACACACACACACACACAGAGAGAGAGAGAGAGAGAGAGAGAGAGAGAGAGAGAGAGAAACAGGCAGCTCCATTCCATTAAGTCAGGGAGAGTAATGAAATTTCATTTAATTTGTCAGGAAGAAAGTGCTAATGTTAAAAGGCATTTAATAAAAAAGGGGGGGGGAGATTCTTTGAAAGGAAGCCTTTAAGTAATTACTTCAAGTGTCTTAGGCCTACTCGCAAGAATATTTACATTAGTGTCTCACAGTGCCAGAGTGTAATTCAATTAGTGCCGCATTTACATCCCATCCTTTCCTTTCGCTCTGTTTTTCCCCCCCGAAATGAAATGTGATTTTATTAACAATCCTCGCAATATCTATATGTGTAAAAAAAAGAAAAAAAAATCGAGTGTTGTGTTTCATTTTAATCTTACGTTCTCACTAAAAGAAACGCCGAGTTCACAGACACTTGGAGAAAGAAACAATCCCCCTTTTATCATCGGTAGTTCCACTGGAAATGCACACTTACTGCTGTGGGGGGGGGGGAAACATTGACGGACTTAATAATGTTTTCAGCTTAAAGCTACAGTAACGCTGAGGTATTAGACTGCCAGCCAAGCACAAAAAAAAGCCATCAGAATACTGGGGGGGGGGAAGTCACAGGTGAGTTATGGCAACCCCACAGGGTTTTCAAGGCACTGGCATAGGTAGTTGGCCATGGCCTGCCTCTGCGTAGCAACCCTCGACTTCCTTGGTGGTTTCCCATTCAACCAATAACCAAGGTCAGCCCTGCTTAGCTTCCAAGCTCTGATGAGATCAGGCCAGGATGGTCTTGAAGGGTGTTGAAGAGGGCCATCACGTCACTGCTGACTTATGGTGACCCCCGTAGGGTTTTCAAGGCGAGAGATGAACAGAGATCATTTTGCCATTGCCGTCCTCTGCATAGCAACCCTGGACTTCCTTAGTGGTCTCCAGGCGTCATTTCGTAGAAAAAGAGGTGCATGTGCTCATTAGCATAACTCATTAGCATAACTCATTTGCATAACTTATTTGCATATGCCACACCTCCTGACATCACCGGAAGTTTGTCAGAAGGCACCACTGGACTGTTTTGGATTGCTAGCTATTGGGGGGGGGGCATGCAGGTCTGTTCTCGCAGAGGAGGGAGAGCTTGTACCTGAATAAAACTTGGCCTTAAAGGTACCACTGGACTGTTTTGGACCAAGGGGAGCTCTGCAACTTACCTGGCTGCTTCTTGCTCTGACTGAGGGCTGCTGGGAGCAGGGGGTGGGGCTTGTTGCATGTGCCCGCCCCCTGGGCTCTTTACTGCTGGAGCGCCGCTCCTGTGCGCTCCTGCAGGAAATGACCCCTGGTGGTCTCCCATCCCAGTACTTACCACAGCCGACCCTGCTTAGCTTCTGAAATCTGATGAGGTCAGTCTACTCTGAACCATGAATTCTCTGTAAGGTAAGACCTGTCATACATGGAGGCTGGGATCCAGCTAATGGAAGGAATTTTGATCACTGCAGCAGGAACGCT
>NW_015170888.1:1958766-1986059 GCF_001447785.1 Gekko japonicus
GAATGACTCACCCCCCCTCCAAAAACAACTGAAGACCAAAATGTCCCCCGAATATTGCATCTAGGGTGGATAGAACAGGACCACCATAGAGAAGGAGTTGGAAATCTGCAGCAAGAGGAAGAAAATGGCCCCAAATTAACCCCCCCTCCCAGTAGTGGGCGTTTTTCACAGGATCCAGCCCTAAGAGTTCAAGAAAGGGTTAAACAGAATCAAAAGCTGAGTTAAAAGCAATTGAGTGGTCCAGTACTGTCAAGTCATGGTCAGCTATTTTTTTTAATAAATTTTTTTATTGATTTTCAGTGATAAAGAGACCAACAACAAAACACCAAAGACAAACAGAACAACAAACAGAAAACTGACTGACAAACAATAACATATAACTATATAACAGTATATATCTATATGTTACACAAAAAACAAAACCTATATTACGGTATTACAATATTTCTTTTTGCAGATATCTTCAACTCATTTCAAATCTACATTCATATCGCTTCGACTAAATATGCCTAATTTATTCATTTACCCTATAACCCGTAGTGTCCAACCAGCTATAAAATCTCAACCAATATTTATCAAATTTCACCATACTCTTTTCTTCAATGATATAGGACAACCTTTCCATTTCTGCTATATCCAGTACTTTAAAAATTATATCATCTTTCGTAGGGATATTTTCATCCTTCCACATTTTTGCGAAAACAATTCTGGCCGCTGTTAATATTTGCATTAAGAAATAAGCTTCATTATTTGAAAACATCTCAGGTATCATATTCAACAAAAAACATTCTGGCATCAAAGGTATTTTTTAATCTAATATTTCATCTATCAGTTCTTTCACTATTAACCAATATCTTTTGGTCTTACTACATGTCCACCATAAATGAAAAAAATGTGCCAATACAATATTTACATTTCCAACACTCCTTTCCTAATTTGTCATTAATTTTATTTAACCTGGCTGGTGATATGTGCCATCTGTAAGCCATCTTTACTACATTTTCCTTTAATGCGCTTGATCTTAAAAATTTTATATTTCTAGTCCAGACTTTATTCCACTGTTCAGAACTGATGTTACCCCCTATATCTTTGGTCCACGCCAGCAGTGATGGTTTCACCTGTTCTTCTTTCATCCTCCAATTTAACAAAAAAATCATATGCTTTTTTAATAAATTTAACTTTCTTATCAAGCCAAATCTTATCCAACTCCGTTTGACTCAAATATATACCCATTTGTTTATCTTTTAACCATATTGATCTTAATTGGACTTTTCCCCACCACGTAAGATCAGTACCTTGTTCTTTCAGTATCTCGTCTGAGAGAAGTTCGCCCCTTTTATCTATAAGGTCTTCATATGGTCAGCTATTTTTAAAAGGTGTATCAATTCTATGAAAGGTACTTTCATCCTCAGTTGTCCTGAGACTTGGAGTAATTACCAAAATCCCTTTGGATGCGATCCAAAGACCATCTTCCTGGGAGTTAGGCCCAGTGAAAAACTTTTTGGTTACATTTGCTAAGAATTGCAGTTAAGGGGTGCAGTTAAGTTGCAGCTGACCTATGGCGATGCCATCGGGTTTTCTAGGAGAGAGAAAAACAATCCCCTGCCTCTGCCTGGCAACTCTGATTTCCTCTGTGTTTTCCCACCCAAGTACGAGCCAGGGCTGACCCTGCTTAGGTTCTGAGATTTGATGAGAATGGCTACCCTGGGCCATCTAGGTGAAGGCAAAAGACATACAGAGGTGGTTTGCCATTGTCTACCTCAAACTTCAGAGGATGGCGGAAGACCGGAAGGCCTGGAGGGAGCTGGTCCATGGGGTCGCAAAGAGTCGGACTCGACTGTGCGACTGAACAACAACAACCTCTGCACAGTGACACTGGACTTCTTTGGTGGTCTCTCATCCAAGAACTAACCAGGGCGAACTCTACTTAGCCCCCAAGTTTGAGGCAGACTCAGCGTGGGTTCTGTAAGGGAAGATCTTGTCTCTCTAACCTGTTAGTGTTCTTTGAGGGAGTGAACAAACATGTGGACAAGGGGGATCCAATAGATATTGTTTACCTTGACTTCCAGAAAGCTTTTGATAAAGTTCCTCATCAAGGGCTCCTTAGTAAGCTCAATAGTCACGGGATAAAAGGGCAAGACCACTTGTGGATCAAAAGCTGGCTAATTAATAGGAAACAGAGAGTGAGTATAAATGGGAAATTTTCTCAGTGGAGAGTGGTAAGCAGTGGGGTACCACAGGGATCAGTACTGGGTCCGATGCTTTTTAACTTGTTCATTAATGATTTGGCGTTGGGAGTAAGCAGTGAAGTGGCTAAATTTGCAGATGACATGAAGTTGTTCAGGGTGGTAAAAACCAGGGAGGATTGTGCAACACTCCAAACAGATCTGTCGAGGATGGGCAAGTGGGCATCAATGTGGCAAATGGGATTCAGTGTGGCCAAGTGCAAAGTGATGCACATTGGAGCCAAAACTCCTAACTATAAATACACGTTGATGGGGTCTGAACTGGCAGAGACTGACCAAGAGAGAGATCCTGGAGTCATATTAGACAACTCACTCTCCTGGCCTCACTGGTGGACCTCCTGATGGCACCTGGTATTTTTGGTCAGTGTGTGACAAGAGTGTTGGACTGGATGGGCCATTGGCCTGATCCAACATTGGCTTCTCTTCTGTTCTTATGTTCCTAAGATTTGGCAAGATTGGGGCAGTCCAGGCCTTCCAAATCAAGCTGATTGCTCCTTTAGTTATCTATAATTATGAGCACTGACTCAAGTTCAAGGTTTTGGTTCTGCCTTTTAAGGCCTTAAGCAGTCTGGGACAGATGTATCTGCAGGACTGCCTTTTCCGTTACATCCCCGGGAGAGCATTGCGCTCTTCACAGAACAACTTGCTGGTGATCTCTGGCCCTAGAGAGATCCGGCTGTCCTCAACCAGGGCCAGGGCTCTTTCAGCCCTGGCAGGTAACATCAGGGCCCTGTGGGCTCTTATGCAATTCCTCAGGGTCTGTAAGGCGGAGATGTCCCACCAGGCATTCAGGTGAGGACAGCAACACTTAACCTCATGGCTGGCACCCTACCTGGTCCCTTATTCCTTATAGAACTTACTACCCCCTGAACGTATGAAGCACTCACATACCAGATATGGTAGGAAGGTACAAAATTTTGCCACTTGCTTTTAATTACTGTATGTTGTTGGCCATAGTTTTTATTTTTTAATGTTTTTAGAACTTTTGTACATTGCTTAGGAGCTGCGGTGGCTCAAGTGGTTAAGACGCTGAATTGCAGGCTGTGGAAGGTTGGTAGTTCAGCAGTTCGAGACCCAGGTGCCGCATGATGGAGTGAGCTCCCATTTCTAGTTCCAGCTCCTGCCAACCTAGCAGTTTGAAAGCAAGAAATTGCAAGTAGATAAATACATACCACTTCGGTGGGAAGGTAACAGCGTTCTGTGCGCCTCAGCGTCTAGTCATGCTGGCCACATGACCACGGAAACATCTTTGGACAGGGCTGGCTCTTCGGCTTGGAAACGGAGATGAGCACCGCAACCCTAGAGTCAGATTCGACTGGCTTTCGAGCAAGGGAACCTTTAACTTTACCTTTTTACATCACTTAGAGCCCCACAATTGTGGGGATAGGCGATCAATACATGGAAATAAGTAAATAAATAAATAATTTTTTTAAAAAGCTGTCACTTCACTTCCATGCTGTTTTTGTGACTGCAAACTGCCCCACGGAGCCACGGTTGGTTCCGTTGTGATACTTAAGTTGCAAACATGTAATGTGATGTTTGCAATAGAGCCAACAGCAGCTCCACGGAGAAGTGTGAGGATGCGGAGACAGCATGGGGGGAAGCTAAGAGAACAACTGCGGTGTAGTGGAGGGAGCCCCAGGTTCTAATCCCTGCTCTGCTATGGAAGCTTGTTGGATATCCTTGGGGCAGTCACACCCTCTCAGCCTAACCTACCTCACAGGGGTGTTGTGAGGATAAAATGGAGAGGAGAACAATGCGAAGAACTTTGGGTCCTTATTGGGGAGGAAATCCAGGAAATAAATGAAATAAATAGCAAAAAATAAAACCGCTTCTCCCTGCATACTATGGCTGCAAACAGAAAAGACTCAGTGTGTATCTGGGAGGCCCGAAACTCTCATCAGATGAACAGTACCAAGTTCTTGTGTTTCCCAACAAATGTCAGGGCTTTGTGATGTGTATATGGAGCGTAAGCCTGTTTTGAAACCCTTCTGACAAAACCAGAAGCCAAAATGCTTAACTGAATTATTTTTATCTTTCTTTTGCCAGTCCCCTGTTTGCCTACACTGTTTGCAACTGAACTGATCCTGCTAAGGATCGACAGATTAATTGAACATAACACTGTTTCACTGTTGTTGTTGTTCTTAGACTGAAGCACAAACAGGGACCAGTTCACAGAATCCCCATCCATACACAGATGCTTGTATATGTCTGTAGCTGGATAAGGAATCATGTGAATAAACTAGGCTTCCCAAGTCCCCCCGGGGGGCGGGGAAACCCCTGCCCCAGAGGCCCATTCCCCGCTGCCGCCGGGGAAGCTGGTTGGCCACTGTGTGAGACGGGATGCTGGAGTAGATGGACCTTCCCTGGTCTAATCCAGCAGGGCTCTTCTGAGGTTCTTCTCAGGGGAAGGCCTCGGCCTCTCTGCCCTGTTTCTAGCCCTCCAGAGGAGCTGGTTGGCCACCGTGTGAGACAGGCTGTTGGACTAGATGGACCTTCTCGGCTTCTCTGCCCTGTTGTTGTCCCTCCAGAGGAACTGGTTGGCCACTGTGTGATCTGATCCAGCAGGGCTCTCTGAGGTTCTTATAGGTAGATTTACGGAGGATATCAATGGCTACTAGCCATGGTGGCTGAGGGGAACTTCCACATTCAGAAGCACTGATCCTCTGAATTCCAAAGCCAGGAGGCAACATCAGGGGGAGGCCTCAGCCTCTCTACCCTGTTGCTGGCCCTCCAGAGGAGCTGGTTGGCCACTGTGTGAGACAGGATGCTGGACTAGACGGACCTTCCCTGGTCTGATCCAGCAGGGCTCTTCTGATGTTCTTATCAGGGGGAGGCCTTGGCCTCTGTGCCCTGTTGTTGTCCCTCCAAAGGAACTGGTTAGTCACTGTGTGAGACAGGATGCTGGACTAGATGGACCTTCCCTGGTCTGATCCAGCAGGGCTCTTCTGGTGTTCTTATCAGGGGGTGGTCTCGGCCTCTCTTCCCTGTTGCTGGCCCTCCAGAGGAGCTGATTGGCCACTGTGTGAGACAGGATGCTGGACTAGACGGACCTTCCCTGGTCTGATCCAGCAGGGCTCTTCTGATGTTCTTATCAGGGGGTGGCCTCGGCCTCTCTGCCCTGTTGTTGGCCCTCCAGAGGAGCTGATTGGCCACTGTGTGAGACAGGATGCTGGACTAGACGGACCTTCCCTGGTCTGATCCAGCAGGGCTCTTCTGATGTTCTTATCAGGGGGTGGCCTCGGCCTCGGTGGTTGTCCAGTGTGTGAGACAGGATACTGAACTAGATGGCCTATGGATCTGATCCAGCAGGGCTCTCCTTACATTCTTATGAACTCAAACAGCCTGAATAGCCCCGTTTAGCCTGAGCTCATCAGAGTTTGGCCATGTGCTTGGGTGGGTGGGAGACCATCTAGGCAGAATGGGCTTGCTGCCTCTCTTTGTCTCTTGCCTTGAAAACCCAATGGGGTCGCCATGAGTTGACTTGATGGCCTGTTCTTCTTCTTCTGGTACTCAGTCCCAAGAATGGGTGTGCCGGATCAGACCAACACTCCACCGAGTCCAGCATCCTGCTTCATAGACTGGCCAATCCAATACCCCTGGAAGTTCACTGAACTTGACACAGATGGCAATGCTTCCACCTGTTTATCCCCCCATCCCTGAAATTCAGAGTATTTTTGCCTCAGAGCATGCAAATTCCATTTAGTCATTGTGGCAAACAGCCACAATACTCACCTCCATGGATTTGTCTGCTTCCCTTTTAAAGCCAGCTAAATGAGTTGCCATTGCTGTATACTGTGGCAGGGAGTTCCACATGTCAACTAAGCCCGTTGTGTCCTGTATCTACTGCTCATCAGCTTCACTGCGTGCTCTCAACTTCTAGTACTATAGGATCGGGAAAGATGTTCCTTCTATCCGTGTATACTTTTATGAACTTTTGTTAGATCCCGTTTCCTTAGTCAACTTCTCTCTGAACTAAGAAACCCCACAGTGGCTAGCCAGTTGGTCCCGGAGGTTCACATAGAGATGCCCCATCCTTAGTATTTCAAAAATTCACTCCAGACACGGAAGCTTTGTTTATGGCCCATGAAATTGTCTAATCACCTTTAAAGCATGGTGTTACGGCTAGAGTGGGGAGAGCCAGTGTAGCGCAGTGGACAAGAGTGTCAGGCTAGTATCCGAGAGACCCAAGTTTGAATCCTCACTCATGCTATGGAAGCTCGCTGGGTGACTTTGGGCCAGTCATACACTCTCAACTTAACTTACCTCACAGGCTTGTTGTGAGGATAAAATAGAGGAAAGGAGAATGATGTAAGTTGTTTTGGGTTTCCACTGGGGAGAAAGGCAGGCTATAAATGAATTGAATATATAAACAAACACATAAACTAAGGACCAGGGGTCATTTTGTAGAAAAATAGGTGCAGGAGCTCATTAGCATAACTCATTAGCATAATTATTTGCATATAATACACCCCCTGAAATTGCCAGAAGTGTGTCAGAAGGCAACACCCACCGCTCAGGCTCCACTGGACTGTTTTGCATTGCTAGCTATTGGGGGGGGGGGACGACATGCAGATCTGTCCTCGCAGAGGAGGGAGAGCTTGTACCTGAATAAAACTTGGTCTTAAAGGTGCCACTGGACTGTTTTTTTGGGGGGGGGCTCTGCAACTTACCTGGCTGCTTCTTGCTCTGACTGAGGGCTGCTGGGAGCAGGGGGTGGGGCTTGTTGCATGTGCCCGCCCCCTGGGCTCTTTACCGCCGGAGCTCCGCTCCTGTGCGCTCCTGCAGGAAATGACCCCTGCTAAGAGCCATCACTGCATGCGGTGGCAGTGAGTTCCACTGGTTAATCATGCATTGTGAGGCAAGGTCTGTCCTGAATTTATTTCCTATCTTTGGGTGATTCAGGTGGGGTAGCCGTGTTGGTCTGAAGCAGCAGAACAAAGTGTTAATTTGGTGCCTTACCGGCCACCTGATCCAATTTCAGCTCTGCACATGCATCTTGACCCTGAGTGGCCCTTCCTGATGGCTGCTCCCCCCCCACACCCTCCTTTTTCCTGCAAGTAGCACTTGAGGAAATTTTGTTCCATTTTTTCCAAGGAAGTGTGCTTGCACATGGAATTTTACACTTTGAAAACAAGTTTGTTGGTCTTAAAGGTGCCACTGGACTCAAACTTTGTTCTGCTCTCTTTGGGTGCTTGTGGGTTGTACGGTTTCAAGCACCCAAAGAAAGACTCCCTCTACTTTCTCCGTGCCAGGCATAAATTTTTATCAACTTCCACCAGGTGTTTCTCCCCTAAGCTAAAGGAAGAATCCTTTCCAATCTCTCCTTGGGGGAGACGGGCTCTGAGGCACCTCCTCAGTTGAGTGGTCTTATGCAGGCCTGTAGGCAGGATGTTGTGGTTTGGGGGGCAAAATCCTTTCTGGTGGGGCTGTCATTATTTGTCATAATGAAGGGGGGAAGTCGTGCGCCCCTCTCCCTCCCCTCCTACAAGACTTAAAGGGACCTCCAGCTGATCGACGGGGAGCACGTGGCCCACCGAGCAGCTGGAGGGCCCTTTAAATCTTGCAGGAGGGGAGGGAGAGGGGTATTATTTATTTATTTATTAGATTTTTGCCCCGCCCTCCAGGCCGAGGCCGGCTAGGGTTGCCAAGTCCCCGCTGTATGCACAGCGGGGGACTCCAGCTGCTGTCTGGGAGTGTGCGTGCACGCGTGTAGCACGCGCGCGCCTCAACCACATCACCGGGAAGTGACGCAGCCGCGTTGGGCATGCCAGGGTCGGGGCCGCGGTCACCCGAGGGAAAAACATAGAGTTTTCCCTCGGATGACCGCGGCCCCGCCCCCGGCGTGGCTGCGTCACTTTTGGGTAATGTGCTGATGCCGGGCACGTCATGTGCTTTGGGGGTGGGGTTCCCCCTGGGGCCCGATCCTTCGGTGGCGGGTAACGGGCCTCTGGGGCGGGGGTTTCCTCGCCCCCCTGGGGGACTTGGCAAGCCTAAGGCCGGCTCAGGACAGCTTACATAAAAACAATATAATATAAAATATAACATCCGTCAGGGGTCATTTCGTAGAAAAAGAGGTGCAGGGGCTCATTAGCATAACTTATTTGCATATGCCACACACCCTGACATCACCGGAAGTGTGTCAGAAGGCAACACCCACCGCTCAGGCTCCACTGGACTGTTTTGGATTGCTAGCTATTGGGGGGGACACGCACATGCAGATCTGTCCTCGCAGAGGAGGGAGAGCTTATACCTCAATAAAACTTGGTCTTAAAGGTGCCGCTGGACTGTTTTGATCTGGGGGGCTGGGGGGAGCTCTGCAACTTACCTGGCTGCTTCTTGCTCTGACTGAGGGCTGCTGGGAGCAAGGGGTGGGGTTTGTTGCATGTGCCCACCCCCTGGGCTCTTTACTGCCGGAGCTCCGCTCCTGTGCCCTCCTGCAGGAAATGACCCCTGACATCCGTTAACACACAAGAGTTCTTAAAACCATAAATATAATAATATAATAATGCTTTTGGGAAGAGGCCCATTAAGGAAGGAGGTGGAGCCCCCAACAGCCCCACCATAGCTACGGGGCCAGGTCTTATATAAGGAAACAAGCATGTCTAAAAGCATTGTGATTGTATGTTTTTACTGAACGTTTTATCAAAATGTTGTTCACTGCCCTGAGCCCTATATGGGGGAGGGCAGTCTATAATCAAATAGAAAAAGAAGGAGGAGGAGGAGGAGGAGGTATTGCAGACCAGGTATTTTTATGTTTGGCTCCTTTCTAAAGTATATCTGCCTGCTATTCATCTACGAGGAGGAGAAACAAACAATGCTCTAAGTGCACCAAGCACTGGCAATCTCCCAGTGTTTCTGAAGGAGCATCGAGCATCAGTTTCATTAGGCAGTGAAATATTTATGACCGTATGCTTTTCAAATAGATTCAGTTGTGCTACAGTCAGAGGGTTTTTTTTTTTTTAAAAAAAATAAGCATAGTTTACCAAAAAAAAAAAAGATTTTCCATTTCAAGAGAGTCGGCGGGAGAAAAAGGACTCTGTATATCAAGGGCTCTTCACAGAGAACATCCCTGCCAGAGTGTGCCAGCTTCAGAGTGTGTTTTCCAGCACACAACTTCTGTCGCTTATGGAAGCAAACAAACGAGGCACAAGAAGGCTTGTTGGAGTTCTGTGTGAAGAAGGTGCATGTTCGTCCTCGAATATCGGTTCGTTCATTTGATCTTAGCATCTCTACCCGGTATTTCTCTTGTTACCAGCATATGAGTTTGCATATACAAGAGTTTAAAGTAAAATAAAGTACTGAACACTCAAACACATTTTTAAAAAGACATGAAAAATAGGGCTGTGAGAAACCATTAGATTACTCCAATGTGCACCATGTTGGACTGCTCTTGAGAAGTACCTGGAAACGGCAGTTTGTGCAGAATGCTGCAACCAGGGTGGTGTCTGGACTCTGGAGTGGGTTGTAGAGACGTCACTCCAGTCTTGGCTAGGTTTGCCAAGTCCCCCTGGGGGGCGGGGAAACCCCCACCCCAGAGGCCCGTTTCCCGCAGCCGGCGGATCAGGCCCCGGGGGGAAACACACACCCCGATGTGCATGTCACCCGAAAGTGACGCGGCCACGCTGGGCACGCTGGGGGTGGGGCCATGGTCATCCGAGGGAAAACTCTATGGTTTTCCCTCGGATGGTTGTGGCCCCGCCCCCAGCGTGCCTGGCATCATCACGTCACTTCTGGGTTACGTGCATGCGGCGCACGCGCATACTCCAGCCGCCAGCCGGGAGTCCCCCGCTGCAGCTAAAAAAGCACTTGGCAACCCTAGTCCTGGCCCAACTATACTGGTTCCCAATTTGCTTCCAGAGACAATTCAAGCTTCAACTAGGGTCAGGGCCTTCTCTGTCCTGGCCCCTTCCTGGTGGAGCATGCTCCCAATTGAGATCAGGGCCTTGCAGAACCTAATACAGTTGAACAGGGCCTGTAAAACGGGGCTGTTCCGACAGGCTTTCAGTTGAGGCGATGGACACCCAGTTAGTTGGCCTCCCTGTACAGAGCCTACATACAGACTGCCTTATATAAAGGTGGTCCGGACTATATACACACTGCCTTATATAAGGGTGGAGTTCGGGGTTATGTGGATGGGATTCCAGTATCATCTATTTGGTTTTATGGAGGGCCTCAATGATTGCTCACCATCTTTAACTGTTTAATTGTTTTCCGGTTTTAATTTTCTAAATGTTTTTCGAGTGATCATGTCAATTGATTTTTATTGTTGTATGTCTTGATGTTACCTGCCCGGAGCCCATTTGGGGAGGATGGGATATAAATTTAGATAAATAAATGTTGTCAGAGGCATCTTAATACATATGGTTGCCAACTGGCACTTACCCTTCCGGTGGGAAACTCCAGTTAGGCTCCTGGTGCGCGCGTGCGCGCCACATGCACATCACAGGGAAGTGACGTCATGACGCCGGGCATGCTGGGGGCGGGGTCACGACCATACAAGGGAAAAACATAGAGTTTTCCTTTGTATGGCCGTGGCCCCGCCCCCAGTGTGCCGGGCCCCCGCCCCCAGTGTGTCTGGCGTCATGACGTCACTTCCCTGTGACGTGCACGCTGGGGCGGGGTTCCCCCTGGGGCCCAATTCCCCGGCGTCGGGGAACAGGCCTCTGGGGCGGGGGGGTTTCTGCCCCCCGGCGGGATTTGGCAGCCCTATTAATACACCATCGTAGGCAATGAACTGTAGAACTGAATAGCACCTCATGATTTTAGGTTTTAACTTATTATGAAACTGTGTATATTGTTTTATTGGTTTTATTGGCAATTGGGCCACTGCTGCAAGCCGCCCTGAGCGTGTTTGCGGGGAAGGCGGGGTATAAATTGAATAAATAAATAAATAAATAAATATTTTATTTATTTATTGGGATTTTTACCCCGCCCTCCCTGCAAAGCAGGCTCAGGGCGGCTTACAAGGAGCAAAACCCATATAAAGCAAGGTAAAAGCAATAAAAAACATTAATAACAATCAATCACAACAACAATAATACTCAGTTAAAACAAGATGGTCCCCGGATGTATGCCATGATGGTAAACAGACAGTTCTCTGGAGATGAGGTTGTCTTATAGCCGATCCCAAACAAGTAAGTCTGGTGGTATCAGTCACGCAGAAATTGTGGCAGATCTTCCCGGGCCATCCTTAACCCCGATGTTGTGGTAGTGGTGGCCCCTATGTGAAAGCCTGGCGGAAGAGCTCCATCTTACAGGCCCTGCGGAACTGCATAAGGTCCTGCAGGGCCCTCATCTCCTCCGGGAGCTCGTTCCACCAGGTAGGGGCTGCCACCGAAAAGGACCTGGCCCTAGTCACGGCGAGCCTTGCCTCCCGGGGGCCTAGAACCACCAGGTGATGTTGTGCCCCGGACTAAAGTGCTCTTGGGGGTATATGTGGGGAAAGGCAGTCCCTCAGGTAAGTCGGACCCTGGCCATATTAAAGGTGCTAGTTGACCTCTAAAGCCCTATATGGTTTGGGGTCAACACACCTGAAGGACCACCTACATACCTACTCGATCACTGCTTTGGGTACCCCTGCTTCTGAGATTAGGCAGGTGGCCACCTGGGAGAAGGCCTTCTCGGTCATGGCTCCGAAACTCTGGAGCTCTCTCTCCTTTTCTGTCTTCCTCCAGAACCAACTCAGTACAGAAACTGTGATGAATCTCTGGAGCTGTTCAGTGCTACTGAGAGGACCAAGGTTTATAGATTGCTCAGACCCCTTCCTCTTTCGCCAGGTTGAAACCCAAGGGGTAGGCTTTAAATGATTGCTGTGTGGGGTTGGGCCTTCAAGAAAGGGGGCAGAGCCCCAAATTGCCCCACCATAGCTATGGGCCTACTGCCAACCAGTTGCTTCAGAGGGCCAAACAAACAGGCCATGGAGATGAGGGCTGCCACCATCCCTCCCAATGGATGCGTTCATAACAGGAAGATGGTAGAGCCCGTCTGGTTTCTCATAATGAACATCAAGTTCCTCAGTAGGCTCCATTGGGTAGGGTAGGGTAGGGGTGAGCTTCAGATCACCTTTCTGTCCTGCTTTGTTTAGCCAATCCTCTGCTTGCAACCCCCAGGAGAATCTGGGAGGCGGAGACTGGGAGGAATGGAAACACAATTCAATGGCATTACTTCCAGCAGATATCACTTTGGGGGAACTCAGCTGGAAGTGACATCACAGCATTGCACAACTCCATTTCCTTTGCTATTTTTGCTCCCAAGCAGTAGTGGAGAGGGGCAAATAGGAGAGGGGAAGGCTGCCCTCAGGGCTGGGAGATTGCCTGCTGTGGCAGGCAACCTGGGAACTGGAGTCCTGCTCTGCAGCCAGCACACAGGAGACCTACGTAGCTCCCAGAACAGGTCTCTTTACTGCTTCCAAGGAAGAGAGAAGACTCGTACAAACACTGAGAGACCCAGGGCTATTTTTGGGCAGGAACACACAGGAACGGAGTTCCGGCTGGCTCCCAAGTTGGCCACGCCCAGCAGGAACTCAATAGCATAATAGGCCACACCCAACAGCAGACACTCATTCGGATTGGCTATGTTAGGGGGGTGTGGCCTAACATGCAAAGGAGTTCCTGCTACAAAAAAAGGCCCTGGGTTTTGACAACAAACAAGGTAAACAGAATAACGAGCAAAAGGTGGGTGTGGCTGGATGACCACACTTCTGGTAACATGGGGGTGTGGCCTAATGTGCTAATGAGCTGTGATGTCAGGGGTGTTGCCCAATATGCTAATGAGTTCCTCTTGTTGGGTGTGGCCTATTATGCTAATGAGTTCCTGCTGGGCTTTTTCTACAAAAAGAGCCGTGGGAGACCACAAACAACATGAAGAAAGAGAACTAAGTGCCCTGACCTGGATAGCCCAGGCAAGCCCGATCTTGTGGGATCTCAGAAGCTAAGCAAGGCTGACCCTGGGAAGTACTTGGAAGGGAGAGCTCCAAGGAATACCAAGGCCGGGATGCAGAGGCAGGCAATAACAAAGCCACTGCTTTAAAACATCCGAGCCCCACTAGGGATCACCAGAATTCACCATGACTTCCAGGCTCACAAGCACATACACAAAATCCTTGCCCAAAAAAGAAAAAAAAGGCCTAAGTGAGGCCCCTCCCATTCCAGCCTTGTGAGGGGAACAGGAATTGGTTCTTAAGGGCTCACTTAAAGGTATGCACACAGAAACATGTCACACTGTCTGCAAGCATTAGCCAGGGCTCTTTTTGTAGAAAAAGCCCAGCAGGAACTCATTAGCATAATAGGCCACACCCAACAGCAGGAACTCATTAGCATATTGGGCCACACCCCTGACAGCACAGCTCATTAGCACATTAGGCCACACCCCCATGTTACCAGAAGTGTGCTCATCCAGCCACACCCACCTTTTGCTTCTTTTTCTGTTTAGCTTGTTTGTTGTCCAAACCCAGGGCTTTTTTTTGTAGCAGGAACTCCTTTGCATGTTAGGCCACACACCCCTAATGTAGCCAATCCTAATGAGTTTCTGCTATTGGGTGTGGCCTATTATGCTAATGAGTCCCTGCTGGGCGTGGCCAACTTGGGAGCCAGCCGGAACTCCGTTCCTATGCGTTCCTTCCCAAAAATAGCCCTGGTAGAAGCTGATTTCAGGCATGCAAACCAATGGCCATTTCCTGTGGCCATGCTAAGGTTGCCAGATCCCCTTGTCGATCCGGCGGGAGGATTTGGGAGGCATCCTGAGGGTGAGCAGGGACATTGCATGACATCGTGCTATGTGATGACATCACCTGGAAGTGACATTATCGCATCGGTGATGCCAGGGGTGATGCTCTGACTGTTAGGCGAAACTCTATGGTCGATTCACCCTCAAACCATAGAGTTTTGCCCTCAGACCAGAGCATCCCTGCTCAACATCCCTGTTTAGGGGCAGGATTTCCCCTACTGGCCAGCTGGTCCACAGGGGGAGAAGCCCCAAAAGCGGGGGATTCCCCGCTCGGACCTGGGGGCCGGAAACCCTAGGCCATGCCTATTTAGCAGAGACCGGTGGAATGGAACAAGGATGGGCTTCTCCAGTTTCATGAAGACCCTTTCCATGATAGAAAGGAGCCTCCGATCTAACTGAATCATCGCGGAAGTGTTCCAAGTGAATTAATACAGAAGAAGAAAAAAAACTGAGACTTGTTGGACACCGGATCGAGTAAACAATCCCACGAGCATCTGTCGAAAGCGTGGTGGGAAGCCATCTCTTGTGCTGGGAGAGGAGCATAATAAACACTTCTGTGCTCAGCTACCCAGTGTTTGTTAACTATTTACCAAATTTAAAATCCATAAAGAAAGCAAACAGTTCTGCAGGTCCCGCTTAAGGGCCTCACCGCTCCTGATCGGAGGGGATCGAAACACTATGGTAGCAAAACTAGTGGGGATGGCATGAAGACCTGTCCCTGCTGAGTCCTCCACCAGCACCTCAACTGTCAGCACTATAGGCTAATTGTGCCATAGCAGTAGACTGCTGAGGCTATCTGTAGGGTCACCAACTCCCAGCTTGGGAAATTCCTGAAGACTGGGGGGGGGTGGAGGTGTAGGGACAGGGGAAGAAGGTCAGTGGGAACATGGGTCACTCAAGGCCTTCTGGCCTTTGAAACAGCCATTTTCTCCAGGGACATTTATCTCTGGAGTCTGGAGATCCATTGTTCCCAGCCGTCCACCCAGCAGTTTGAAAGCTTTGGCGAGTAGATAAAATGGGTACCACTCCTTAGAGAGGATGGGGACACTAAACCCCCGCAGGGGAGCTGTTAGCCGGTGAATGGAATGTCCAGCTCGTAAGCTCGTAAGCCTGATAAAAAGACCTCTTCGGCATTAAGAAGCCTGTAATGGGCCAATCCAGCCAGGCGGTGGCAGTGCGGCACTACGATTCAAAGCAGCCCAGGAAGAACCAATGTCATCAAGCCAAGCCGAAAAGTGAATGCCTCGGGAACATGTCTGAAGCCTACAGCTGAACAAAAATCCCCGTCGGCTGCAAAATGTGTGCGATTTAAAATAATTATATGTTGTCCTCCCTTACCCCTATGAAATTGTTAGTCCCTTGTGTGAAACCGTGTAACTGTAAATCGCTCAGAGCCAGCATCTCTGCCGGTCAATAAATCGGAAATTGTTGTTGTTGTTGTTGTTGTATTCCAGGAGAACTCCAGACCTGAGCTGGATTTTGGTAACCCAAGGTTATGGACTAGATGAGCCAAACATTACCTTGCTCCCCGGGAAGCGTAATATCTAGCATAAGAAACATGAGAGAGAGAAACTGAACAGAGGAGACAACTGCTCAGGTCCAGGCACTAGGGTTGGCAGGCAGTGCCGGCAAGAAAGTTGAGGGGGTACAGCCTTGCGGGAGACAATTCTTTTTTAAAAAGATACAGCCTCATGTATTCACCAGACGTTGATGCAGGAATTGACAAGGGTAGCGCTAGGAATCACCAGAAACTCTACAGTAAAACATCACTGCCCCCACTGTGCTGCAATTCCACCTTCCCAGATATAAACATGGCTGGTAAAGTGACAGAACTGACAATCTAGAGGCTTTCCTTTATATTTTATAGTGTTAAGAAACTGATAACTGGTGGGCGTCACCTAAGACCACACCACCATAGTTAATTGTAAGAGAAGGAGACTCCTGGAAAGTTGCACTCCTCTAAATCCATTGAACTCAATGGAACTTAGTTCGCTCTGGAGCCATCCTTCCTGAGCGAAGACAAAAATGTGTGAGCCGGAGGCTAAAAAAATGTGAGATAGCTCACACTAATTCACCTCAGAGGGAACACTGTGTGCTTCACAGGGACCATGGGGAGGGGCTGTGGCTCAAGGTCACCTTGGCATGCAAAAGGTCCCAGGTTCAATCCCCGGCATTTCCAGTTAAAAAAGAACCATGTAGTAGGTGAAATGGAAGACCTCTGCCTGAGGCCCTGGAGAGCTGCTACCGATGTGAGGAGACAAGCATGACCTTGATGGGCCAAGCGTCTGATTCAGTCCAGGGCAGCTTCATATCCAAAATGATGGATATATTCAGGGCTATTTTTGGGCAGGAACACACAGGAACAGAGTTCCGGCTGGCTTCCAAGTTGGCCACCCCCAGCAGGGACTCATTAGCATAACAGGCCACACCCAACATCAGAAACTCATTCGGATTGGCTACATTCGGGGCATGTGGCCTAACATGCAAAGGAGTTCCTGCTACAAAAAAAGCCCTGGGTTTTGACCACAAACAAGGTGAACAGAATAACAAGCAAAAGGTGGGTGTGGCTGGATGACCACACTTCTGGTAACATGGGGGTGTGGCCTAATATGCTAATAGGTTTCTGCTGTTGGGTAGGGGCTATTATGCTAATGAGTTCCTGCTGGGCTTTTTCTACAAAAAAAGCCCTGGATATATTTATCTATCATATTTACATGTGACATTATCTCCTCAAATTCAAGGCAGCTAAGAGACCAACAGAAAATTGCAAGGACATCACAGCTGCACAAAAGCCTATCTACGAGATAAAACAACACTCAGGTTGGCATACACACACACACACAAGTGAAAAACATAGCCAATTCTGTCAAGACAGTCAATCAAATGTCCTCTGAAACAAAACCTTACACACTTCCCGAAGTTCAAAGAGTACAAGTGATCTCCATGCTCAGTCTAGAACGCCATTCCAGAGGACTGGACCCACCACAGAGAAAGGGTGTGACCTGACTATTGTCACCTTGACAGTTCTAAGAGATCACCCAGGCAAGCCAGGGCGGGGTAGAAATCACATAAATAAATAAATAAAGCATTAAGCTTCTTTTCTTGCTCAATAACACACACACAGAAATAACTGAAATAACAGCAAAGTTTCTCTGCAGTGCCATGGCCCTACGGCCTGATAAATGATATGATGAATTAGGTTTTTCTTTATGGTGATACTCTGTGATGTTACTCGGCAATTTTAATTTGACTCTGTTTGTACTTAGATTACTGTATTTTTATTTATATGCCAATAAAAGCCTTTGGATTGGATTGGAATACTAGGGTTGTTCTGCAGAGGCAGGCAACTGCAAACCTCCTCTGAATATCTCTTTTCTTGAAAACCTTATGGGGTTACCATACATTGGCTGCAACTTGACAGCAAGGGGAGGGGGCACCACCAGGAGAAAACTATCTGAAGAGCATAGCTGGCACCTAGAAGTCTCTGTTTGTAAATGCATGTTGCCTAGTTACAAGAGGACTTTTGACACACGGATTTTATATCTCATCAGAGCAGCCAAAAGGATGCTTCAGCCCATATTAGTTTACTTGGGACCCCACAGTTACATGGTGGCAAACTCCACCACTCAGCTCCAACGTTAGGATGAGAAAACTAGTGGGGATATTTCTGCATTGTGTGCTGTCTTAATTGCAGTTGCAGAGTACTAAAGAAAATTAAAAAAAAAAAAACTTGACTATTTTACTATTTTAGCAGAGGGAAACCAAAACAGTTATGGCCTTTCGATGCTATAAAATGACTAACGGTTTTGAAGGCAATTAGAACGAAAAAAAAATCTCAACGCTATTTATCTTTAAAGGAAAACACGCCAAGAATCCAAACTCTCGTTTGGAGCACTGGAGGTTTTTGTGTTTTGTTTTGTTTCGAACCACCAGAACAACCGGAGGAAAAAAATCAGACGGAATGATTTGTTCGAATGTGGTTAAACCTATTAATACCCTGGGTTCTATTTGTTTTACAGCCCACGGTGCACGAACATCATGAAAGGTTATCTTTGACACGGTTTTAGCTATTATTTTCTCCCAGTGAAATGGTATTTCTTGCAGAAAAAAAAGGAGGTCTTCCGAACAAAATAACGATAAATCCTGATTTAGATACATAAAGCTGCCATTGATATCACATAATATCAGTGTTCCTTCTCACTCGATACCGGCGTTTTCAAGATAAATGGTAAAACTGAACTGGAAATCCATCTGGCCAGCTGCCTCGTCTAATGAATAACCCCACTTTGGCTGCTGCAATGTAAGCAGAAAGACTTCTCTCCCAGCCGCTTTCGTCTGTCATGAATCTACAAGACAGCCGACATAATATCTGGGCGACAACACCATGCTAACAGAGCACTGACTTCCATTTTCTTTGCTTTCTATTGATTTTCACTTAATAACTGGCGAAATACTAAACGTCCGCCCTGAGTACCTAATAAATCCTGCCTGAGCTTTTTATTGAGGAGAATTTAATAAAAACAACCATTGCATCGGAGGGATTTTTCTTCTGGACAGAACATGGGGAAAGGGTGGGTGGCGTGCTCAGGACATTGGGGCAAGGGAGAAGTGTTCGGATTTCTGTTTCTGAAGGACTTTGGGGCCCTTTAGGGAATGGTTCAGAACTCGGATGACGGCTATGGGGTTCTCGTGGTTCAACGCTAAGATGAAATGAAAAGCGGACATCTATACTAGACATTTGAATGTGGAGAATGCAGTAAGGAGATCGACACAGAAGTATCTTCGGGTTAGTTCATTGGGGCTTATTCACAGACACATGAAGACCTTAACACCATGGACTGAAGAATCTATTCTCCATCCTTTACCCTTTAAAATTTTGTAACATCCAGCCAGATGAAGAATTTGGCTTGCACATCAGTCTTGGGTTGTATTAAAAGGGCCACAGCACCGAAATCGCAGGAGGTCATAGCCCTCTGTATACAGCCTTGGTCAGGCCGCACCTGGAGTACCGTGTGCAGTTCTGGAGGCCTCACTTCAAAAAGGAGGTGGACAAAATCGAGAGGGTGCTGAAGAGAGCGACGAGGATGATCAGGGGTCTGGAGACTGAGCCCTATGAGGAAAGGCTGAGGGCCTTGAGAATGTTTAATTTGGAGAAGAGGAGATTGAGGGGGGGGGCATGATTGCTCTCTTTAAATATTTGAGGAGGGCAAGGAGCTGTTCCAGTTGGCAGCAGAGGAAAGGACCCGAATCAACGGGTTTAAATTACATGCAGAAAGGTATCGGCTGGAGATTAGGAAAAACTTTTTCACGGTCAGAGTAGTTCAAAGGTGGAATCAGCTGCCTAGAGAGGTGGTGACCTTCCCTTCACTGACAGTTTTCAAAAAGAGGCTGGACGAATATTTGTCAGAGATGCTTTAGGTTGATCCTGCATTGGGCAGGGGGTTGGACTAGATGGTCTGTGTGGCCCCTTCCAACTCCATGATTCTATGATAAGAACATAAGAAGAGACCTGCAGGATCAGACCAGTGAGGGTCCATCTAGCCCAGCATCCTGTCTCACACGGTGGCCAACCAGTTCCTCTGGAGTTCCAACAACAGAGCACAGAGGTTGAGACCTTCTCCCTGATGTTGCCTTCTGGCACTGGTATCCAGAGGTTTACTCCCTCTGAACATGGTTCCCTTTAGTCACCACAGACAGTAACCCTTGATAGACAAATCTGTCTTCCATGGATTTTGTTCTTGTTTGAGAATTTTGCATGGAGCAGAACTGTGGTACAACTTTTTTTCCTTTACCCCACAGTGTTCTCAGGATCCCACTTTTAAAAGTATTTTTTAGGTAGTTTGTTAGCTCTAATTTTTAGCTCTGGGAGGGAAGGCAACATGGTATAGCCTGATTTTATCAGATCTTGGAAGCTATGCAGGGTCACTACATGGATGGGGAAGGCTCTTCAGAGGCAGGCAATGGCAAACCACCTCTGCTTCTCATTTGCCTTGGAAGCCCCCTTCTGGGGTCACCATAAGTTGGAAGCTAAGCAGGGTCAGTACATGCATGGGAGACAGCCAAGGAAGGCTCTTCAGAGGAAGGCAATGGCAAACCACCTCTGCATCTCATTTGCCATGGAAGTCCTTTTTCTGGGATCACCATAAATCAGTTGTGACTTGAAAGCACTTACATACACAATTTCCAGCTCTATAAAGCGTTCTACTTTTTCTGCTTGGAGGATATACACTCACAAATTCTGCTGTTTTGAGATAAGTGAAAAGGCTACTTGGCCAGGTGACTCATGGGTCTTTTGATAAAGGTCATGTTTTAAGACAAATTGCATCATGGAATTAGTGTAGGATTGCCTATCCCATAAAATTTTGTCTCCTGTGAAAATTGAAGGGAATTTGGGGATTGAACCTCTTTTCAAAAGGTCACTGGGATTTTGAAGGAAGCCAAATACATTTCCAATAAGACTGGAAACATTTTGTGGAGGGGTTTCTTGAGATGTTTTGAATCCAGGTGAAATTTCAGTGGCCAACATATCCCCAAAAGCAGCAGACCCATTTAATTCTTCTGTAAAAAAAATACAGGTAGCCGAAATTGCCAGACGATGTTCTTCAAAGACCACCCACAGTTGACGGACAACCAACCTGGAAAAATTCCAGAAGATTTGCAAGCAGAGGTCATTTTGGGAGGGATTGTGGGGGATCGCAGTTCCCCCGGGTGCGGTACAGGGGGCAGGGCACATGACGAAGCCCCGCCCCCTGCTTCCGGCCGCCCCGCTTCCGGCCCTCATTCAGCCAGGAGGAGGCAGGAGAAGAGGGAGGGTAAGTTGCTTCCTCCCTGCCTCTCCCCACCCCTGCCTGCCTGGGGCCAGGGAGGGCCTTCGCGGGGCTTCCTCGCACTCCCGCCGGACTTGCAGGTCCACCACCAGGCCCCTCATGCGGCTCTGCAGTGGAGCTGCAAGGCTGAGGGCGGCGGCCGGGACCGTTGGGGGCGGGGTGTGTGGCCTTATGACACATTTCCTGTGATGTCAAGGGGTTTGGCATATGCTAATGAGTTATGAGTGTAGGGTTGCAGGTCACCCTTGGCCACCAGCTGGGGATTTGGGGGTAGGCTTGCCAAGTTGGAGAACTCCTGGAGATTTGGGAATGGAGCCTGGGGAAGACAGGGTCCTCAGTGGGGCACAATGTCATGAAGTCTACTCTCCAAAGCATCCATTTTCTCTCTGTAGTCTGAAGATGAGCTATAATTCCAGGGGATCCCCGGGTCCCACCTGGAGGCTGGCATCCCTATCTGTGAAGACTTTACTCCACTCTCACATATCCCTTCTGTTTCCATATTTCTTCCTACAGTCTCTCAAATAGCATTCCTACACTACAGCCCTGACACAGCGGAGTGCCAGGGACTGGGTGTCTCCAATTACACTTGAAAAGACATATATAAATTGTCTGACAAGTTAAAAATTAGCGGCAAGTTATGGGCCTAGCAGGATTTCCTAAGGAGCTGTCATAATTTATAACGCTTTGCCCTGAATTTCATGTGAATTCCATATATCCAGGACCTTTTAATTGGTAAGCATAAAGGTGTATCGCTACTCACCTAATGTATTCTATTGCTCAACAAAAGATTGTTGCAGGAGCCAGGGATTGTGACAAATGATTTACTATTAAGAACATTCTGTAATTATTGTTCGGTGGTACCACAGACCGATACATCATTAACATGATAGACGATCTTTTATATCAGCAAAAATAACTAAATTAATAAAAATGGCTTCATTCCAAACCCTGTCAGAAAGCCAATACTCGGAACAATTGTGGAGCAGGGGTACCTGGAAAGAGGCATTAAGAAATCTGGCTTAAGAAATAAAGTCTTGAGTTTCCCCCCCTCCGGAACGCAGAAGTAGTGGTAGATTTGTCAAACGGAGCAGTTCTACAGGCCTCCATTCATGGGAAGAGAACTCCTGCGCCATGTCCATACTGGTAGCTTGGCACAATAAGGTACCGCCTCTAATTGAACTGGTTTAAAGTGTTGTGGGGCATATCAATTGCACAGCCCACCCTCTCCACATGGAAATACACTGTCGATTGATTGTTCATAGGTAGTTTTGTTAAACTGCTGAATTTCATTACGCTTTATCCTATTGCACCGTAAAATGGAAAATGTTTTGCATTGATGTGTCACGTTAATGTTTACGCAACTTACAAAAAATTTTACAAATTAAAAAAAAAAAAAATTACACAGCACACCCTGCTTTGGGTTACCCATGGAGACATCCCATGGTAAAGCATCTACATTATTGCAGTGCTTCAGCCATGGACCACGCTGCCAAAAAATTCCAAAATCCATGTGTGCGCATAGGAGCACATATGCGCATACGAGCAAATGTGCACATGCCTATGCATGCACATACAGGCAATTTTAAAAAGATGCCTCCCTAGCAGCAGAATGGATCTGCAGGTTCAGACTGCCAAATCCGTTCTGCGCGCACTCCCCCTTGTTCAGACATCCGGCCATGCACAATGAATGTGCAGAGAAACAAAAACACCTTCCGGTCTGCAGTTCAGCATCTTAACCACTGAGCAACTGCAGCCCCTATCGATATCTTAGTACCTTAAAAAAAAAATCAGTGATGAAACCACTTGTCATTGGTGGGGGGAGGGGGAGAAGGAGTGGTTTGACGATGACCACAATCCAATCAGTGGTAAGTGGGCTGGACTTGGCTGGGAGTGGGCGGGGCAAAAAACCCAATGGAAACATTACCCATTAGGGAAAAGGCAACTCAAAATCTTCTTCTGGGGGGACAATATTGAGGTAAAAGTGGTCTAAAAAACCCCCCAAAACAAACATGGAGAACAACAAACAAAATGAAGTGAAAACTAAAGGCACCAAAAGGCCGGTGAAAATTGGGATAAGCTGAAGCGGTATGGGGCCAGAAGTGATTGTAAAAATCCATGCGGAAAAGCCTTCTGTGTTTTTCATTGGACAAGAGACCCAGTTAACATGATCACAGTCCAAAAAGAAAGAAATCTAACAGAATGACTGGTGTTCCCTAAAAGGTAAAGGTTTCCCTTGCTTGAAAGGTAGTCAAATCTGACTCTAGGGGCAGTGCTCATCGTTTCCAAGCCAAAGAGCCAGCACTGTCCGAAGACTTCTCCATGGTCATGTGGCCGGCATGACTAGACGCCAAGGTGCATGGAACGCTGTTACCTTCCCGCCAAAGCAGTACCTGTTTATCGACTTGCAGTTTCTTGCTTTTGAACTGCTAGGTTTTGGTGTTCCCTACTAGAGTACACATCAGGAAATCTAACAAAAATGACTGGTGTTCCCTACTAGAGAACCTATCAAGTCCTGTCTGAAAAATGGTTCTTTCCCTTCACCAGTTATGCAACTCACTTGCTGCATAATGCTCGCACCATTTCCACGGCTCGGGCAAATGAAAGGAATGGATTTGCTGTCCCCCTGTACAAACAATCCATTGAGACAGACAGGTGAATAACGCCATAGGAGTGAAAGATGTTAATGACTCACTCAGTTACACTGTGAAATGAAATCTTCTTAGAGCCAGCATGCATGGAGCTTTTTTCCTTCCACGGTATTTCAGGTTAGATATTTTCAATGAGACAACGAAGGCGGCCAAACTTCCGCAGCCACGTTAGCTGTCCTGTAAAGGAAAAGACAACAACAACAATAACAACAACAACAATAATGATAACAATAATAATAATAATAATAACAATAACAACAATAACAACAACAATAACAACAACAACAACAACAACAAATTGTTATTTACTTGAAGGGCTGTCATGTAGAAGATGGAGCAGATTTATTCTCTCTTGCTCCGGATTGCAAGACTAGATCTAATGGGTGGAAATTACAAGGGAGTCATTACCGGCTAAATATCAGGAGAAACTTCCTAAAGGTAAGAGTGGTTGAGCAGTGGAACAGACTGCCTCAGGAGGTGGTGGATGCTCCTTCGCTGGACGCTTTCACGTGGAGGCTGGACGACCATCTTTCGGGTATGTTGTAGGGCTGTCTTTCGGCTGTGCTCCTGCAGAGTGTAGGGGGTTGGACTAGATGACCTGCAAGGTTCCTTCCAACTCTGACATTCTATGATTCTATACTTTATGTATAATCCCCTCCTTTCTCCAGTGGGGACCTAAAGTGTCTTTACATCATTCTCCTCTCTCCCATTTTATCTTCACTGCAACCCAATGAGATAGGTTAGGCTAATGAGCTCCTGGACCTCTTTCTCTATGAAATGACCCCTGAGAAGAGGTGTGTCAGCTTTGTACATTTCTGCCTACTGAAAGCTATGTATTTATCTACTTCAGTCCTCCCCAATGGGGACTCCGAGCAACTTACTTTGTTCTTCTCTCCTCCATTTTATCTTCACAATAACCCTGGGGGATGGGTTGGGCTGAGGGTGTGTGGCTGGCCCAAGGTCACCCTGCAAGCTTCCATGGAAGGCCAGGGATCTGAACCCGGTTTCCCCAGATCCTAACCCGATGCTCTAACCACCACACGGCATTGGCTCTGAAGCTGAGTGGGTGAGTCGAGCCCTCTCCGGTGGGTTGAAAACCCCCTTTCACACTGCCCCCGGGGAGCTATTCTATTGTTTGATCCGGTATGACCTGTGCACAGATGACAAACGCTACCCTACCAGTGCAACTCTGCCAGTGGAAACATAAGCATGCATTTGTTGTTGTTCAGTCGCACAGTCGAGTCCGACTCTCAGCGACCCCATGGACCAGATCACGCCAGGCCTTCCGGTCTTCCCCCGTCCTCTGAAGTTTGCTCAACTTCATGTTCGTTGCATCTATGACACTGTCTAACCATCACATCCTTTGCCGTCCCCATCTTCTTTGACCTTCAGTCATTCCCAGCATCAGGGTCTTCTTCTCCAGTGAGTGCTCCCTTCTCATTGGGTGGCCAAAGTATTTCAGCTTCAGTTTCATTATCTGGCCTTCCAGGGAACAGTCAGGGTTGATTTCTTTTAGGATGGACTGATTTGATCTTCTTGCAGTCCAAGGGACTCTCAAGAGTCTTCTCCAGCACCATAGTTCAAAAAAATCTACTCTTCGGCATGCATACTCCAAAATAAAGTGGGATTTTAAATTAAGTGTGACGTCCCCATGATAACCCTGAAGTATACATAATTGCAGGAATCTAGTGAATCGTGCATGTATAGAATCATAGAGTTGGAAGGGGCCTCTAAGGTCATCTAGTCACAAATACCTCACACCAGCAGTCACCGCTGTTCCACTCCCCGAAAATGACCAAGAAAACCCCCCAAATCCTCCAGGATTGCTTCTTGACCCCAAAGTGGCAATCAGCATTTCCATGGGCATGTAAGAAAGGGCCACGAGAACTAAGCACTGAGACAACCCTTCCTGCCCTCCCTCTCAGGATCTGCCAACGTTCACAGGATGAGCATTGCTGTCAGATGGCCACCAGTGGCTACCCAACTATACGCCGTGCTGACCACAGCCAACTGCACAGATGCCAAACCATTAAAACACTGCTTGTTTTGAACTGGGAACAAATTAAGGTTGACAGGTCCCACCTCTTGTCGAGCAGGGGAGTCCTGGCCCCTTCCCAGCATTTTCCGCTGTGCACGCTTTGTGCATGCAGTGCAATGACGTCGCCCGGAAGTGACATCATCACGTTGCCAACGTCGGGGGGGACACTCTAGTTTTGGGGCAAAACTCTATGGTTTTTTGGCTTCAAAACCATAGAGTTTGCCCAAAAGCGAGACCGTCCCCTCCTGATGTTGGCAACGCGATCACATCACTTCCGGGTGACTTCATCGTAACAGGGACGTCACACAGCGACGTGCCTGTTTGGGGGTAGGGCTTCCTCTGCCAGTCAGGTGTCTGGTGGTGGCCTGGAGCGCCAGAAATCAGGGGAACCCCCACACCGACCGGGGGTCTGGCAACCCTAGAACAAATTGGGCTCAGCTCATGAACTTGCCTTTTACTGAGACGGACCATTTGTCCTCACAGGATGCCTGTGGTGGGGAGGGGAAGGGAAAGGAGTTTGTAAGCCGCTCTGAGACACCTTTGGGTAGTGAAGGGCGGGGTATAAATCCAATCTCTTCTTCTTCTTCTACCTCACAGGGTGTCTGTTGTGGGGAGGGGAAGGGAAAGGAGTTGGTAGGCTGCTCTGAGACACATTTGGGTAGTGAAGGGTGGGGTATAAATCCAATCTCTTCTTCTTCTTCTTCTTCTTCTTCTTCTTCTTCTTCTTCTTCCTCACAGGGTGTCTGTTGTGGGGAGGGGAAGGGAAAGGAGTTGGTAAGCTGCTCTGAGATACCTTTGGGTAGTGAAGGGCGGGGTATAAATCCAATCTCTTCTTCTTCTTCTTCTTCTTCTTCTTCTTCTTCTTCTTCTTCTTCTTCCTCCTCCTCACAGGGTGTCTGTTGTGGGGAAGGGAAGGGAAAGGAGTTTGTAAGCCGCTCTGAGACACCTTTGGGTAGTTAAGGGCGGGGTATAAATCCAATCTCTTCTTCTTCTTCTTCTTCTTCTTCTTCTTCTTCCATCTGGGGCAGTGATGCTCTGTCTTCTTAGTGCTCAGGAGGGCCACAGTGGGAGGGCTTCTGGAATTCGGGCCCTACTGGTGGACCTCCTGCTGGAACCTGGATTTTGGCCACTGTGAGGCACAGAGTATTGGACTGGATGGGCCACTGGCCCGATCCAACGTGGCTTCTCTTAAGTTCTTACGCTCTACTAAAAATCTCTTTATCCTATTGTTCCAACTTCAGCTGGTCTCTTTGCAGTTGAAATATGGAATCAAGTCAATACCCGAAGATAAGTAGGCAAAATGTGGCGGCCACAGGTGAGCAGCAAAAGAGGAACAGCAGCAGGTGAATTGCAACCATGCCGTCAAAACTTGCATTGAGGCTGCCATCTCCCGCCTACTCTATTCTTTCACCTTATTGTGCAGTGCTTCCTTAGAGTCAAGGGGTAGTGGTTGCCGTTCTAGACTAGGATCTAGGATACCCAGGCTCAGCCCCCCAGTTTGTCATATGTCTGCTGGATGACCTTTGACCAGCACTCTCTCACTCAGTTCAACTTAGTTTGGTGTAGTGATTAAGAGCGATGGACTCTAATCAGGAGAACTGAGTTTGGTTCCTCACTCCTCTACATGCAGTCAGCCGGGTGACCTTGGGCCAGTCACAGTTCTCTCAGAGCTCTCTCAGCCCCACTCACCTCACAGGATGTCTGTTGTGGGGAGAGGATGGGAAGGTGATTGTAAGCCACTCTGAGTGAAGGCTGGGGTATAAATCTTCCTCCTCCTCCTCCTCCTCCACCTCCTCCTCCTCCTCCT
>NW_015170888.1:1986080-1989720 GCF_001447785.1 Gekko japonicus
TCCTCCTCCTCCTCCTCCTCCTCTTCCTTCTTCTTCCCTGGGCGGCAGCAGGGTATTCCACACTCTGAGTTCCTGTTGCCTGTCACCCCTTGGAGTGGTGGTGGAGAATAACTGAAAACATTTTTTAAAAATGCAGCAGCATTGTAAGCATGATGATGTCATTTCCATGTGCAACCTGGAAGTGAGATCATCACACTTACAGTGCTGGTTAAACCTGGGAGTGGCAGCAGCTCTAGGAATTGTTGAAAACTCTATGGTAAAACCATAGGGATTCTGGCCATTTTTAGAGCTATCCATTGTCAATTTGGGGCTGTACCCAGAAGTGACACCATTGTGCTTGTGATGACAGCCCCCCCCCTCACCATGTCTCCACCCCACCCCACCCTTTGATGGAGTTGTTGTGAGGATAAAAATGCAGAGGGTGGGAAAGGTACTATAAGTCTCCTTCAGTCCTCCTTGGGAGAAAAGCAGGGTATAAGTTTATAAATAAAGTAGTAGAAGAAGAAGAAGAAGAGAATGGATTTATACCCCGCCCTTCACTTGGAGTCTCAGAGGGGCTCACAAACTCCTTTCCCTTCCTCTCCCCACAACAGACACCCTGTGAGGTGGGTGGGGCTGAGAGAGCTCTGACAGAAACTGCTCTTTTTCAAGGACAGCTGTGCCAGAGCTTGTGACTGACCCAAGGTCACATCAGCAGGTGCAAGTGGAGGAGTGGGGAATCAAACCCGGTTCTCCCAGATTAGAGCCCGCACACTTAACCACTACACCAAACTGGCACTACACCAAACTAGAAGATTGGCTAAAGATAGGGAGAAGTTCTGCCCGTCCATGCCTACCACAGCATCTCTCACAATATTCTTCTCGTTTCAAACTCCGCGATTCTAAAAACGCTTTGAAGAAGAAGAAAAAAGGCCGCAGTATTTTCTATCCCTCCTCTTTTTATAATCAGGATATTTTTTTCCCCCAGAGGGTGTCATATGATTTGCCTCAGGAAGACAACCTCGCCTCTTAAGTCCGACTGAGAGTACATTTACATGCTTTTCATTTCGATTCCCCCCTTTCTCTGTAACTCCCCCCTCCCTCCGCTCCCGACGCAGTTCATGGCTGCGCTTTTCCAGGTTAACTGCCGCCCCGAGACTTTTAGCGAAACAAATTTCTTCCCGTGGTCAGGCCTTCCAAATCACTAAGGGCAGCCTATCCATCAAGATTTAGAGTTTGCATAATCAGGGATACAAAATAGCTACCTAAGTGCTTCTGTGTGCATCTACCAGAGGGATTATAATAAAGTGGGGCAAATTTATTTCCTTAGATGATAATTTATTGGTCGTTTTAAGGGGGGGAGGATAACGTGACAGGTAGGTACTTAAGAGGGCGGGTTTCAGACTTTAGGGAACGGTTTCTGCCTAAGTTATCTTCCCCTCCACTGCTGAGCATCTGCTACGGGATTGCTCTGCGCAGGGCCAGTTTCAGGCTTTGAAGAACTCTGGGAAAGAATGCCCAGGGTCCCACACCACTTGGTTGCCAGGTCTCCTTTGGCCCACGGCAGGAGACGGGAGGGGGGTAGGCAGGGCTTTTTTTGTAGAAAAAGCCCAGCAGGAACCCATTGGCATAATAGGCCCCACCCAACAGCAGAAACTCATTAGCATATTAGGCCACACCCCCATGTTACCAGAAGTGTGCTCACCCAGCCACACCCACCTTTTGCTTCTTATTCTGTTGACCTTGTTTGTTGTCAAAACCCAGGGCCGTTTTTTGGAGTAGGAACTCCTTTGCATGTTAGGCGACACACCCCTAATGTAGCCAATCCTAATGAGTTTCTGTTGTTGGGTGTGGCCTGTTATGCTAAGGAGTCCCTGCTGGGCGTGGCCAACTTGGAAGCCAGCCGGAACTCCTTCCTGTGCGTTCCTGCCCAAAAATAGCCCTGGGGGTAGGGTTGCCAGACCCAAGTTAGGAAACTCCTGGAGATTTGGGGATGGAGCCTAGAGAGGACAGGGACCTCAGCGGAGCACAGTGCCATAGAGTCCACCCTCCAAAGCACCATCCCCCCCCAGGGAATGGATTTCTGTAGTCTGGAGAGGAGCTGGAATTTGAGGGGATCCCCAGGTCCCGCCAGGAGGTTGGCCTCCCTACAGATCCATCATTCCTGTCCACCCATCAGTGCCATCCCATCCGCTCATGAGACCTGCCAGAGCTTTTACATGCGTGCTCTGTTTGATATTCACTTTATATACTTCATTTATGCTTGTGGTTGTATGAATTTGGTTTGAGTTAGTTTGCTGTATTAGAGTGCTGGCTTTTTGCTGTGAATAAATTGGCTGTTGTTGATCTGCCAGAGCACTTAATTGTAGCTGCCTACACCACATGCAAGGAGCTGTGGTGGCTCAAGTGGTTAAGACGCTGAACTGCAGGCTGTAGAAGGTCGGTAGTACAGCAGTTCGAGACCCGAGGGTGCCACATGATGGAGTGAGCTCCCGTCTTTAGTTCCAGTTCCTGCCAACCTAGCAGTTCGAAAGCAAGAAATTGCAAGTAGATAAATAGGTACCACTTTGGTGGGAAGGTAACAGCGTTCCGTGCGCCTTGGTGTTTAGTCATGCCGGCCACATGACCACGGAAACGTCTTCGGACAGCCCTGGCTCTTCGGCTTGGAAACGGAGATGAGCACCGCAACCCTAGAGTCGGATTCGACTGGCTTTCGAGCAAGGGAACCTTTACCTTTACACCACATGCATGGCCTTTCCCCAAAGGTATCGGGCAGTGAGCACAGCTAGGAAAAGCTGCCAAGAGGGCAACCGCTGTGTGCTACCTGCACATCCCCCTCCAGTGACATTAGGCAGCATGGGAGCATGGATGGTGGAGCACCCACAAACGAGCCAGCAGGTGGGTGTCAGGGCCCCCCCGCCAAAAGCCCTGGCTGCATGATATCTTTAGAACATACAGCCAGTGGAAGGCTTTCACATAGAAAAGGGTTAAGTCTTGGCTTCTGTTGCTTCAGAGGGCAAGGCTACATAGAATATGCATATTTGCGTCAGAAGAGGACAGATTGCCTGACTCAGGGGAACCTCCACATTCAGAGGCACTAATCCTCTGAATTCCAGAGCCAGGAAGCAACATCAGGGGAAGGCCCCAACCTCGATGCCTTGTTGTTGGCCCTCCGGAGGAACTGGCTGGCCACTGTGTGAGACAGGATGCTGGATTGGATGGACCACTGGTTTGATCCAGCAGGGCTCTTCTGATGTTCTTATGAAGGCCTCAGCCTCGATGCCCTGTTGTTGGCCCTCTGGAGGAACTGGTTGGCCACTGTGTGAGACAGGATGCTGGATTGGATGGACCACTGGTCTGATCCAGCAGGGCTCTTCCTTTGTTCTTATGAAGGCTTCAGACTCTATGCCCTGTTGCTGGCCATCCAGAGGAACTGATTGGCCAGTGGGTGAGACAGGATGCTGGATTGGATGGAGCACTGGTCTGATCCAGCAGGGCTCTTTTGATGTTTGTATGAAGGATTCGACCTCTATGCCCTGTTGTTGGCCCTCCAGAGGAACTTGTTGGTCACTGTGTGAGACAGGATGCTGGACTGGATGGACCTCTGGTCTGATCCTGCAGCGCTGTTCTTAGGGAGGGAGGGAGGGAGGGAGGGAGGGAG
>NW_015170888.1:1989747-1993548 GCF_001447785.1 Gekko japonicus
AGGAAGGAAGGAAGGAAGGAAGGAAGGAAGGAAGGAAGGAAGGAAGGATGGAAGGAAGGAAGGAAGGATTACAAGCTTTTTTTCTGTGCACATAGCTATTTATTAATTTTAAAAAAACCCAAACCTCCCCAAATAGCCACCCACATTGCCTCTTAAAGTTGAACTGGCTGTTCTGTGACTTTAAATGAAAGCTTCAGCATTGTTGGGCAAATAAATTTAAACCACTTAACATGGCAGAGAAGGTCAGGAAAGCTTATTATAGTGATCATAGCGTTACAGCTCTCGCCATTGACCGCTGTTCTGTAGAATCGCCAATAATCAGAGGCCGCAAGCTGTGTTTGTCGAGAAAGGTCATCGTTCATTTTTCCCCCCTCTGAAGCATTAATATCTTTTGTTTGTTTGGCTCAACATGAAACAGGAATCGATAGAGGTAATTCGGGCAGCAATTAGCCACTCATCTGTCAAACGGTGTCTGGGTGTATTTAACAAAAAGACCCTCGGAAAAGGTTTGGGAAAGGGAGGAAAGTGGCTCTATAATCAACAATTTATATTTTCGACATGACAAGTTGTGTATGTAGCTGCGAAGCAGCGGATCCCTGGGTATTAAGCAAATATACAGAGCACATGTTATAAATCTGCACTCGGAGGCCCTGGAAGTCGTGGAGAAGGGGCAGACCTGGCTGCTTTGGGAAAGGTTTGACCTACAAGACCTTGGGGTAGATGCAGAATTCCAAGGGGAGAAGGAAGCAGGCCTCACAGATGGGATGAGGCTGCAGCTAGCCATCTACCCTAACCCAGGCTAGTATAAGGTACCCCACACAACAAGCTAGAAATATGTGGTCGATAACTTTGTATTTAGATAGTTAAACCATGTGTTAGCCGCCTTTCTCCCTTGCTGAACCCTAAGCAGCGAGCCAGTTTGGTGTAGTGGTTAAGAGCGCAGACTCTAATCTGGGAGAACCGGGTTTGCTTCCCCGCTCCTCCACGTGCAGCTGCTGGGGTGACCTTGGGTCAGTCACAAGTCCTCTCAGAGCTGTTCTCTCAAGGGCAGTTCTCGGGAGAGCTCTCTCAGCCCCATCTTCACCCAAAGAGTGATGAACACATGGAATTCACTGCCACAGGAGGTGGTGGTGGCTACAAGCATGGACGGCTTCAAGAGGGAATTAGATAAGCATATGGAGCAGAAGTCCATCTGTGGCTATTAGCCCGAAGGTATAGATAGGAACTCTGGGGGCAGGTGATCCTCTGTATTCTTGGTGCTTGGAGGGGGCGTAACAGTGGGAGGGCTTCTAGTGTCCTGGCCCCACTGCTGGACCTCCTGATGGCACCTGGTATTTTTGGCCACTGTGTGGCAGAGTGTTGGACTAGATGGGCCAGAGGTCATTTCGGGGGGGGGAACGCGGGGGAACACAGTTTCCCCGGGTGAGGTGCAGAGGGGCAGGGCACATGATGAAGCCCCGCCCCCCATTTCCGGCCACCCCGCTTCCAGCCCTCATTCAGCCAGGAGGAGGCAGGAGAAGAGGGAGGGTAAGTTGCTTCCTCCCCGTCTCTCCTTACCCCTGCCTGCCTGGGGCCAGGGAGGGCCTTGGCGGGGCTTCCTCGCACTCCTGCTGGCCTTGCAGGTCCACCACCGGGCTCCTGATGTCAGGGGGTGTGGCATATGCTAATGAGTTATGCTAATGAGTTCCCCTAGCTCTTTTTCTACGAAATGACCCCTGAGATGGGCCATTAGCCTGATCCAACATTGGCTTCTCTTATGTTCTTATGTTCTTATCTACCTCAGGGGTGTCTGTTGTGGGGAGGGGAAGGGAAAGGGATTGTAAACTGCTCTGAGACTTCTTTGGGTAGTGAAGGATGGGGTATAAATTCAGTCTCCTCCTCCTCCTCCTCCTCCTCCTCCTCCTCCTTCTGGTATAAATAACCTATTACAAAAAACACAACAAAAAGCAACCATTATAAAACCCGCAAAAAGGTAAAGGTAAAGGTTCCCTTGCTCGAAAGCCACTTGAGTCTGACTCTAGGGTTGCGGTGCTCATCTCCGTTTCCAAGCCGAAGAGCCAGCGCTGTCCAAAGACGTTTCCGTGGTCACGTGGCTGGCAAGACTAAACACCAAGACGCACAGAGCGCTGTTATCTTCCCACTGAAGTGGTACCTATTGATCTACTGGCAATGTCTTGCTTTCGAACTGCTAGGTTGGCAGGAGCTGGAACTAGAGACAGGAGCTCACTCCGTCATGCGGCACACTCGGGTCTCGAACTGCTGAACTACCGACCTTCCACAGCCTGCAGTTCAGCGTCTTAACCACTCAAGCCACCCGCAAAACCCACATGTTAAAAACTCCAATTAGGATTGCCGATAATAAAAGCTAGATCAATCAAAGTGCACTCTTGAATAAAATAGTCTTCAACGGCCTCCTGAGGACTGACAGTGAGGGGACCAGGTACACCTCCTTGGGGAGGGTGTTCCATAATTGTGTGGCTACCACCGAAGAGACCCTGTTTCGTGTGCCCATGAAGAGAGCATCTTTAATTGGTGGATCAGGCAGGAGAGCATCTCCCTGAGATCTTAATTCCTGGCAGGAATGTATGGGTAGAGGGCATCCTTCGAATACCACGATTTCAAGCTATGGAAAGCTTTAAAGGAGAAGTCCTACACCCTGAGTTAGTCTCAGGAACAGATCAGTAGCCAGGATAGTTGCTGTGGTATTGGGGACATGTGCTCCTGATAGCTGGCCCAAACCACCAGTCTAGCCACAGCATTCTGTACTAACTGCAGCTTCTGCACACTCTTCAAGGGTAGCCCCAAGAAGAGCACATTGCAGTAGTCCAGTCTAGATGTAACTAAGGCATGGATCACCATGGCTAGATCTGACAGATCCAGGAACAGATGCATTTGATGGAAATGGGCGTAGGCACTCTGAGCCACAGCAGCCACCTGGTTTTCTAAAGTGACTGCTGTGTTAAGTAGTACTCCCAAGATGCGACTCTGGCTTTTCAAGGCGAGTATAACCCCACCTGAGACACTGGAGATCTGAAGCCCCTGTACTGCTCTTCTACTAACCTAGAGAACATCTGACTTGTCAGTATCACATTTAAACAGATGTACCGCTGTTCTAATCCAGCAGGGCTCCTCTTATGTTCTCATCTGTCTGGTTTTACCGTAAAGTTTCCACGAAATACTAGAGAATGTCGATGTCAGTTCTGGGTTCACCCTAGTACAGGCATCTTGTCATCGATGCAACAGTGCTTTTTTCTTCATTTTTGCCCTCACCAGCCTACCAAGCAGTGGAGGGCATCATGCCTTCAACATGACAATGCCTAACCGCATCCCCAGCTACCCCTAATCCTACCCCTAATTAGCTACCCCTAATGCCACCCCTGCAAGATTTTTTTTAGCCTTTAGTATTCTTTTTAGCTTTGATTTGTAATGAATTTGAAGAGTCAAGGCCATTCAGTCTGTTACTGATCCAAAAAATAAAGTCTCAAAAGCAGGGGTCATTTCCCGCGGGAGCGCACAGGAGCGGAGCTCCGGCAGTAAGGAGCCCGGGGGGCGGGCACATGCAGCAAGCCCCGCCCCCTACTCCTAGCAGCCCTCAGTCGGGCCACGAGGAGCAAGAAGCAGCCAGCTAGGTTGCAGAGCCCCCCCCCCAGGCCCGACTTCGGGTACAAACTCTCCCTCCTGTGTGAGGGCAGATCTGCGCGTCCCCCCCCCCATAGCTAGCAATCCAAAACAGTCCAGTGGCACCTTTAAGACCAAGTTTTATTCAGGTACAAGCTCTTCCTCCTCTGTGAGGGCAGATCT
>NW_015170888.1:1993694-2003614 GCF_001447785.1 Gekko japonicus
CAGTCCAGTGGAGCCTGAGTGGTGGGTGTTGCCTTCTGACACACTTCCGGTGATGTCAGGGGGTGTGGCATATGCAAATAAGTTATGCTAATGAGCTCCTGCACCTCTTTTTCTACTAAATGACTCCTGCTCAAAAGTATTTTTAAGAGCTCACCATTTATCATAATTTTTCAACATCCAGTAGATCGATTGATCAGCAACTGGGCCTTGAGCTATGTGGGAGAATTTGAACCCGGGTCTCCCAGATCTTCATCTGACACTAGTGTTCGCAGTGAGCACTGTTTACAAAAATGATACAACAGCAATATATTTTTTTAATTAAAAAGACAATGCCCTCGGGGTAACGGTTGTCACTAAGAGTCAAAGAGGAAGGAGAGAAACAGGATGGTTTGGGGGACAACACCAGAGATGAAGATGGAATTAACCAAAGGAAGAAAAAAAAAACCTTCTCAAGGAGAGAAAAAGGAGTGCCACCTTCTCTTTCAGCATTTTAGAAACAAAATACAAGTCCGGACGGGTGCTGCCTGGTTCTAATAAGCCAGAAATTCTCCCCCAGCCTGCTGTATAGAAAGACAAAACAAGGCAGGGATAATTGCTCTTTGGCATGAAAGGTTTTGTTTGTGTTTATGGCAGAACTTCTTAAAAGCCGAGCTTCCCATTCATCTGCGGATTCTGTTAAGAGAAGATAAAAGCAAAGCCATTCCATTCATGGATAGATTCTACTTGGGGAATTTTTCCTCACTGCAGATTTATATTGTTAATGAAGAAAACTTGCTCATAATTTTTAAAAAGCCCACACTTTTTAAAAAGAATGCAAGAATCAGGACAGGGCTGGTTGTACCATGAAAAAAAAATGTGAAATTCTATTTTGGACACTCAAATCTTCCCCCTACCCCACTTTCAGACTCTTAACAAAACCACAGCATAAAGGTATTGGAATGGAGAAGAGCTGTTAAGTATCAACTCCCCACAAACTAGTGCCATTGGTCTTTAATGCAATCATCATATAAAAGGTAAAGGTAAAGGTTCCCTTGCTCGAAAGCCAGTCGGGTCCGACTCTAGGGTTGTGGTGCATCTCATTTGGATAATTATTTATAGGAACGTTCAGAAACATTCAACACTGGCTGTTATTCTAGTGCTCAGCTGTCTAGTGTAGAGTCTGAGAATATCAGATGGCAAAGTCAGAACGAGTATTGCTGCGGGCATATAACTGACAGGGATCTTTTCCAATCAGCAGAGTCACACAGAGATTTTGTCATCAAAGAAGAATGTATTGCTACCAATCAGTGGCTTGGGGCTGAGGGCCACCTTCATGTATGCACACAGTCAATCATAATGCAGGCAATGAGAAACACAAAAAGCTCAAACCAGAAAAAATGGGAAGGAAAAGTGATCTCTGGAGCCACTCATCTTCCACTGTATCTTTCCTACTTGGACTCTACTGACTCTGCCATGGAGCTTCATGCAGCTGTAACTTTTAATGTAATATGCTCTTCATTGGGCCACCCTTACAGACTTCTTGGAAGCTCCAGGGAGTGCAGAACAGATTCATTTATTAGTTTGTTTCCTTAATTTACACCCCACCTTGCTCCCCAGTCAGGACCAAAAGTGGTCTGCATTGTTCTCCTCTTTTCCATTGTATCCTTGCACCAACCCTATGAGATAGATTGGGCGAAGAGTATGTGACTGGCCCAAGGTCACCCAGCGAGCTTCTGTGGCAGAGTGGGGGTTTGAACTGGGGTCTTTTGAAACAACGGCACATTGTGCCTGTTTGCTTCCAGGCTCAATGTAACGTGCTGGAGCTTCTCTTTAAAGCCTTCTGTGATCTGGGACATGGGAACTATATAGGAGAAGAATTGCATCTCCCTGTATGAATTGCCCGTCCTTGGTCAGTTTCTGCTCAAGGTACCTTCTCAACGAGTAGCTTGTTGCTCCTCTAGTTGGGCGAAGTCTTCTCAGCCATGGGACCGTATCTTGTGGAGGAAGTTCAGAGAGCATCTTTAGATGGTGCCTGCTAATGACCAGGCTAGTGTGTGCCTTCTTGGTGACTGCTCCTGTCCTCTGCAATGGATAGCTTGAATTCGAAAGACCTCCAACCACATCAATGTGTGATCAGCTATCTGATAAAAAGGAGGAGGAGGAGGAGGAGGAGGAGGAGGAGGAAGAGGAGAAGGAAGAGGAGGAGAAGAAGAAGGAGAAGGAGAAGGAGAAGATTAGATTTATACCCCCCCCTCACTCGGAATCTCAGAGCGTTTTACAAACTCCTTTCCCTTCCCCTCCCCAGAACAGAAACCTTGTGAGGTAGATGGGCCTGAGAGAGTTCCGAGAGAACGGCTCTTGAGAGAACATCTCCGAGAGAACTTGTGACTGACCCCAGGCTATGCCAGCAGCTGCATGTGAAGGAGTGGGGAATGGAATCCTGTTCTCCCAGATTAGAGTCTGCACTCCTAACTACTACACTAAACTGGCTCAACTGAACTGAAGAGGCCAGGGATTGAACTGAGGACCTTCTGCATGCAAAGGAGATGTTCTGCCATTGAATTACACCCCGTACCCCATGTGACGAGCACATGGTGCTGATTTCTGCAGTCAGGCCCTCGCTCTATCAAGGTCAATGTTGTCTACTCAGACTGGCAGAGGCTCTCCCGGGTTTCAGAGAGGGGTCTTTCCCCTTACCTACTACCTGATCCTACATAAGAGCAAATGTAGCAACTAGGAAAGTATCGAAGGATACGGCTGCTGCTAGCTAGTTTGCTAGAAATGGTCAGATTTTAAAGTTGACAAAGGCCCGGGTCTCGAACTGCTGAACTATCAACCTTCCACAGCCTGCAGTTCAGCGTCTTAACCACTTGAGCCACCGCAGCTCCTTAACATTCTATTATTATCCCAATATTTAAAAAGGGGGTCCAGAAGTGACCCATCCTGTTATCGAGCGATCAGCCTTCTCCCTTCTCTTTGGCTTACTTACTGAAGAAGCTCCTGGATTGGATGGAATCAGAAACCATACTGGGGCATGAATAGATAGAATTTAGCCCCTCCCCCCCAGTAAACTCAACCAGGTGGGAAAGGCCTGATGGACAAGCTCAGCCTTACAGGCCTTGTGGAACCTACGGAAGCCCCGCAGGGCCCGGGATGTCCCTATCACATCTGTCCTGACTTGGATGGCCCAAGCTGGCCTGATCTTTTCAGATCTTGGATGCTAAGCAGGGTCAACCTTGGTTGGTAGTCCTTGGAGGGGAGACCTCCAAGGAAGTCCAGGGTGGTTACACAGAGGCAGGCAATGGTGAAACACTTCTATTCTTCTCTTGACTTGAAAATCCCATGGGGTTACCATAGGGTTGCCAGTTCTGGGTTGGGAAATACTTGGGGATTTGGGGGGTGGAGCCTGAGGAGGGCGGGGTTTGGGTAGGTTGGGTCTTCAATGGAGGGTGATGTCATAGAGTCCACCTTCCAAAGCAGCCATCTTCTCCAGGTGGACTGATCTCTGGCACCTGGAGATCAGTTGTGATAACAGGAGATCTCTAGCTCCCACCTGGAGGTTGGAAACCCTAGGTCACCATAAGTTGGCTGTGACTTGATGGAACTGTCCACCACCAATACACCTGGCCAAAACTGCTGCTTTAGTTTCCAGGTGACTCAGGGGAGCCAATCCAGTTCCAGCTGGGTTGATAAAGGCTCTTGAGTTCTCCATCGGAGCAACCTGTTGCCTGTAAGAAGATCACACAGTTGTGCTTTCCTTTTTTCATTGCCACTACGGTGCCAACCTAGATGGGTGGCCATTGACCCCTTGGTTGAATTGACACTTGCTTGACTCAGTACCTGTTCTAGAATTTCTGGAACAAATTGTTCTTTTGTAACGCTGCCAATCCTCCAAGTTAAAAATGCACGGTATCGGGGCGAGGGGAAGAGAAGAGGGGAGTCCAATGAAAGCAAAGTTAGAGGGTCTGCTCATAAAACCAGATCTTCCTTGACACTTTTAGTCAATGCAAAAATAATTGTGGGACTATAAAAGGTTTTTTATGGCCAATTATTCTTGTCTTAGTAAGTACCTATAATCATAACTGCCTCTGGAAGAGAGAGGGGGAAAAAAAAGCAGAAGTAATAATCCCCTGCAGACGAGACTCAAACGTGCCCTACAGGATGAAAAGGAGAGAGCAAATGGCTTCTCATGCATGCATAAAATATATGAATATTGAGACAGAACTGGCGTTAAGGTCAGAGAGTTTGACATCTTTTTATTTTCTCGCCCACTTTCGAGAAAATATACAATTCATCCTTATTGGGCCGTTGACATCCAACTGATTTGCATGGCTCCTGCCTGAGCAATGTGTATGTGTGCGCTAATGCCTTCGGTGTTATGAGCTCAGGTAAAAGCTTCTTCACGATCACCGAAAGGTGTAAAGTGTAACATAAGAGAGATTAAGATGACACCAGAAAGCGTCAGAAGGAGATGTCGTTCTTCAGTTGGTGGGGGAGGAACCTGGGAAAGAGAAGCCAAGGAAATCGGATTTGGGGGTATTAATGGATGCACTTTCCCCTTCCCCGACGAAATGTCTTTCAAACGCAAAAATGACCTGTTAACTAAAGAGTCTTTTATTTCCCTGTGTCTGACATATGGTTGCCAGCTATGGGTAGGGAAATTCCTGGAGATTTGGGGGGGCGGAGCCTGGGGAGGGCGGGGTTTCGGGAGGGGAAGGACCTCCGCTGGGTATAATGCCATAGAGTCCACCCTCCAAAGCAGCCATTTGCCCCAAGGAACTGATCTTGGCAGGGCTTATTTCCTGCGGAGCGCACAGGAGCGGAGCTTTGGCAGTAAGGAGCTCAAGGGGGCGGGCACATGCAACAAGCCCCACCCCCTGCTCCCAGAAGCCCTCAGTCGGGCCACGACGAGCAAGAAACAGCCAGGTAAGTTACAGAGCCCCCTCCTGCCTTCAGGTACAAGCTCTCCCTCCTCTCTGAGGGCAGATCTGCGCATCCCCCCCCTCCATAGCTAGCGATCCAAAAACGTCCACTGGAGCCTGAGTGGTGGGTGTTGCCTTCTGACACACTTCCCGTGATGTCATGGGGTGTGGCATATGCAAATACTAATGAGTTCCTGCACCTCTTTTTCTACAAAAGGACCCCTGGATCTTGGTCATTTGGAGACCAACTATAATGGTGCGGTGGGGGGGGCGGATCTCCAGTGGCCACTTGGAGGCTGGCAAGCCTAATTTGATGAGAAATCAATCCATGAAGGACGACAGTTTTCCCCCGACCTGTTGAGCTTGTGAACTTTTTTTTTTGGGGGGGGGGGTTACTCTTTATTTATACATTTTCCAGTTCAACATAGTACATGCATGTAATGGCACGGAAGATTTTAACAATTAACAGTCTTGGAACAGCCTTTAACAATTCTGTAAAAAGGTAAAGGTAAAGGTCTCCCTTGCTCGAAAGCCAGTCGAGTCCGACTCTAGGGTTGCGGTGCTCATCTCCGTTTCAAAGCCAAAGAGCCAGCGCTGTCCGAAGATGTTTCCGTGGTCATGTGGCCGGCGTGACTAAACACCAAGGCGCACGGAACGCTGTTACCTTCCCACCGAAGTGGTACCCAGGGGGTTTTTTTGTAGAAAAAACCCAGCAGGAACTCATTAGCATAATAGGCCACAAGGAATCCATTAGCATATGGGCCACACCCCTGATAGCACAGCTCATTGGTATATTAGGCCACATCCCCATGTTACCAGAAGTGTGCTCATCCAGTCACACCCACCTTTTGCTTCTTATTCTGTTTACTTTGTTGGCAAAACCTTGGGCTTTTTTTGTAGCAGGAACTCCTTTGCATGTTAGGCTACACACCCCTAACGTAGCCAATCCTAATGGGTTCCTGCTGTTGGGTGTGGCCTATTATGCTAATGAGTTCCTGCTGGGCGTGGCCAACTCAGGAGCCAGCCGGAACTCCGTTCCTGTGTGTTCGTGCCCAAAAATAGCCCTGCTTTCGAACTGCTAGGTTGGCAGGAGCTGGAACTAGAGACGGGAGCTCACTCCGTCATGCGGCACCCAGGTCTTGAACTGCTGAACACTACTGACCTTCCACAGCCTGCAGTTCAGCGTCTTAACCACTTGAGCCACTGCAGTTCCTAACAATTCTGTAACAGTCTACAAAAATGAAGAAACGTCTAGGAACCACTGCCTCAATTCAACATGAAGTTTCATAAGTCTATATATTTCTTAGGCATCACATTGTGTGTTTTGCCTGTTGTGTCATACCGAGAAAAACAAAGAAACAGACACCATTTCTCCAGAAAGTTAAGTCGCTTTGCAGAGTTTTCTGTTATTAACAATTGCATTGCCCGTTTGCCCGTTACTATTTTGAAATTTGAAAAGACGCAGGCGGGTGCCATCAGCACAAAACGGTTGCTAGGGAGGAGGAGACCAGGCTGAAGAGGCAGAAGCTTGGAGGGAGGGCAGGAGAATGGCTACATGGGGAGACAAGCCAGGACTTCCACCAAGCCCTCTCCATACAGAGATGTCACCCCCCCTTAGTGGAGGCCAGACCCTGGAGTCCCCAGAGAAAGCCATGGGATCCCTCATCAACCCCTTACAGAAGGTAACACAGTGTGTTAGGAGCAGGGGTCATTTTGTAGAAAAAGAGGTGCAGGAGCTCATTAGCATAACTCATTAGCATAACTTATTTGCATATGCCACTCCCCCTGACATCACCGGAAGTGTGTCAGAAGGCAACACCCACCACTCAGGCTCCACTGGACTGTTTTGGATTGCTAGCTATTTTTTTTGGGGGGGGGACGTGCAGATCTGTCCTCGCAGAAAAGGGAGAGCTGGTACCTGAATAAAACTTGGTCTTAAAGATGCCACTGGACTGTTTTGGCCTGGGGGGGCTCTGCAACTTACCTGGCTGCTTCTTGCTCTGACTGAGGGCTGCTGGGAGCAGGGGGTGGGGCTTGTTGCATGTGCCTGCCCCCCTGGGCTCTTTACTGCCGGAGCTCCGCTCCTGTGCGCTCCTGCAGGAAATGACCCCTGGTTAGGAGGATCTACCACAAGCATCTTCCTGCTATGTTACACAAGAGGAGGAGGATGAAATTGGGTTTATACCCCATCCTTCACTACCCAAAGGAGTCTCAGAGCGGCTTACAATCTCCTTTCCCTTCCTCTCCCCTCCCTACCACAGACACCCTGTGAGGTAGGTTTGGCCAAGAGAGCTCTCTCGAGAGGACTGTTCTTGAGAGAACAGCTGTGAAAGAACTTGTGACTGACCCAAGGTCACACCAGCAGCTGCATGTGGGGGAGTGGGGAATCAAACCCGGTTCCCCCAGATTGGAATTTCTGAAGCACCTCCTGCTCCAGTATGGCAGAGAAAAAACAGGATCGCCTAAGGCTGCCAGCTCCAGGTTAAAAAAAATAATTGGAGATTATGGGGGCGGAGCCTGAGAAGCGGAGGGACCTCAGCACAGGCGTGGTGCCATAGAGCCTTTCAAAGCCGCCATTGTCTCCAGGGTCTCTGTAGCCCCACCTGGTGGTCGTCCGTCACCCATACAATTGGCTCTGATTGGGGAAAGAAGCAAGTGGGTTCCAGGATACACACTGATGGGCATCTTTGCAGCCTCGGTGTCCACCGCGAGGATCGCTACAGTTCAAAACGAGAAAAATACGCTTTTCAAAAATTGATTTGTGTTATCTTTCGAAGTGTCTGCTGCCTTGAAGGCCCTAATTGAATAGCAATGGGGAGGGTTACAAATGTATTAAACTATTGTTATCATTTATGAATGGTCACAGTCAGGTATTGGACCGGCAGAGGGTGTCCCGCCATCCGAGACCTAGCCAAGTTCTTGGGAATTGCAGAGGTCTCCTTGCAGGATTCTTGCTGTTCCGAGCAACACTGTCTTCTGGAGCTGAGCTGGTGTACTTTTTTCTTCTTCAATGGCCAGGTTGTCCAGGTATTTCCTGAGACTTCTAAGCATAGCTCCAAGGGCTCCAATGACATGCTGATAACTTTCGTCTCCCAGAGGGGCTCTAACTCTGTCCATAGGTAGAGATGCCAGTCCTGACAGGGGGGCGGGGGATTCCCCAATTTGTCGGGTTTCTGTCCGTAGCTGGCCAGCTGGCTTGTGGGGCAAGCCCCACCCCTAAGCCCCACTCCCAACATCAGCCACCAGTGGCCACCCCTCTCCCTTCCCTCCTGAAATATTTAAAGGACCCTTCAACTGGTTAGTGGGAGCCCATGGCCCACCGAACAGCTGGAGGGCCCTTTAAATCTTGCAGGAGGGGAGGAAGAGGGATAGCTGCCATCCACGCGCCTGAACTCCAAGAGGTAAATTCGCCACATGGAGTTCAGGGCCCCCCCCCACTTCTTGCTCAACGAAGCAGGGAGGGGGTGAACTCCAAGTGGTGAATTTGTTGCTTGATCTACAGGCATGGGGGAGTGCAATTCCCCAATGTGATGGTGTCACTTTTGTATGATGTCATTATGTTGGGGACGCCCCCCCCCAGAAACGCCCCCGGCTGGGGACTAAGAAGGACCTGGTAGCCCTATTCATAGGTCTTGGTATTTTGTGGTTTTCACCTGTTCTTTCTCTTCTATTAAGCTGACTCCTGGGATTGCAGTATCAATTATCTGAACCCTATTTCTTATTTTTAATGCTAATAATGCTGATAATGCTAATAATAATAATAATAATGCTAATAATAATAGTAATAATGCTAACAACAACAACAGCAATAATGCTAATAATAATGCTAACAACAACAATAATAATAGCAGTATCACCTGGGGAAAACAAAGCAAAGCCCCCTTTCCAGAGGTAGTCCACTTGGCTCTGCCAGAAGTCTTCTCAATGCACTTGTTCAGTTGTTCAGTCCCTCCCAAGTTAAATAAACTTTCCCCGAGATTACTTCTCTTATCCCTGTCAAGGATCTTTCACCCTTAGGTTGTAGAGGCTGAGTGGATGATCAATTCATTGTCGGCCTGTGCTGTAATTTAACTTGCTGTGTCTGACAGGAGATGGGGGAATGGCTATACAGGGGCTTTACTTGTAATCTTCTTATCATCTTATCCTGGAGTGGTTTTGAGAGGAGGAGGAGGAGGAAGAAGCCTTTTCCAGCCTTGGCTTGGAGGGCTGATGCAAAGGGGGAGAAACAGTCTTTCCAGGTGTCTTTAACAGAAACACTGGATCACTCCCTGCCTGCTGACTGACTTTGTTGTTGTTCAGTCGCACAGTCGAGTCCGACTCTTCACGACCCCATGGACCAGATCACGCCAGGCATTAATGTCTACATTACAAGATGGTTCACATATATGTTGAAGAGTCTTCTATGAGAAGGCACATAAGGGAACTGGAGGTCCTGGAAAGTTTCATCAAGTCACATCTGACTTATGGCAACTTCTCTTGGGGTTTTCAAGGCCAGAGATGAACAGAGGTAGTTTGCTATTGCCTGCGCCTGCATTGTGACCCTGGAATTCTTTGGTGGTCTCCCATCCAAGGACTAACAAGGGCCGACCCTGCTTAGCTTCTGAGATCCAATCAGATCAGGCTAGCCTGGGTAATCTAGGCCAGGGCAAGGTAACCGGTAGGATTCTTTTTCCTCCTCCTCCTCCTCCTCCTCTTCTTCATCATCATCATCTTATAGGTATAGCTAGGGGCTCTGGGGCAAGTGATGCTCTGTCTTCTTGGTGCTTGGGGGGGGGGTCAACAGTGGGAGGGCTTCTAATGTCCTGGCCCCACTGCTGGACCTCCTGATGGCACTGGTATTTCTGGCCACTGTGTGACACAGAGTGTTGGACTGGATGGGCCTTTGGCCTGATCCAACATTGGCGTCTCTTATGTTCTTATGTTCCTGTCCTTCCTTCCTGTCCTTCCTTCCTTCCTTCCTTCCTTCCTTCCTTCCTTCCTTCCTTCCTTCCTTCCTTCCTTCCTTCCTTCCTTCCTTCC
>NW_015170888.1:2003717-2095209 GCF_001447785.1 Gekko japonicus
ATGGGTGGGTGGGTGGGAATGAGAAGCAGGGTTTGGATCATTGACAGTGCAGTCCCAGAAGACCACAGAATAGAAAAGAAAGAACAGGAGAAGATCACAAACACCAAGACCTCCAAACAGAGTGTCTCTGAGCAATGCTCACTCTAAGCTGTGGGGTCCTGTGAGCAAAAATTCTACTTTGTGAGCAACTGGCATTAAAGTTGTGAGTGAGCAATTTGGCGACTGCATCAATTATTTTGCTCTGGAGCCCTCCTTCCTAAGTTAAGACAAAAATGTTTGAGCCAGAGGCTAAAAAATTGTGAGCTAGCTCACACTAACTCAGCTTAGAGGGAACACTGCTTCTGAGAGAAGTAGGCTACCATTGTGCCAGTTGTCATTGGAGCCCTTGGAGCAGTGCCTAGAAGTCTCAAGAAACACCTGGACATTCTGGGCATTGAGCAAATAACACCAGCTCAGCTCCAGAAGACAGTGTTGCTTGGAAGAACAAGAATCCTGCAAAGATACCTCTGCAGTTTTCAAGCATTTGGCCAGATCTCAAATTGCAGGACACCCTCTACCAGTCAAATATACAACTGTGACAATTTATCATCATCATCATCATCATCATCATCATCATCATCATCATCATCATCATCATCATCATCAATTGTTCTGTTTGTTTTCATTTCCACCTTTTTCTTTTCCATCAGTAGGTCCATCAATATAGTGAAACTTCAATAAGGCCCTGTTTGACTTTTGATTATGCTACCCCCTCCCAGTGTTCCCTCTAAGCTGAGTTGGTGTGAGCTAGCTCACAGTTTTTTTAGCCTCCAGCTCACACATTTTTGTCTTAGCTCAGGAAGGATGGCTCCGGAGCAGACTAATTTATGCCAAAATGCTCGCTCACAACTTTAATGCCAGTAGCTCCCAAAGTAGAATTTTTGCTCACAAGACTCCACAACTTAGATGGAACAAGACGGGGACCTGCGATAGTCGCGGGGGGGAGAGAAGAGCTCCATCTTCTCCATCCCCCCCGCTCGATCTCCCCGAGGAGGCGGTGACGGTGGCGAGGCCAGTCCTCCCCCCCGCCCGGCTCCGAGGTGGAGGTGGCGACGCCGGTCCTTTCCCCCCCACTTTGCCGGGCTCGGCGGCGGCAAGGTTGGTCCTCCCCCCGCCTGCCCGCCCGCCCGGCTCAGAGGAGGCGGCGGAGGCGCAGGTGCGGTGATGAGGTCAACTACAGAGCGTTCCGTGCGCAAGCGCACGGAACGCTCTTGCACTTTCGGGGGGATTTAAACATCCCCCCGAATTTTTTTCCTACTTTTAGCATTTTTGTGCACACGTGGGGACTGGCGCACGTGTGCACAAACCTCCCCCTCCCCCCCCAAGAGCCCCCGAAGTGCTGATTTAGCAATCCGCACTCCGGGGGCAACTTGGCTATTAGATATATAGATGTTGCCCCCTCCCCAATGGTTTCATTAGGAAATATGTCTCTCTGGAGATTCCCCCCACCCCGTTTTCGATCCAAACCTATTCGTGCCACGCAAGTGTCAAAAAGCGGACTCCTCGCTGAAAGGATCCCCCTTGCCAAATTTCAAACAAACAGGAAGCAGAATCCCAGTTTCATATGCAATTAAACACAAAATAAATCTCTGGGCTGTGGCTTCTTTACTTTCCATTCAGTTGTGCGAGGGGTGAAGAGGAGGGGTTTGGTTTCGTAGGATGTTTGGACACATCGGGGCGATGATGTGTGTGAAGGACCAACCAGATACACTGTCTGGCACAGGGAGGAATCTTTGACGGCGACCCTGATGGAGAAATAAACCGAAACAGCTATTCATAGGTCATATTTTTGGGAATCTGAAATTCAGAACTGTCCCTCCTAGAGAAGGCATCTCTCAGCTCGAACATTCGGTATGACCTTTCACAGCTCTAGCCCATCCCTGACATGAAGCAACAAGAAAAAGTCCAGACGGAGCTGGTAAAAAAAATGAAAGAAGAACACCAAGTAGGGATTTGAGAGTTATCCGCCAAGTTAATAGGCAACGGCAGCAAGTCATGAGAAGCAAAACATCCGTGCGCTGCCTTCAACTTTTCCCTCGCAGTCCGACTTTCAAGTTGATAATCCTGTCGGAGCGCATGGAATTAATTAATGCTGGGTTTAAAAGGGCCATTAAGGGGGACTTCCAACTCCTTTACTGTCTGAAGGCTATTTCTCACAGTTGTTATTTATTAGACCCAAGTTGTAAAATGGTCTGTAAGAATTACAGTAGGCTGAGACGATTAGCAAGGGGCATGGTGGGTGTTCAAGGCTCAGTCTTTAGCTGATCTTGGTCAAAGGGGCACGGCTACATCACTGAGCGAGAATCCCAGCCCTTTGAGAGGAAGATGATGAAGAAAGGGACATTCTGCCGGATGACTCTGCAAAGTATGCAATGGTCCAGGGCTTTTTTTTCTGGGGGAATGCATCAGCATGGAGTTCTGGAACCTCTTTGACAAAATCCTGTTGAAAATTTTTTAAAGTTCATGAGTTTTCAGTATACAGATTGAAAACTTCATTTCCTTCTTGAGAGTTCTTGCGCCTGAGTGAACCATCTCTGCTTCTCACTTGCCTTAAAGGCCTTCTGCTGGGTTGCAATAAGTCAGTTGTGACCAGAGGTCATTTCAGGGGGGATCACGGGGGATCACAGTTCCCCCGGGTGAGGTACGGGGGGTGGGGCACATGACGAAGCCTCGCCCCCTGCTTCCGGCCGCCCCGCTTCCGGCCCTCATTCATCCAGGAGAAGGCAGGAGAAGAGGGAGGGTAAGTTGCTTCCTCCCTGCCTCTCCCCACCCCTGCCTGCCTGGGGCCGGGGAGGGCCTTGGCGGGGCTTCCTTGCACTCCCGCCGGCCTTGCAGATCCACCACCGGTGGCCGGGACCATTGAGGGCAGGGTGTGTGTCCTTATGACACACTTCCAGTGATGTCAGGGTGTGTGGCATATGCTAATGAGTTATGCTAATGAGTTTTCCTAGCTCTTTTTCTACCCCTGGTTGTGACTTAATACATGCACACGTGTAAGGAGGAATCACTGAATATTGCATTACCGTTACGCTTGCCTCTGGATAGTCTTGGGCTATACCCACACAGTTCTGGCTATTACGCTGTTATTCAACTGTAGCAACCAATGTTCCCTCTAAGCTGTGGAGTGTTGTGAGCAAAAATTCTACTTTGTGAGCTACTGGCACTAAAGCTGTGAGCGAGCAATTCAGTTGTTGCATAAAGTAGTTTGCTCTGGAGCCCTCCTTCCTGAGCTAAGGCCAAAACGTGTGAGCTGGAGGCTAAAAAACTGTGAGCTAGCTCATACTAACTCAGCTTAGAGGGAACACTGGTAGCAACCACTGCAACTGGATTTTCCCATGCAGGTAAGCCAATCCAGTTGTGAATGATTGCCAGAGCCTGCCATAGCACATGCTTCAGGGATACTTGGATGCAACCTCAATCCACGAATGAGCCATCTTCCTTCATGCATTCCATTGACCCCTCCTTGTCTGTTGTGGTTGACAGTTCCAGAGATGGCTTGACTAGAAAGCAGGGCAGTTTGGAGGCCAGGAGCACTGGGACACCGATCACCGTGCTCTTGAGTAGAGCCCATCCATGTCAGTGAGGTGAGAAGACAGCTCTTCATGGCATTGTCCCCCATGTTACTTAGTGGGAGAATGGCACCATTTTGAGCCTGGCTCTCAGGCATCGCAATGTCTTGACCTTGTGGTCCACATGTAGGGCCAGCCAGACCATTAGACAATCCTTGGTGATTGCCTAGGGTGCCAGAGTTAGAAGGATGCCAGACAGCCTGTGTCGAGTAAAGAAAGTGCTGCCTTTTACTGAGGCTGCGGTCACACAGAGCATTAGCCACGCTACAGAGACAGAAGATAGGCGGATTTTCTGGGTGCGATCAAATCGCAACATCTGGGAAGTGTAGAGCTCCCATGGCGAACCTGAGGCTTCCCAACGAAGATGAGCCATAAAAAAACTAGTACCTCCGAGGTACTAGTTTCCGGAAACCGCGGGGCAAGGGCGAGCATCTGATCACGTTTCTGGTGGTAGCTTGTGGCATCCGGCGCCCACTCATGTCCCGTCGCAAAAAGGGTTTTTTCCCCAAGTCTCCACAGAATGCGCACAAGCACCCAATGGCGCATGCACACACTTTGGTTAAAAAAACCCAAAGCCGCTTTTTTGCCATGCCGCAGGATTTACATATGATCAGCACCTCCCCCCGAACCATGGGACGTCGGCGGGACGTTTGAACCAGTGGCCGCACGGTAGTTCGCTCTGGGGCAAACAGCCACGCCTCCCCCCCGCGATATCTGGCCTGTGTGACCGGGGCCTGAGTCAGTTTACATTATTGACTAGGGCTGCTTGCAGACTGTAGGGGAAAAGTCCCGTCTTTTGAACATGATCTCAACGGGATGACTTCTCACTTTCCCCTCTGTTGAACGGGAGGGTGGTGCTAGAGTCATAAGTAACCTAATAATAACAATAATTGCATGCTGAAGTGGCAGCCAACTCACAACCAGTGTTCCCTCTAAGCTGAGTTAGTGTGAGCTAGCTCACAGTTCTTTAGCCTCTGGCTCACACATTTCTGTCTTGGCTCAGGAAGGATGGCTCCAGAGCAAACTAATTTATGCAGTAGCCAAATCACTTGCTCACAACTTTAATGCGAGTAGCTCACAAAGTAGAATTTTTGCTCACAAGACTCCACAGCTTAGAGGGAACATTGCTCACAACATCTGTTCATGAAGTTTTCAAGGCAAGAGATGAGCAGAGGTGTTTGTTATTGCCTTTCTCTTCATAGCAACAGGTTTCTCCTTACCTTCCTAGCTAACCCAAGCACAGGCTATTCTGGGTTATTCAGGCGGCCGTAGAACAAAGTCTGAGTCCAGTGGCGACTTTAAGACCAATCAAGTTTTATTCTGGGTATAAGATTTTGCATCCGCACACACGTCTTCAGAAGCAGCCAGTATCTGAAGAAGTGTGCGTGCACATGGAATCTCATACCTAGAATAAAACGTTGTTGGTCTTAAAGGTGCCCCACTGGACTCAAACTTTGTTCTGCTGCTTCAGACCCACACGGCTACCCCACCTGAATAAGGCCACTGTAGTTCACCCAAAGCACCAAAAACCCTTGGGCCAGCTCTGTCCACATGGATTTTTGCACATCAAAGCACTAATTTGTCCAGGACCCAGACAGTCAACTGAACTGATATGACCACATTGCTACTACCATCTTCAGGTCTGATAGTGGCAGCGCAACGAAGGAGAGCACTGATGCACCAAAGCAGGGCTGTAGCTATGGTGGGGTTTGGGGGGAGCTCCACTCCCTTTCTTAAAGGCACAGCCCCACAAGAATTTCTCCTGTAAATCCTTCCCCCCCCCCCAATCAAGTTTAAACATTTTTTTTAAAGGTGTGTGCTCTTTTAAGCAGAGTGGGATGCTGTGGTTGACTAATTCCTGAACTGAGCCAAACGGGTGTCAGGGCCCTCAGCAACAATGGAAGCACACACTTGCAAGAAGGCTTTACTTTATTGAAGCTGGAGATGCATGGACAAGAACACTGTTAGGATTGAGGGGTGAACTATGCGCAAAACAGTTATAATACATTCATATGAGCATTACCCAATTACTATGGTTCCCCCGCACGCCATTAGGCCTGGGAACTAACTGCTACCCAAAGCAAAGCAGGTACGAGCTTCCCACGGCTCTGCCTGCCTAAAGCCAAAGCAATGATCTAAGCGACTCCTCCAGCGGCCTTGAGAGATACACAGTGCGAGTTGCAGGAGAACGGCAATGAGCCATGGCGAAAGTTTTGCACATCTGTGCCTAGGAAGGTATGCGCATGTGCACAGGGAAAAGAAAGAACATTTTGGCAGCTTGCTGACAACGGGTTGTAGTAGATGACCTCTAGGATTTTTTCTAACTCTGTGTCAAGAAAGTGGTCTCCTTTAAGAGAGTTTTTCTGCCTAAGTGTTTGCATTCTTGATTCTAGAAGTCATCACCCCCACCTGCTGGCTTGTGACCAGAATTGTTGCTTAGGCTGGCAGAAGTGATTAACTTGCAGCAGCTGAGGACTGTCATCAAAAGTGGTGGACAGGCCCCCAAAAGTCCTTATAAGCTGCGGAAGAGACGAAGAAAAGAGAAGTAAAGGCTGAAAGACTCTGAATTGTGCCTTTGAGAACTGTGAATGGGGATGACTGGGGGGTACTGTTCTTAGACAGTTAAGTTTTAAGAGTTAACGAAAAGGAAAAAAGTACTTAAATGTCTGACTCAGTTTATATTGATCTAAATGAAGTGAAGACTTGATGTAATGAAGCTAGTGAGGATCTCCTCTCTTGGGTTTTTAGTCAGTAGTGGGTTTCTATACTTTGCCCCATATATGTAGTCCCCCTTCCCTGTGATAGTTTTTGTAGTTTGAAAATAATAATAATAAAAAATCCCCTCCGGGGGCTCGAAAAAAAAAGAAGTAGTGGTGGACAGCTTGCAATTTAGAGAGATCTATCCTGGCAACAGCTTTCTACTGGCTCAATGGCTTTTTTATCTCTCACTGAGACCTTCAACCCCATCGGGGGGGGGGGAATTGCTCCACAAGCCACAAAACTTTGGCTACGGGCCTGCATAGACCTAAGGTGACACTTCTTGGGTTCTTCTGAAACCCCTCCTGTTCCAGTGAGGTGGAGGAATGACAGGATGGGCTGTTTGCTTTGATGAGAAGACAATTTGCAGAAAAGAGTAAGTGGGCACCAAGAAACACATTGGCACACTCCTTGGCACCCTCAGGCACTGCACTCCACTGTTTTAAGGTGCCATACGATGCACTGTTGTTCTTCAGTGCTACCAACTAAGCTTTATAGTTGAGGTGGAGAAGAAACTCTCCCCCATCCGGCTTTCATCATGATAGAACTGGGCTGTAAAGCCAGCCTAAAAAGGACACAGGGCGAAATAGCTTTTCCTTTTTCCTGTTGAGGTTTCCCAGCGCTGCAACTAACTCAAATTCTGCAAGACGGAACTGCAGACCACGGTCTGGTTTGTCAGTTCCTCCCTGCCCGATCTCTGTAATTCATTAGACCCAGAAATCAAACCCACACCCTAAATAAGCTACAGCTGCCACTGGTGGTGGCGGCAGCTGCTAATGAGGGAAAATGGAAAGCACAATCAGATTAATTGGCACGCATGGGGGGCAGCAGGATGGAGGGAGGGGGCGAGAGCAGACGGTGGCTGGGGTTTTCCAGCAGCCGACTGCAGACTCTGAACCTGAGAGCTGAAATGGATTTGCCCCCCAGAATTCCAGCTCAGAGCGAATTTGTGGCAGGGTGTGAGCTTTCGTGAGTCACTGAGCAGTTCTTTCGACACAGCTAGGATGTGAGTCCATCTGTTCATGGGTCCTTATATCACAAGGCTGATGGATTCCCACTCCACATGGCTAAACATGGTGCTTCCATTGAGACAGATCAAGATGAGTAGCCGTGTTAGTCTGTCTGTAGCCGTCAAAAAGGTCAAAAGTCCAGGAACACCGGAAAGGACTAGCAAAAATTGTGGCAGGCGAGGAGCTTTCCCGAGTCACCGCTCACTTCTTCAGATACATCTGACTCACGAAAGCTCATCCCCTGACACATATTTTGTTCGTTTGGGAGGGGCTACTGGACTCTGGCTCTTTTTGACGGCTACAGATTCTCAGGTTTGATATTCTAGTCCAATATTTATATTTGATGACCTGTCATATTTTTTTTCCCAGTTAGCCAACATCACATGGGGACAGAGCTGGCCCAAGGGTTTTTGAAGCTCAAATACTTTGGCCACCCAATGAGAATGGAGCACTCACTGGAGAAGACCCTGATGCTGGGAAAGACTGAAGGTCAAAGAAGACGGGGACGGCAAAGGATGAGATGGATAGACAGTGTCATCGATGCAACGAACATGAAACTGAGCAAACTTCAGAGGACGGCGGAAAACAGGAGGGCCTGGCAGGAGCTGGTCCATGGGGTCGCGAAGAGTCGGACTCGACTGTGTGACTGAGCAACAAGAAGGTGAACTATAGCGGTTTGATTCAGGTGGGTAGCCACGTTGGTTTGAAGCAGCAGAACAAGGTGTTAGTGGGAACAACAGGATGAATCCCACCCCTGTAGCCAGATCCGATGGAAGGTAGCCAACTGGTCCAAGAGAAGACAATGGAAAGGGCCAGTAAGTGTGTAGCAGCTGCATCCCCAGGAATCTTGTACCAGTGTGCCCCATTTCTGTACACTGCTCCCCCTCCCCAACAGCACAAACAATATTCCAATTTACATGCTGGAAATCAACTTCTGAGAGATAATGTCTGGTTCTCCAGCCTGGGTGTAGTCTGAGGCCTTGTCTGACAAATCCCAGGTCAACCCAGCATCAGCTGGTCCTTCACACCACCATCTCATTTGGCCTTAAAGCAAACTTCAGAATGTAACCTCAGAGTAGGGTAACCTTCAGAAATGGAGACACATCATAGTCCACAGTTTCAAGAGAGTCTTTCGCCCCCTATCACACCCCTTTCTCTTAAGAGCGCTGAACAAGATCAGAGTCAACAGCCCATCTGGGAAGCGGGCTCCATTTATTGGCCGAAGCAGGATAGCCACCATCGGTTCGTGCTACCTTTAAGACATTGCTCATGAAAATGCTTCCCACTGATTTACATACTTGTCTTCACTATTTACTTGGATTTGACTTGCTCAGCTCCTGCACGAAGCAGGAATCTGGCGAGGAGAAGGTTTCAGAACCAAAGGGCACCTGAAACTTGGTTTACTACACTGCTTGTAAAATGAGGAATGAACCCACAAATATCCCCCCCCCCCTTCTCTCTGGAATCTGCTACAAGAAATGCCAAGACATAGGTACCAGTGGTTTAACAGCCTGGCTATATTCTCTCTAAATTACTCTTCAGCCAAAGTCTCGATACTGGCTTCTAATTGTTTTGAGAATCACCATCCTGTTTCTAACTGATTTGCTGAAGAATCCCTACCTCCTCCTTCCCAGCCTAAAGTATAAATTCATATTTTCAGTGCATAAAAGCTTCTTGAGAAATGGTGTTTATGTTAATAACAGGAGTTTTGACACCCTTTTTGTTTCCTGAAATGTTTTACCTTTACCAAGAAGAATCTTTAAGTTCACTTTCGGGGAAATGCAAGTGAAAATCTAAGTTCATGCAAACATCAATAAGAAATTCCATTAGCTGACTCAAAAGTTTGAATATATATATATATATATATATATATAAGGAGGAATGTACTGAATTAATTTCAAATGTTGCCAAAAGTTCAGTAGCAGTATTAGTCAGAGGCAGCCTGAAATTTATGTTATTAACATGCATTTTGGCATGCCTTTTGTTTCCTGAAATGTTTTACCTTTACCACGAAGAATCTTTAATTTCACTTTCGGGGAAATGCAAGTGAAAATCTAGGTTTATGCAAACGTCAGTGAGAAATTCTATTAGCTGACTCAAAGGTGTGGGGTTGGGTGTTTTTTTTAATTATAAGGAGGATGTCTTGAATTAATTTCAAATGTTGCCAAAAGTCCAGTAGCAGTATTAGTCAGAGGAAGCCTGAAATGAAACTTTTTCGGTATAATCTAGTTGTGTATAAAATGGGTGTGGGTGGGTGGTAGGATTGCTAGCCCTACACTGGCAAACTCTGGAAGCTTCTGGAGAGTCTGGGGAGGGAGGGAGATTGTTGCTGATGCTGTGACATCACAGCCTTCCCCACCACTCTAGGAATTCCCCCAATGCTTTTTACCATAGAGATATGGGGAGATTCTTAGAGCATTGCAGATCGTCAGCGGGAAGTGACATCCCTGTGTCAGTGACATCATTGAGTGATTTTAGGCAATGGCATGTGGGATGAAAGCTTGCCCTCCATGGGTGGGCACTGACAACTCTTGGAGGAAGAGAGAGGGAATGAGGGAGGAACCTCCCAACATCGATTTTTGCATGACTTAGAGCAACTAGGGTCGAGTTCAGATGGGCAGTTTGCCCAGATATAGGCTCGTGTGAGGAACGTTTCACAACCGGATTAAATGGGCCATTCGCACAGGCACATCTGTCCGGCGTTCCCCATCCGTACTCAACCTGTCTTGTAATGCTTCGCTCCCGAGTTTAAAAGGTACCTGGTGAAACTGGTAGCAAACCCTGGAAAGCGCGATTATCCCGCGTCCATCCCACACCAACAAAGTGTGAATGCCAAAAGCCACATTTTGCTTATGCGCTCATGTGCTCATGCGCTACAGGCCAACTGTGTGAATGCTCCCTTGCGCCTCCTCCCGGTATGCTCCCGCATCAGTCGCTGCAGTGTGAACGGGAAAACCTGAAACAGTTTTTTTCCGGGTCTTTTTTGCCACGACTCCCTCCCACTTCAAACTGCCCATCTGAACTCAACCTAGGAATGTACAGAGGCATATCCCCCCCCCCCATTTCTCTCATATTTAGGCATGATCAGGCAAACATTTTCATCCCACCTATTTTCTTTGCCCAACTCCTGGCCAAGGTGATGAAGTATGCATGTGCATGAAAGCTTATATCCAGAATAAAACTATGTTGGTCTTAAAGGTGCCACTGGACTCAAACTTTGTTCTGTTGCCTCAAACCAACAGGGCTACCCACCTGGATCTATCCCCATTTCCATGCCTTTCTTTGACGTGGTTACTTTAAACAGTATATGCCATTTTTACACCACTGGATGCAAAAAGCAGGTACCAGTTTCAACAGCCACTTTTCAATCGAATGTCATTAATGTGCGTGGGGAAATTGTCAATGACGCCTGAACTTTCCAATCAAACCTGAACTACGAAATCCAATAACGAAATTCAAGCCAATGGCTCACTCGTCACTTGAGGACAAACGTGTCCCTGCCTTTAGGAAAAGTGGCAGAGGAGATAAACTTGTTAGGGAACAGTCGCACACCCCACACAAAGCAACCAAGGAGAAGACCCTCTACAAAATTAATCTGGTCCGGCGCATAAGGAAATCCTCCACTGACATTTGCCGTTCCTGTCAGGCCTAATGAAAAGCTTAAAAAAAAAACCCCACCCTGTATTTGCCTATTCAACACTTCAGCCCTTCAGCCGATTTTGGAAATTATTTCTGATTTATGGCTTTCTATCTAACAGGTGTCGTCGGGCCTGTCAATTATCCCTCAAAGCAAATGCTAAGTGAATCCTAGCTGGGTGAAATTAACAAAGGAGAGAAGGGCTGGGGGGTGGGTGAAGAAAAGAGAGGATAATTTCACTAAGGACTGGACTGAACTGCTTCTGGTGATATTTATGGGCAATGGGTGTGGGGAGGAGGCGGGAGGAGAAAGATGCTGCAGGTGGTAAAAAGGTTTAGGACCCCCTACCCCCACCATGTGCAGACCACCACACTAAAACCACAGGCCTCATTACTACCACACGGGTTCCTTCAGCCCTGCTGCCATTTGGAAGCCTTTGGCTGATTAAGGTGAGGTAGGCCGTGCTCCCAAGTGAGCTTAAACACCTTGTTCATTATTCCTCCCAATTTGACACAAGAGTGAGCTTTGATCTGGGCTCATTACAGACTCAGTATTCCCCCCCCTTTACCAGCCCCCTACTGCAAGCAGATGGGGAGAGCAATTCAGACAACAGAAACAGGACTCCCCTCCCCTCTCCCCTCACACATGCACTCCCTACTGTTTCTGTTCTGAAGGACTGGAATTGGTATTGGGCAGAATGAGGGTTTCTAGGTCCAGGTTGGAGGATTCCTGGAGATTTGTGGGAGGAGCCTGCAGAGAGGGAACATCAGCAGGGTACAATGCCATAGAGCCCACTCTCCAAATGTTATGTCGGCTGACCGCCACCAGGGGCCAGCGAATACCCCAGAGCTTGACTCTGTAGGAACAATGGGGACTAGGCTCCTAGTCTCTCCACTTGGGAACCAATAGGACCGTGGCGGGAGATTTAAACCCACCAACGGGACCTAGGGGTGTCTCCCCAGGTGTGTATATGGTTGGCCAGCCGGCCGTTAGTCTTTGTCTTTGTTGTGTACCAGTAAACCATGCTGATCACTACATTGGTCTCAGTGGCTTCTACATGCGTCTAACCCACTACACTTCATCAAAGCAGCCACTTTCTCCAGAGGAACTGTAGTCTGGAGATCTTTTGTAATTCCAGGAGGTCATCCGGCCTCCTCTGAAAGCTGGCAACCCTGGACAGAGCCAGTTTGGGGTAGTGGTTAAGAGCACAGACTCTAATCTGGGAGAACCATCAGTGGTCCATCAGTGGTCCATCAGTGGTCCATCAGTGCTCTTAGCCACAAGGTATAGATAGGGACTCCAGGGCAAGGGATGCTCTGTATTCTTGGTGCTTGGGGGGGGGCAACAGTGGGAGGGCTTCTGGAGTCCTGGCCCCACTGCTGGACCTCCTGATGGCACTTAGTACTTTTGACCACTGTGTGACAGAGTGTTGGACTAGATGGGCCACTGGCCTGATCCAACATGGGCTTCTCTTATGTTCTTATGTTCTTAACCGGGTTCGATTCCCCACTCCTCCACATGCAGCTGGTGGGGTGACCTTGGGTCAGTCACGAGTTCTTTCAGAGCTGTTCACTCAGGAGCAGTTCTCGAAAGAGCTCTCTCAGCCCCACCTACAGTGCATCTGTTGTGGGGAGGGGAAGGGGAAGGGATTGTAAGCTGCTCTGGGACTCCTTTGCGTAGTGAAGGGCGGAGTATAAATCCAATCTCCTCCTCCTCCTCTTCCTCCTCCTCCTCTAATCCCTGTCCTGTCTGTTGCTTAACAAAGTAGTCGGAGAGTGATTCAGCAAAGATTCAGTTTTATTCCACAACTCGAACACAACTCCAACACGGATCAACATCTGATAGCCAGAACAGCTTTTACATTGCAGTTTTTCCGCTTTTAAACTCTCCCGGCTAATGTAGCCATGCCTACTGTACATTTACCAACCAATAAGGTTGCATACGTAAGGACCAATCACGGACATTCCCGCTCAGGGAGCTTGTTGACAAGTGATTGGTTGGTTCTTCCTAGGCTAGCAATGCGATTGGATGGATTTGGATCCTAGCCCAGGACAAAGCTTTACATGGCAAGTCAATTATGTTGTTCACATACAGTTATGCATTCAATGGCAGCTATTTGAATACATTACACTGTCCTTCGGGATTCATCCTGTTTGAATTTGGAACAATGAACTCAAATGCATCCAGGGGTCATTTCGTAGAAAAAGAGCTAGGGGAACTCATTAGCATAACTCATTAGCATATGCCACACCCCCTGACATCAGGGGCCCGGCGGTGGACCTGCAGACCAGCAGGAGTACAAGGAAGCCCCGCCAGGGCCCTCCCTGGCCCCAGGCAGGCAGGGGTGGGGAGAGGCAGGGAGGAAGCAATTTACCCTCCCTCTTCTCCTGCCTCCACCTGGCTGAATGAGGGCCGGAAGTGGGGTGGCCAGAAGCAGGGGGCAGGGCTTTGTCATGTGCCCCGCCCCACTGCACCTCACCCGGGGGAACTGCGTCCCCCCCCCGAAATGACCTCTGTTTTCAGTGCTATCCTTAGCATGTACACTCAGCTGCAAGTACCATGGAGTTCACTGCAATCTCTCCCTCTCTTTCTGCTCTGGAACACTGTGCCTTTTACTAGCGATGAAGTTAAATGTTGTAAATAATATACCTGTTTTCCTAGCTTGATGTACACAGATGTATTGATCCCATGTGGTATAGTGGTTACAGCGCTGTATTATTGCTAGGAAGAACCGGCAAAGTTCAGATCTATGCACTGGAGTGACTTTGGTTAAAATGTAAGAATGAAGTGCCTTGCACATCAGTCTGAACTCCTTGGAGTGCAGGAGTGGAAAGAGGAAAATGTCATAATTAGGTATTGAGTATATCCCCCCCAAGTGTATTCATAATTAAAATGTAGATATATTGCAAGGATATGTACTTATTTTGCAAATCCATTATTGGCATTCATAATAAAAGCAGGTGCCCAAAGGCAGTGACCACTGTTGATATTTACTCAGAAACTGATTATTTCAACCACTTACACAAAATCCCTTAAACTGTCCTTAACTGCTGTAATTGGATAAAAGTTTTTGCAATGGCTTTTTTACTCAAGCAATCAATTTGGCTGGAAATTTCCAAAAGTAAAAAATGCATGCATCCCAGGGCAGGGCATACATAGTGCATGCAACTTTTTTTTTTTTTTTTTTAATCACAGTTGGCTGTTGGGGGGATCACCTCTGAGGCCAAATGGGGGAGGGAATCTTTGATTCAAGAACAAACCAACCACAGGAAAGGATTGCATTGATAGGCCCCTCCCCTGGCAATAGGCAGCACTCCTTGTGGGAAAAACAAACTGAGGCAAATAAGTTGCCCACACATGCCAGCAACAGGCAACCAGACATTTCCTTTCCTGCATCCACAGGAGATCAACCAACTTTGTTTTTAATATGAATTGCTTTCTCTTTCCCATGGAAGACTCACATTCTCACTAAAGGTGTAGTTACTAACCAAATAAACTCCAATATTATTCTCTGTGACCATGTGAACATTTCTGTTTAAACACCAGTAGAATTTGTTTTTAATCATGGTAGTATAATCAGGGGTCATTTTGTAAAAAAAGAGCTAGGGGGACTCATTAGCATAACTCATTAGCATATGCCACACCCCCTGACATCACCGGAAGTGTGTCCTCCCCACAGCCGGCGGCGACCTCCAGCGGGCACCAGCAGGGAGCTCCAGGCCCCGCCCTCCCGCACCTCACCCGGGGGGATGGCGTCCCCCCCACATCCCCCCCCAAATGACCCCTGAATGCATCGATGATGTTAGGGCCTCTGATGTACATGAATCTGAAGCCAGAATCATAGCTCCCACAGAGATAGAGCAGAAGTTTGGAATGTCCCTTATGCTAAGAGCTAGTTAACAGTGTAGCTAAGTCTGGAAGGCCCAAGGCAAGTTCTTAGTTCAAATGTCACCTCTGCTAGAAACGCAGTAGACTTAGAGAAGTTGCCGTTTTCATAGCACCCCATAATTACGGCTTCAGGGTTGGCTGTGGAGGAGCAGGCCCCAGAAGCATGAGGGGGCGGAAGCTGTGGAAGCGGGACAAACCCTTCCAGTGACTAGGGAGGGGCTTTTGAACACACGTGAACACATGAAGCTGCCTTATACCAAGTCAGACCATCGGTCTGCCGGGATCTCCATTGTCTGCTCGGGCTGGTAGCTGCTCTCCAAGGTCTCAGGCAGAGGTCTTTCACATCACCTACGGCCTAGTCCTTTCAACTGGAGATGTCAGAGACGGAACTTGAGACCTTCCACGTACCATGACAGCCAGCATGGTGTAGTGGTTAAGAGCAGCGGACTCTAATCTGGGGGACCGGGTTTGCTTCCCCACTCCTCCACCACGTGAAGCCAACTGGGTGACCTTGGGTCAGTCACAGCTCTTTAAGAACCCCCTCAGCCCCAGCTTCCTCACAAGGTACATGTTGCGAGGAGAGGAAGGAAAGGTGATTGCCATCTGCTTTGAGAGTCCCTAAGGTAGAGTGTCCCTAAGGAGCTGCGGTGCTCAAGTGGTTAAGACGCTGAACTGCAGGCTGTAGAAGGTCGGTAGTTCAGCAGTTCGAGACCCAAGGGTGCCGCATGACGGAGTGAGCTCCCGTCTCTAGTTCCAGCTCCTGCCAACCTAGCAGTTCGAAAGCAAGACATTGCAAGTAGATAAATAGGTACCACTTCGGTGGGAAGGGAACAGCGTTCCGTGCACCTTGGTGTTTAGTCATGCCGGCCACGTGACCACAGAAACGTCTTCGGACAGCGCTGGCTCTTCGGCTTTGAAACGGAGATGAGCACCGCAACCCTAGAGTCGGATTCGACTGGCTTTCGAGCAAGGGAACCTTTGCCTTTACTTTAAGGTAGAGACAAGTCGGATACAAAAACATCTCTTCCCCCCCTCCTCCTCCCCCCTCCTCCTCCTTCCAGATGCTCGACCACTGAGCCACAGCTATTACTTCAGCTATTAATGTATGTTAATTGGTTTCCCATTCATACAAGGGGAGTGGAGGGGACAGTTCTACCGGATATTTCTGCATAAGACAGAAAATGGATAATCCAGATCCAGCTCGGTCCTTCGATGCCCCATATGCCTTCACAAAAACGAAATTATGTGGATGACCAAATCTCAATTTGGATTAACAATTTCTAATTCCAGTGCCAATAAAATCCTGCAACAGAGCAGTCCCAATTGCCCTCGTTGGGCCAGAATGCGAATCCAGATTCCTTCCCATCTGATTGTTTATACTTTTTCCATCTGGGAAAGGAATCTCTTGTTGCAATTACATCATTACTGTGTTTTTTCTAAAAAAAAAAAGAGAGAAAAAGTCTGGTAAGGTGTCAGAAACCATATAATTAAATGGCAAACGCTCGGAGCTGTATTTGACCCACTGGTGGGATACCCTGTTTTCTGCAGCCCCTGGGCTATTGAACCACAAATAAATCCCATTTTAATGAAAGGAACCTTATTTTGTCTACAAAATGTTGAAAGTCTGGGACCATAACAAGTGTGTGGAGAACGGCAGGCTCCCAGAGTCCCGGCTGCCTGGTTTGCTCACATAACCTCATATAATCATACTTGAAACTGCATATGAACTTTTATCACAGACAGCTGGAGAGAAATGAGCGACGGGATTGCTGTGAAAACACGTCCAAGAACCACAGGCTGTGCTTTGCCTGCTGCAACGGTTCTCGAAGCAAGGACCTTTAATTTTCCATTCCTTCATCACACACACACACACAATGTGCTTATCTATTCATGTGCCCTATTCCACAAGAGAAAGCCATGCAAAAGAAGGGAGATGCATTCCCAATGCAAAAGGTTTGGAGTTATGAAACAAATCCTTTCCGCACTAGACCTTAAATCCTGGTTCAGTCCTGTCCTCGAACTTACATTTTACACTATACACGAGTTCACCCCTGTATTTTTTGTTTCCACATTACACTTAAGTCACCCTGGTTTCACCCCACACTTGTCCCGGGATAAACGGATGCTGTTATAACCAGGGATAAATGCAAGGTATTGTGTCGCAAGTTGAACTCTGATAAAACCAGGGATGAGATCCAAGTGCAGAAAGGACCAGGGTGACCAAAAGAACCAAAGCCCTTTCTCTACCTGCAGGCTGCTTCTCAGCTGCAACGTGAGAGCAGGGAAATAGCCCTGTGATCTAAGATGTAGCTGACCGCCATTTGAGAAATTTGCTAACTCAGCCTGGGCTATGTCCACTATGCGAGGATGTGCTTTTTTGCATTTATTTATTTATCCTTGCATTTATATCCCGCCCTACCCCGAAAGCTCAGGGCGGCTGACAAGGGCACAATGTGCCAAGTTTATAACAATAAAAACGCAAGTATAAAACAGTAAAATGCAGTAAAATACAATAACAAATTTACAATACAAATTTAAACAAAGATGGGTAGATCTTAAACACAGCGGTAGCTTCCTGAAATCTATCATCCACTTCATCATTCTATGATGATGTTGATGATAACAGATTCATTTAAGGTTACAGAAACCCAAGAAGGTCACAAAAAGACTGCAATCAAAACTCACTTTGACAACTGGAAGGAAAAGCACTTGTATGGGCAATATTTGAAAGGCATAGAGAACAAAGTTGAGAGTGAAAATACCGGGAAGTGGCTCCAGAGTGGTGGGCACTTGAAGAAAGAAACGGAAGGACTCCTTCTAGCTGCACAAGAGCCGGCGCTCGAAACGAATGGTATGAAAGTCAAGATTCCAAAGAGCAGTGATAACACCAAATGCCGACTTTGCCCACCCAGTGGTTCGAAAGCAATTAGTTGCAAGTAGATAAATAGGTACCCACCCTTAGTGGGGTGGGGGGCACCCTGCCTAGTGTGGTGGACAACGGCGGCGGCAGTGGCAACGAAACATTGGCCCGGAGATCGGAAGTGGCGTGGCGCAGCGGGATGGCAGTGGCGGGAGCGATCCCTGCTGGCCAGAAAGGAGGAGACATCTGAGCGGCTGCCGGTGAGACGGGCGCATGATGACGTTGGACACTGGCGTAAAGCGGAGCTGGGAGGACGTTGCTGGAACCAGAGGAAGCCGTGAATCGTGCGACCAAAGGAAGAACTGCCGCCGGATCGAAATGGAGCCCGCCGGGAACGAAGTGAAGCGCCGAGCCGAGAGTGAGCGTGTCAACCCACTACCACAGGGGTGCCGGTAGGAAACCCCACCCCCATAAAACTCTGTGGCCATAGTTAGGGTAATTTGTGTGACTAGCACCATATGTAAGCCGCTCAGAGACCCCCTGAGTAAGGGGGTTTGAGCAGGATATAAAGTCTAAAGTTAAATTAAAATAAATAAATAAATAAAAGACCAAGGATGGAACAGTTGACCGCATGGTCAGTGCCTGCAGTAAAACTGCTCAAACTGAACCTGGGCTTTTTTTCTGGGGGGACATGCCAGAACGAAGTTCCAGAATCTCTTCGACAAAATTATTTTTTAAATGTTTAAAAGTTCATGAGTTTTCAGTTTTACAGATTGAAAAGTTCATTTCCCTCTTGAGAATTCCAGCACCTCTTCCCCCCCCCCTTTTCTTTAAAGGCCCTGGACTAACTATAAAGAACATCACAATATAATTGCAGCTATGTTCCACTGGAATCTTTGTAAGAAGTATGGCTCCTGCCAGAAATTCATGGGAGCACAAATTAGACAAGATCACAGAGAATGATGAAAAGATTCCTTGGGATTTCCGACTACAGATACACACCTGGAGCTTAACACCCCTGATATCACAATTGTAGATAAAATGAGACCCAGGATTTGAATCATTGACATTGCTATCCCAGAGGACAGCAAAATAGGAAAGAAAGAACAGGAGAAGATCAGAAATACCAAGACCTACAAATAGAGTTAGAGCCCCCCTGGGAGAACAAAGTTATCATGGCGCCGGTTGTCATTGGAGCCCTTGGAGCTGTGCCTAGAAGTCTCAAGAAACACCTGGACATTCTGGGCATTGAGCAAATAACACCAGCTCAGCTCTAGAAGACAATGTTGCTTGGGCGAGCAAGAATCCTGCAAAGATACCTCTGCAGTTTTCAAGCATTTGGCCAGATTTCAAATTGCAGAACACCCTCTACCAGGCCAATATCTGACTGCCAAAATTCATGATGACACTATATGGCTTTTATAAGAAAGCCCTCCTGAACATTGCTGTTCTGTACATTTTGCAGAATGACTCCCATCCTCTTCAGGCTGGTCAGTCAACAAGTTGGGCATAGAGTTGCTACATCCTTACTGTGTTCCAGCAGGGTGTTTATTTCCTTCCTGGACTTCCTGGTAACCATAGAGGTGTGTTGTTTTTTTTCAAATTCTAGAGTGCCCCCCACAACATGTCTTGCATGACACTTTGGCATGGATGGGGCTGCTTGGGGGTGGGGGGTGGGGCCCTCCCTGCCAGCCAGTTTGGAGGTGGTAGATTGGGGGACCCAAAATTGGGGGGGAACCACCCATCAGGGGGATGGCAACCCTAGTTGTGTGCCACAACAAAGGAAACACAGGTACATTGATCTTTCCCAGTTGTCAGGTGGGACCTGCAGAAAGCCCTGCTCAGATGAGTGAAGCCGTCATAGTTGGGTATAGGTGGAGAGACGGGTTTGCAGGCATGAGGGTCCAAGGCCCAGAAGTGCTTTTAATTTGATAGCCAGAACACTGCCACCATCACTGACTTTGTGCCTGTGAAGTGCTTTTGTAATGTATTCAATAGCTGCCATTGAATGCATAACGATATGTGAACTACATAATTGACGTGCCATGTAAAGCTTCATCCTGGGCTAGGATCCAAATCCCTCCAATCACATTGCTAGCCCAGGAAGAACCAACCAATCACTGGTCAGCAAGCTCCCTGAGCGGGAACGTCCGTGATTGGTCCTTATGTATACAACCTTATAGGTTGATAATTGTATAGTAGGCGTGGCTACATTAGCCGGGAGAGTTTAAAAAGGGAACAGCTTTAATGCGAAAGCTGTTCTGGCTATCAGATGTTGATCCGTGTTGGGAGTTGTGTTAGAGTTGTTGAATAAAGTTGAACCTTTGCTGAATCACTCTCCGACTACTTTGTTAAGCGAGCGACTTAACAGCTTTCAAATGTGGTGTGGGATTGCTAGGTATTATTACTGTGATGCCGATAATTGATAGCAACTTACCTGGGTGAGCAACGGATGCATCTCTCCCCGCATCTGCTCTTGTTCTGGGATGCCCTTTAAATGAAACAGCATCAATAACACCAATGGTCATTTCCTTTTCCTTTTCCTTTTTCTTCTTTGGTCTCTTGCAAGAATATGATACCCATTCATCTGTTCCACCTGAGCAGAGCATATAGTTAGCTGCCTGGAATACCACTGAAGGTAGGTTTCAATTTCCCGGGAGGTTGCAGTGATGTATTGACGTTCCTCGTGACCACTAACCTCTGGGTTTTATCACCCGAGCCCTATCATTAGTGTGTTGCTCAATCTCGACATCCCACTGTAGCTCTCCTGGTGTGGCAGTGATTGTACGGCCTGTAATGGCAGGCCTTCTTTGGGAAATAACGGGTATCAACTCATGGACAGGTTACTGTAGACCCCCAAACACCTTCAGCCTAGACGTCTCAGTTTTTACATTACTTCGCAGCTCACCTATTTCCTCTGAGAGGAGAGCTTGAACATCCCCAGTGCATCTCAAAGAATTTTTCAGAGCCAGCATGGTACAGTGGTTGGAAAGTCAGACTAGGATTTGACAGTAGGATTGACAGGCCTAGAAACAGCAGGAACTTTTTAAGTAAGGGCATGGGGAAAGCTATGCCATGCAATGTGGCGATATCCACTCCAGTTGAAAACCAGGAAGTCACCTCACCATGTTGAGTGATGCTCTAGGAATTTCTCCAATCTCTATGATAAATACCATAGAGATCAGGGGAACTGCTTGAATGGTACTCAACAGGAGGGACATCCCTTCTGGGTGAAAACCGGGAAGTGCTGTCAATGCATCAAGAGGCGCTCTATGAATTTTTCCATTTTCTGTGATAAAGACCATAGAGGAGGAAGAGGGGGAGATTGGATTTATACCCTGCCCTTCACTCGGAGTCTCATAGTGGTTTACAATCTCCTTCCCTTCCTCTCCCCACAACAGACACCCTGTGAGGTAAGTGGGGCTGAGAGAGCTCTTTTGAGAACTGCTCTTGAGAGAACAGATCTCAGAGAACTTGTGACTGACCCAAGGTTATGCCAGCAGCTGCAAGTGGAGGAGTGGGGAAGCAGACCCGGTTCTCCATATTAGAGTCTGCCGTTCTTAACCACTACACCAACTTCTGGGTGCTCATCTGGAAATAATGGTTGCTGCATCACACAATGTCACCCCCCATTTCCCCACCACCACCACTCCATTAAATAGCAGGCAAATGACAACCCTATCTGAACAGATTCATGGTGGATAATGCTCACTCTAAGCTGTGGAGTCTTGTGAGCAAAAATCTACTTTGTGAGCTACTGGCATTAAAGTTGTGAGCGAGCGATTTGGCTGCTGCATAGATTAGTTTGCTCTGGAGCCCTCCTTGAGCCAAGACAAAAACGTGTGAGCCAGAGGCTAAAAAATTGTGAGCTAGCTCACACTGACTCAGCTTAGAGGGAACACTGCCTGTCGGTGGCTATTCCCCATGGTGATAGAGGGGAACCTCTACTACAGTAACACACAGCAGATCTCTGAATACCATTGCTAGGAGGTAACACCAGGGGAAAGTCTTTATCTCTGTGTCCTCTTTTTTGTCCTTTCAAGGAAACTGATCGACTGCCGGGTGAAACAGGCTGCTGGACCAGATGGTCCCTCACTGGTCTCATCCTGCAGAGTTCTTTTCTTCCCCTGGAGTTCTTATGATGAAGACTAGGGCTATTTTTGGGCAGGAACGCACAGGAACGGAGTTCCAGCTGGCTCCTGAGTTGGCCGTGCCCAGCAGGAACTCATTAGCATAATAGGCCACACCCAACAGCAGAAACTCATTCGGATTGGCTACATTTGGGGTGTGTGGCCTAACATGCAAAGGAGTTCCTGCTACAAAAAAAGCCCTGGGTTTTGACAACAAACAAGGTAAACAGAATAAGAAGGGAAAGGTGGGTGTGGCTGGATGAGCACACTTCTGGTAACATGGGGGTGTGGCCTAATGTGCTAATGAGCAGTGCTGTCAGGGTGTGGCCTAATGTGCTAATGAATTTTGCTGTTGGGTGTGGTCTATTATGCAAATGAGTTCCTGCTGGGCTTTTTCTACAAAAAGAGCCCTGAATGAAGACTAAATACACAGAATGTTGAGTTCGGCTTGTCCAAGCTAGACAGGGTGTAGAGAGCATCCTCGAGGGAGGGATTGGAGGAGAGCTTTCCCCATTTCCCCCTTCCCGTCTCACAGGGCCCTTCTTATTCCTGTAAAACTGATGTTCGTGGTTGAGTACTTATCCAGAAGGCGACGGTCCGCAGCCAGTCCCGTTTATGGCTGCCTGAAGAGGACTGAGAGTCTGTTAAAGAAAGGAAAATTAGTAAAAAGAAACGGGAAAATTCAGTTTCTTCAGCCCTTATAAGTGCATACTATCTTTATTGCATTTTTTAAAAAAACTATCCTGGGGGGATAGATTTGAGGAGATGTGAATTCCCGAATGATATATTCCTCCCATGTAGAGAATTCATATATCACTAGTTGGTAGAGCCCAAAGTAAATATGGAGGTTCTTGGGAAACTATTGTGAGGAAACAGGTTTCCTAACATTGCCTCAGCAAATGCTGGGAGATTTCTGGTACAGTACTCGGGGAGGGAATAGTTTGGGGAGGATGCAATGTCACTTCCGGGTGACACTCTAGGCTGCCTCTCCTAGTCTCTCTGGTCCTTACTATCAAAACTGAAGTGAATTCCTAGTTCCTAGAGTGTTGCTATGTGGAGGTCACGCCCCCCCCTCAATTCCTCCGGGATGGGGAATTTGAGCTGGGACTGGTAATTCCCCAAATGGAAGTCCTATGAGGGAAGCAAAAGTGAGCTTGTACACATTTGGAACATCAGTGCTTACCTGTTGTTCACTTCAGTATTTGGGGGTTTGGAGGCATCTGCACTGGCCATTCTTCAGGGGCCGCATGTGTTCAATAAAGTGTTTGAACGCCTGCAAAAAACAAAAAAAGGGAAAAGGATGCCAGAAAGATTTCCATGGATCACATCAGCATTTCAGATTAGCAAACGGTGCGATTAAGTAGGTGTAGAGCATATATTAGTTCTGGAGAGACGTGTGTAGCGCACACGCACGCACACACACACGCACACACAAACACACTCTCCTCTTTAAGCACAAACAGGAAATCATGTGTTTACAATTAACTAGCATCAGGGGTCATTTCCTGCAGGAGCGCACAGGAGCGGAGCTCTGGCAGTAAAGAGCCCAGGGGCGGGCACATGCAACAAGCCCCACCCCCTGCTCCCAGCAGCTCTCAGTCAGAGCAAGAAGCAGCCAGGTAAGTTGCAGAGCTCCCCCCGGCCCCCCTGTCCAAGACAGTCCAGTGGCACCTTTAAGACCAAATTTTATTCAGGTACAAGCTCTTTCTCCTCTGCGAGGACAGATCTGCACGTTCGACCCCCCCCCCACTAGCTAGCAATCCAAAACAGTCCAGTGGAGCCTGAGCGGTGGGTGTTGTCTTCTGACACACTTCTGGTGATGTCAGGGTGTGTGGCATATGCTAATGAGTTATGCTAATGAGCTCCTGCACCTTTTTATCTACGAAATGACCCCTGACTAGCATGGTTCATAATTCTATAGCTTCTATATTGGGGAGAATTCTAACAGATTCAGGTTTCATGAACTGCAGGGTTGGGGTTATCAACATCCAGGTGGAGTCTGAAGACCCCCCCCCCCAAATACAAGTGATCTCCAGGCTACACAGAGCAGTCTCCCTACAGTGGATGGCATCTTCAGAGGGTAGGCTCTGTAGCATCACATCCCCACTGAACCTCTTCCCCCGGAAGTTACTCAAACTCCATCCTCCCCAAGAAGCACCCTCACATCTCCAGGAATTTCCTAAGCTGCAGTTGGCATGTCTAGTGCCTAGACCAGGGGTGTCAAACATGTGGCCCAGGGGCCAGATCAGGCCTGCGGAGGACTTCTATCAGGCCCGCAGTGGAACTGGCTGTCTTCTGCTTCTTCTTCCAGTTCTGCTGCTGCTGCGTCTTCGTAGGTTTGCAGCTTACAGATACACCCCTGAACAGCATACTCAAGACAGCTACAGCACAGACATTTTGGTGCAATAATTCAGAGCCAAGAGGTGTCAGTTATCAGACACTGTTAAATAAACAAGATATTCCAAGAGTGCTGATGTTTTACGCATGTTTGTATTTTAAGTAAAAAAACCACCTTTGTGTTTGTGTCCTTTATAAAGTTTATCTCTCCACTACCTGGCATTACATTTTATGGCACACGTGGCCCGGCCCAACAAGGTTGTGTTTATGTCAGATCAGGCCCTCATAACAAATGAGTTTGACACCCCTAGCTGAGTTTGGATTTGGCTTCTCCTTTCAAATAGAAAACAACAACAACAGTGGAGGCTGGGTTAATAAACCAATTTAAAAAAACCCTTCTGCTGCTTAGATCACCTGCACTAGCCGTGTGTGTGTGTGTGTGCACATGCCAGTGAGTGAGTGAGTGAGTGGGGGAGGGAGGAAGAGGGAGAGATAGTAAAGGGTTGTCAAGTTGCAGCAGACTTGTGGCAACCCCATAGGGTATTCAAGGCAAGACACTAGCAGAGGCAGTTTGCCATTGCCTGCTTTGTTGTAACAACCAGTGTTCCCTCTAAGCTGAGTTCGTGTGAGCTAGCTCACAGTTTTTTAGCCTCCAGCTCACAGATTTCTGTCTTCGCTCAGGAAGGAGGGCTCCAGAGCAAACTAATTTATGCAGCAGCCCAATCGCTCGCTCACAACTTGAATGCCAGGAGCTCACAAAGCAGAACTTTTGCTCACAAGACTCCACAGCTTAGAGGGAGCATTGGTAACAACCCTGGGCTTTCTCGGTGGTCTCCCATCCAAGGACTAATCAGGGCTGACCCTGCTTGGAAAGGAAGCCGGGTCGGCCATCCAAGATGTGACAAGGCCTTCCAGGTCAGGGCCCCGCTCCAGAGCAAAGATAAGGTGGAGCGGCGCTGTAGCAATGGTTGCAAATTTCGCATCCCTGAGGTTTTGAGCCAGGGAGGGGGGATCCCTGTTCCTATTTTGCTTCTCTCTCTTGTGAACGAAACCCTCCGTTCTTCCACTCTGGCACCGTTTTCTCTTTCTCTGCACTGCATCTTGATGCCGATGGCCAGTGTTCCCTCTAAACTAAGTTAGTGTGAGCTAGCTCACAGAATTTGAGCCTCCAGCTCACAGCTTTCTGTCTCAGCTCAGGGAGCATGGCTCCAGAGCAAGCTAATTTATGCAGGAGCCAAATCATTCGCTCACAACTTTAATGCCAGCAGCTCACAAAGTAGAAATTTTGCTCACAAGACTCCACAGCTTAAAGGGAACATTGCCGATGGCACATATTCTGGGACACTGTGCAATGATAAATCGGCATGATACCCAGGCTTAGAAATATTGTACAAATGGTATATAAAACCCATGAGATGTGCATAGGCCAATCAAACATGTCTATAAAACCAACAAGCAAAACTTGGTAGACAGAAGCCGAGGGAAGATCATCCTGTTTTCACTGGATCTTTAGGGGTTAATAACACAATTTTGTGCACACTTTCCTGGGAGTGTCTTGTTGAAGTCACTGACTTCCCAGGAAGCCCACACAGGGCTGGGTTAGACATTTTCCTCTTTTTTGCTGAATGAATATCATCCATTTTGTGTGATTTGGGAATAGGTTTTTATTATGATTTTATGTTACATTTTTAGGGCCATTAGTTGCTTTGTGAGCCAAGGACTGGTTGCTAAAGACGGTTGTGCATGTGTATTAAACAAGACAACTGCCAGCGCACCTTGGTAAGTAAAAGGCCCTTACAATTTAGCTAAGCAATGCAGATTTCATTGTTGGGTTGCCTACCTCCAGGTGAGACCCGGAGTTCTCCCGGGATTACAACAATGCTTGCGAGGCTGGGAAGGGGAGGAAGTATGGTTGCCAACATCCAGGTGGGTCAAACAACAAATATATACCCTGCAAAAACCTTATTTATAAATTAAAGTGTTCTGTAAGCTCCATCTTATAAAGTGCATTGTGTATTATTCATAATATTCTAAAACAGGTATATATTCATTACATGCAATATCAACAATAATAATCAGTTTGTACAATCTAATCACTACCAGTCAATTTACATCCTTTTTACACAATCAACCCCAACGGGAGTTTCTAGAATTGTACACCCGCTTCTCCTTGCTTGAAAGTCTTCTAAAGGGGGAAGTTTCCTTTTGTGGTTACATTGAAGTTTAAATTGATGTTTGTTGCTGGTCCTACAAAAGGCCCATTAAGCAGCTGACAATCATAGACGAAGCGCTCCTGTTTTTTAATATTATGAATAATACACAATGCACTTTATAAGATGGAACATACAGAGCACTTTAACTTATAAATAAGGTTTTTGCAGTGTATATATTTGTTGTTTGACTCTTCTAACACTGCAGCTCGAGTTTCCACAACATCCAGGTGGGGGCATGGAGGTCTCTCCTAATTTCAACTGATCTCCAAATAGGGTTGCCAGGTCTGATTTAGCCCCCAGTGAGGGACTTTGGGGGGTGTCTCAACCAGTGTTCCCTCTAAGCTGAGTTAGTGTGAGCTAGCTCACAGTTTTTTAGCCTCTGGCTCACACATTTTTGTCTCAGCTCAGGAAGGATGGCTCCGGAGCAAACTAATTTATGCAGTAGCCAAATCGCTCGCTCACCGCTTGAATGCCCGTAGCTCACAAAGTAGAATTTTTGCTCACAAGACTCCATAGCTTAGAGGGAACATTGGTCTCAACCTGATGATGTCCCCTTGGAGACATCCCACTCCAAACCTCACCCCCAGGAAAAATCACCAGCAGCCCCTCTCCCAAACCTCCTGCAAGATTTAATGGGCCGATCGACCAGGTGGTGCAGCTTAGAGATCAGGTGTTGGGGCCCCGCCAGCTGGAAGCACTTAAAGGGGCTCTTTAAGAGCCATGATCCTTTATGACGGAATCTACCAGCTTCTGTATGTGCTTCTACTGAGATTGGGTCCCACTGTAGCCTATTGGTTTTGAAAAAGAACTATTCGAAACATTGCAGCTTGCATCCAGACTATGCGTCTCTATGGCTTACAACAGGGGTCATTTCGTAGAAAAAGAGGTGCGGGAGCACATTAGCATAACTTATTTGCATATGCCACACCCCCTGACATCACCTGAAGTGTGTCAGAAGGAAACACCCACCGCTCAGGCTCCACTGGACTGTTTTGGATTGCTAGCTATTGGGGGGGGGGAATGTGCAGATCTGTCCTTGCAGAGGAGGAGAGCTTGTACCTGAATAAAACCTGGTCTTAAAGGTGCCACTGGACTGTTTTGGACCGGGGGTGGGCTGGGGGGGGCTGTGCAGCTTACCTGGCTGCTTCTTGCTCTGACTGAGGGCTTCTGGGAGCAGGGGGTGGGGCTTGTTGCATGTGCCCGCCCCCTGGGCTCTTTATTGCCAGAGCTCCGCTCCTGTGCGGTCCTGCAGGAAATGACCCCTGGCTTACGGATTTCAAGATTGTTTGGATTTTCCAGGAACTATATGAGTCCACTCTATGATGAATGTGTGTTAAACTGGACTATGGAATTACAATACAACAGGAGTGAGACACACTGAAATTTTGGGGACTTTATTTTTCTATTTGTCTGTATTACTGTTGTTTCTTGCAAGAACACCTTGGCTTTATATAGTTATATGACTGTATTACTGAACCTGGCATTAAATATTATTTTTAGACATTTTTGTTTATCTTTAGTCAGCAGTTTTTTGTGCTTTGTACCCACCTGGAAGTTGGCAACCCTAGTGGCTATGTGCCTGCCCAGGTTAGTGTACAAGGCTCCGTGGTAGGGTTGCCAGGTCTGAGCTGAAAAATACCTGGAGACTTTGGGGGTGGATCCAGGAGAGGGTGGGGTTTGGGGAGGGGAGTGGCCTCAGCATGGTCCAGTGCCACAGAGTCCACCCTTCAAAGCAGCCATTTTCTCCAGGGGAGCTGATCTCTGTCAGCTGGAGACAAAATTGTAAAAGCGGGAGATCTCCAGGCCCCACCTGGAGGCTGGCACCCCTGCTCCGTGGTGCATAGATACGGGCATGGAATTATTTTCTGCTCATATTGGACTGGCTATGAGATTTCACTGGGCCGTTCATGTACGCAGCCTTTAATTTCATTCTGCATTAGTTCCCTGGGACTCCCATGTGACTATTTTCTGATCCAGAGACAAAGGAGCCATTTGTAATTCAGATGGGCCCGGTTTATATTGGGGAGATTTTTTTAAAAAAAATTGGCTTTTCAGATAGTCTCTGTCATATATATGTATATCAAGGTTGGAAGTTATGATTTCTTCTACAAAAAATAAAATAAAAGCCATGCTTCTTTCAGATCTGGATGGTTCAAATGCAGGAAGGAATATTTAAATGAAATCTGGAAGATCAAGATTATTGAATTATTGGTTTGCATTTCAGGTCAGGCGAGACTCGGAAAAGAGGCCCCTTTTTTATTTAAATAGAGAGTTTAGTGGTTGAATGACTTTTCAAAGTCAGTTTGGGTTCCCTGTAGATGTGGCTGTGCTTTTCCTTAAAACTTCAGCCAGGGGAGGTGTGGAGGAGTTGAGGCAGTTTCAAAAAGTTTGAGATGCACCTGCTCTTCACTATTTTATTCAGCAATGTTTCCTCCAAGAGCAGCCTTTCATCCCCCATGTAAAGTCAGAGCAAGTTCTATGTACTACATACACTGAGGCGGCGGGGTAATTCATTTGTGGGGAGCCAAGATTTCTTGTGGAACTGCCCCAAGACGTGCAGTTGAGGGTGGAGGTTGGAAGTTGCCAACCCCCCAAATGCTACAACATGGGGGGGTCGCTCTAGCATTTCGGTGAAAACTCTATGATGACCATAGAGTTTTTTACCCAAATGCTGGAACACCTCCTGCAGGACGTGCCCGGTTCGATGATGTCACTTCTGTGGTGATGTCACTTCTAGTGAGCACTGTAAGTGATGCCGGCAGGATGCTCTGGTATTTGGGCAAAACTCCATGATAGAAGCCATCTTTACCACAGAGTTTTTGCCCAAATACCAGAGCTTCCTGCGTCACCAGCAACATAACTGCATCACTTATAGTTCTCATTAGAAGCAGGCTCGTAGCTATACTGAAGCATTCTGGGGCCTCCCCCCCCCCCGGACTTCCTACCAAGGACCCACAACTTCCCCACCTGTCAGCAGCCCCACAGGCTCCATCCTGGACTGGTGGCTGAATCGGGCAGAATCAATTTCGGCCCTGCAGAAAGACTCCCGCGTGTCAATTTCGGCAGTAGGAGCTGATTGGGGAGTCTTTCCGTCAGCCGGATGTCAATTTCGGCCCCATTATATCCTATGGGCCATTGAAGTCAATGGCAAAAGCATAGGGTATGTTCTAGGGGGCTGGAGGGAACGTGGTTTGAGGGAGAGGCTCCAAACTTGCGGAATAGATGCTGTAGCCTCTCCCCAAGATACCCACCAAGTTTCAAGAGGGATGGGGGCAACCTGTTTGGGGGACCATAGAATTGGACCCCCTGGTCCAATGTTCTTGAAACATGGTGGGTATCTTGGGGAGGGGCTCCAGCAGCTATCCTGCAAGTTAGGAGTCTCTCCCTCAAACCACCTCCCTTCCAGACTCCAGAATATACCCTTCAATGGCCCATAGGATATAATGGGGCCGATTCAGATCAGAGAATCTGAATTGGCCCACAGCAGCCCGAAAGGGGCCCGAATGGGCCATTTTTGGGGGTGCATTCAGCTCAGACAAACCGAATGCACATCCCTAAGTCACAGCATGAAGTGGTGCAAGCCAGCCAGGCGAGAGGGCTTACAGGTAAGATGCGGCCAGGGGGCTGTGAATCCTGTAGCTGAACCTGCAACTTCAGAGATTTCTCCCCTTTTCCTTTCAGTGCAAGACTGCAGACCTTGCTCACTTGCATGTGCCTGTGCCCTCATCGCCGAGGAAGCCGGCCACCAAGAGAGAGAAACGCAGCGCTCCCTCAACTTCCGCTCCTGGGTTTTTCCTTCAGCTCCCGCCTTCTCAGTCCAGCCCTGTTGCACCAACGCAGGGCGCACACAAGCCACCAGCGGCAGCAGAGCAGCCATCTCCATCCCGTCTGCTCGCCCACCTCTCCTCCTTTGGCTTGTCTCCCCAGCGGGCTGGCTGCCACTTCTAAGTCTGAGAAGTGTCGCAGCAGAAAGCCCCCCTGCGGGGTGGTGGGTGGGGGTGTGACTGAGGCAAAGTCACAGTGGAAGCAGGAAGTCAGACAGGAAGAAAGAAATAAGGAACCAAACAGCAGCCCGCCACTTTCGCTGTAGTTCCCTGCACTCCACACAGCCAATGCGGTTGCGGGGGGAAATGAGAGGAGGAGGGGATCCTTCTCACGTTACTCGGAGTCAGTGACTGTCTTCCAGTTTGGTGTAGAGAGCCAGTTTGGTGTGGTGGTTAAGTATGCGGACTCTAATCTGGGAGAACCGGGTTTGATTCCCCACTCCTCCGCTTGCACCTGCTGATGTGACCTTGGGTCAGTCACAAGCTCTGGCACAGCTGTCCTTGAAAAAGAGCAGTTTGTGTCAGAGTTCTCTCAGCCCCGCCTACCTCACAGGGCGCCTGTTGTGGGGAGGCGAAGGGAAAGGAGTTTGTAAGCCGCTCTGAGACTCCAAGTGAAGGGCGGGGTATAAATCCAATCTCCTCCTCTCTTCTCTTCCACTTACACCCACCCTCCACGATGGGGGAAATAACCCTGCTCCTGCCTACGAGTGTGAGTTTATTTTATTTTATTTTTATCAGTGCCCCCTGACTTATTTAAAGGCCCCCTGAATTAAGAAATCCTGGCTACGGGCCTGACTAGAACTGAGATCACCACAGAAGAGACATCCTCATGCCGGGCACGTCGTGCAGGGGATCTTCTAGCATTTGGGTAAAAAATTCTATGGTCACGAGATGGCACTACTACTGGTGCATGTTGGAAAGGATGTCGTAAATCCAATCTCCTCCTCTCTTCTCTTCCACTTACACCCACCCTCCACGATGGGGGAAATAACCCTGCTCCTGCCTACGAGTGTGAGTTTATTTTATTTTATTTTTATCAGTGCCCCCTGACTTATTTAAAGGCCCCCTGAATTAAGAAATCCTGGCTACGGGCCTGACCAGAACTGAGATCACCACAGAAGAGACATCCTCATGCCGGGCACGTCGTGCAGGGGATCTTCTAGCATTTGGGTAAAAAATTCTATGGTCACGAGATGGCACTACTACTGGTGCATGTTGGAAAGGATGTCGTGTCAGGACCCACAGCCAAACAATGAAGTACACACTTCCAGGAAGGTTTTACTTTTATTGAAAAGCCATACATGCGATAACACGGACACTGTTAGGAATGGCGGGATACCTATGCGCATAATAGGATATAGGGCATTCGTATGTGCCCCCCCCAGCAAGAACCAATTAGGTGGCCTCCCGCGTGCGGCAGTTTGCCGGACTCTCTAATGGTTGCGAAGCTGGGGACGAAGAAGCTCCCACGGACGATGGACACCACAAACTCTACCAGTACAACATCAAAAATAAGTGTTCCAGCTCAGAAGCAATTCAGCGCATGGGAAGGAATGCAAAGCGATTAAAAGACACCTCCTTACTCATGGCAGCTTAGCTGACATGTCACCGTGTTGCCAGTGATGTCACTTCTACTCCAGGCGAGGCCTCCCCGCCTCTGCTGGGAAGTCCCCCTCTCAGGGTGGTGGCTGCAGGTGGGGGAGGGGCTTGGTAGCAATATCCCCGTCTCAGTTGTCAAATCCTGTGAACTTCCCAAAGCCAGAACTGGCAAGCCCACCTACTGGGTTGGCGCAAGGATTCTTGTACATGAAGAACTTTGAGCAATGAACCCTGTTGTGTTCTTATTTTGAAACGTTAAAAATAAATAAATCACAAGCTTTATGGCAGAGAAGAGTGCACCCGGCTTTGGACTAAAGAAATTGGCTCTGGTCCTTCCGATAAACCATCCAGCAGGGAGTTTAGGGGACTTAGTCTCTGAAATAGTTAACGCCACCAACAAAACTCAGTCCCCGGAGGGAATAAAGTGGGAAGAATCTGTCCATCAGCTGCAACCCCCCCTCCTCAGAGCTTTCAGTGAGACGTTTAATCATATTATGGTTCCCCAAGCCATCCGAGCCAATTTAATCAAATTCTATCATGGACATGGCGGTATTGTTTTCCCAGCCTATTAGCAAAATAAAAAGTTGCCACTTATTAAATGAGGGTCCTCTTGCATGCTGATTGCCTTGCTAATTTGGGGATGATTGTTCCCTTATTTTGTTCTCCCTCGCAGCAAGAGGAGGACTCCCACACCATTGAGAAGTGAATTTATGATGCTTCTTGCAGGGCTCTTTTTGTAGCCCCTGTAAGAAGAGCTCTGTAAGCTCTTGGAGGATTGGCTACATTAGGGGTCTGTCGCCTACTATGCAAAGGAGTTCCTGCTACAAAAAGAGCCCCGGTTTTGGGGACTGCTGCAGGAAGGAAAATGCAGGGGCCCATCTCGTGGTCCCCAACTTCCTTTCTTGGATGGCTTTTGAAGCCATTCTGTATCTCTCATTCTGCTCTTAGCACTTCGCCGCAACTTGTAGGCAGGCCCATAGCTAACGTGGGCCCCTCCCCCAATCTTCAGCTCCCCCTCCCTCCCTCCTGCCCCCTCACCCCCTGATCGATCTGAGCTGGCATCTCCCTGTTTGAGCTCATCTGAGATGAGTATCTTTAGGACCCAGCAGCGACCGGTGGTTGACATAGGCTGTGGTCACATGGAGCATTAGGCACGCTAGAGAGACGGAAGATAGGCAGATTTTCCGGGCGAGATCTCACTGCCACATCTGGGAAGTGTAGAGCTCCCGTGGCGAACCCGAGGCTTCCCGCCGAAGATGCGCGGTTAAAAACTAGTACCTCGGAGGTACTATTTTCCGGTAACCGTGGGGCAAGAGCGGGCATCTGATCCTGTTTCCGGTGGTAGTTCCGGCGCCCGCCCATGCCCCCTCATATAAAGGTTTCTCTTTTTTTCAACTGCGCACGAGCACCCAACAGGGCATGCGCACACTTTGGTGTCCGGAGAAAAAAACACCCGTTTGCCACGCCGTGCCGCTTTTTTGCCGCGGCGCAGGATTGTGGTGTGCTCAGCACCTACCCCCTACCACGGGACCTCCACAGGACCTTCACGGTACATCTGCTGGCGCAACCGCACGTTATTTTGCCCCAGGGCAAACAGCCACGCTTCCCCCTCGCATTTTCCTGCCCGTGTGCCCACGGCCTGAGTCATACACACATTGCCACAGTTAGCATCTCCTGTTGGATTTTCTGCTCCAGGCTTCAGAAAAGATCGTCGGCTCAGGGAAGGAGTGAGGGAGGAAACTTGATCCCCACTCTCCTTTTTTTAAAAAAACACCACAGCTTTCCTGGACCTTTTGGTGTCTATTAACATTGGGATTCTGGCTCGCCTAAGAGGAAGGCTCTAGTGGGGGCCGTATGGGTACATGCCAAGCAGACCCCCCCCCTTGCCCTGGAGCCTTTGACAGCCCAGGGTCCTCATGATAGGTCAAGTGACTTGCTAAGAAGGGCTACCAGTTCTGGCTTGGGAAATTCCTGAAGCCATTTCCTACTGAGGAGTTTTTGCCTAAATACCAGGGCATATTCACCTTACTGATAGCGTGATGATGTCACTCCCAGTGTGCCCCAGAAGTGGCATAGCTGAGAGACACCAGGCTAGGCATCCCCTGCTGCCAACAAGTCCCCCCAACTATCTTCACCTCACCACCACCAGTGGAAGCCTGGCATCCCTGGGTTGCCAGATGCCCACTAGTCGTTGGGGATCCCTGGATGGTATTCCCAACCCCTTGCTTGGTGCTCAGTGGAGCAGTGGAGGAACAAATGGGGAGGAAATGGCATTGTTAAAAACCTGGAAGTGATATCGTTCTGACACTCTAGGGCAGGGGTGTCAAACACGCGGCCCGGGGACCAGATCAGGCCCCCGGAGGGCTTCTATCAGGCCCACAGTGGAACTGGCTGTCTTTTGCTTCTTCTTCCCATTCTGCTGCTGCTGCGTCATCGTAGGTTTGCAGCTTACAGATACACACCTGCACAGCGTACTCAAGTTTGCAAAAGCACAGACATTTTGATGCAGCAATTCAGAGCAAGAGGTGTCAGTTATCAGACACTGTTAAATAAACACAATATTGCAAGAGTGCTGATGTTTTAAGCATGCTTTTATTTTAAGTAAAAAAAAAAACCTTTGCGTTTATGTCCTTTATAAAGTTTATATCTCCGCTACCTGGCATTACATTTTATGACACAGGACTCAGCCCAACAAGGTCTTATTTATGTCAGATCCGGCCCTCATAACCAATGGGTTCGACACCCCTGCCCGAGGGATTTCCTCAGTCTCTATGGTTATGCACATACAGCAAAGGGGGGGGGGGATGGCACTGAACATAAGACCATAAGAACATAAGAGATGCCAATGTTGGATCAGGCCAAAGGCCCATCCAGTCCAACACTCTGTATCCCACAGTGGCCATGCTTGTAGCCGCCACCACTTCCTGTGGCAGTGAATTCCATGTGTGAATCACTCTTTGGGTGAAGAAGGACTTCCTTTTATCCGTTCTAACCCGACCGCTCAGCAATTTCATGGAGTGCCCACGGGTTCTTGTATTGTGAGAAAGGGAGAAAAGTACCTCTTTCTCTACCTGCTCTTTCCCATGCATAATCTTATAAACCTCAATCATGTCATCCCTCAGTCGTCGTTTCTCCAAGCTAAAGAGCCCTAAGCGCCTTAACCTTTCCTCATAGGGAAAGTGTTCCAACCCTTTTATCATTCGAGTTGCTCTTTTCTGCACTTTTTCCAAAGCTATAATATCCTTTTTAAGGTGTGGTGACCAGAATTGCACACAGTATTCCAGATGAGGTCGCACCATTGATTTATATAGCAACATTATGATATTGGCTGATCTGTTTACAATACCCTTCCTAATAATCCCCAGCATAGCATTGGCCTTCTTTATTGCAGTCACACACTGTCTCGACATTTTCAGTGAGTTATCTACTACAACTCCAAGATCTCTCTCTTGATCAGTCTCTGCCAGTTCAGACCCCATCAACGTGTATTTATAGTTAGAATTTTTGGCTCCAATGTGCATCACCTTGCACTTGGCCACATTGAACCCCATTTGCCATGTTGACGCCCACTTGCCCATCTTTGACAGATCCCTTTGGAGTGCCTCACAATCCGCACTGGTTTTCACCACCCTGAACAACTTCGTATCATCCGCAAATTTAGCCACTTCACTGCTTACTCCCAACTCCAAATCATTAATGAACAAGTTAAAAAGTAGTGGACCAAGTACTGATCCCTGTGGTACCCCACTGCTTACCCCCCTCCACTGGGAGAACTGCCCATTTATACTCACTCTCTGTTTTCTATTAATTAGCCAGTTTTTGATCTGGAATGGAATGATCAGATCATCCTAATGACGTGAGAGCGTGCTTGAGTGATCAGACAGGGGAAAATCTGTTCATGGCCCGTTGGAAGTAGTGAGAGCTGGACTTTCTGCGGTGTCTTTTAACTCCACTTCTGTGGTGGAGCACCGTGGGTTGCCGACAACTGTGGAACATTTCCCAGATGTTACTGTCTGACCATGCCCATTAGATCCATCAGGCATTCGCAGCTATGCTGGATCTAAAGGCCTGTGTGATCGCAGCCCTAGTCTGAATGCGTCCTCAAGGCAACTGGAACCCACTCTCCCCATATACACAAATATGAATTTATTTAATGAATAGGAGCCAAAAAACATGGCTGTTTATCATTATTATTATTACTCTCAAATGTGAGAAACCCTGTGCTTTTTGATGACGCTGAGAAAAAAAAAGGCACACACATAAACACAAACTGCTACATGGATTCTCCTCTCTCCGGGAACGTAATGATTCATCTTATCACACAGTGCCCCTTAGTTGAAATACTTTGTTAAACGGGTACGGCGGAGCTGAAATACATCTCAGATATTTCTGAATGAGCAACTAGGAAACATATGTTTCCAACCTGCAGTCGCGAGTACTGTAAAATATGATTGAAACCACATGATTTCTTTTCTGCGCTCTCTTTTTTGAAAAAATAAAAAAACGGACGGATGTGAAGTAAATGCAGAGAGTCACAGTGAGGCCTGAAGTACTCATAGTTTATCGTTAATATTTTTTTCCAAAAAAACAATGAATTGGGCCATATGGCACCCAAATTATATTGCTCCTCTCTGGAACTTAAAGGGGGCAACTCTTTAATATTTGGGGGTAATTTGGAAGGCCCTCCGGCTATCCTCGCTACCAGCTGGCTAACAGGCCTCAAAGCCAATTTAACCAGTTAGTGAAATCCCTTCACTCATCTGTGGGGTGTGTTTTGTGTGGAGTTGCCAACTCTGTGTTAGGAAATTCCTGGAGCTTTTGAGGGTGGAGCCTGGGAAGGGCGGGGTTTTGGGGAGGGGAGGAGCCTCGGCAGGGTAGAATGCCATAGAGGCCACCCTCCAAAGCAGCCATTTTCTCCAGAAGAACTGATCTCTGTAGGCTGGAGGTCAGCTGTAATTACGGGAGATCTCCAGGCCCCATCTGGAGGCCAGGTGACCTAGTTTTGGGATTGTGGTATATGTAAGATTCGAGGCCACCTAATACCCATTATAGCTTTGGATATTATAGCTTTGGAAAAAGTGCAGAAAAGGGCAACTCGAATGATAAAGGGGTTGGAACACTTTCCCTATGAGGAAAGGTTAAGGCGCTTAGGGCTCTTTAGCTTGGAGAAACGACGACTGAGGGGTGACATGATCGAGGTTTATAAGATTATGCATGGGAAAGAGCAGGTAGAGAAGGAGGTACTTTTCTCCCTTTCTCACAATACAAGAACTCCTTGTGGGCACTCCATGAAATTGCTGAGCGGTTGGGTTAGAACGGATAAGAGGAAGTCCTTCTTCACCCAAAGAGTGATTAACACTTGGAATTCACTGCCACAGGAAGTGGTGGAAGCTACAAGCATGGACGGCTTCAAAAGGGAATTAGATAAGCATATGGAGCAGAGGTCCATCAATGGCTATTAGCCACAAGGTATAGATAGGGGCTCTGGGGCAAGGGATGCTCTGTCATCTGGGTGCTTGGGGGGGTCAACAGTGGGAGGGCTTCTAATGTCCTGGCCCCACTGGTGGACCTCCTGATGGCACTGGTATTTCTGGCCACTGTGTGATACAGAGGGTTGGACTGATCCAACATTGGCATCTCTTATGTTCTTATGTTCACCAATAGCAGAATGATTCAAAGATGGTCCAGAAGGCTTCATGTGGAGTTCAGGTGCATGGGTGGGGCCAGTCCCTTCCGGCCAGAAGTGTTTAAAGAGGTCCCTTTAAGCTCTTCTGGCCAGCGGGCCCCATGTGCCCGATCTTCAAGCGGCATGAAGGGACCCCTTTGCTTCTAGCTGGTGGGGACCGGCCCCACCCGTGCACCCGGGTGTAAAGCCCGCAGTCGCCCCTCTCCCTCCTGTCTACAAAATTTAAGGGGCCTTCCAGCTGTCTGCTGGAAGGCCCTTTAAATCTATCTCAAGAGAAGGGAGAGGTGTGTCTGTGGGTGTTCAGCCTTGGGGTCAGGGCTTCCCCACAGGCCAGCTGGCTGGTGGCAGGCTGAAGCCCAAGAAATCTGGTAGACCCCTGCCAGGCCGGTGGGTCTGGCAACCCTACCCCCAGGTCCTGTTTCCTGCCACCACTAGAAGTGGCTGCAGGAGAAAAAAGAAAAAAGGACTTGTCTGCTTATAGGGAATTCCTAGAACTACCTATGAATGAAAATGAGAAGCTCTAGGAACTGACTGAGTCTCTATGGTAAGAGCTTCCAATTTTACCATGGGGTTTCTGGTGGTTTCCAGAGCTACCCCTTTCACTTCAGATTAGCTGTAGGAATCGCCAGGAACTCTTTGATATGATAAGAACTTCCTGTAAGTAGATAAGTTCTTGTTTTTCTTTTTGATTTTTTCTCCTTTGATGCCCCCACCTCCCACACACACACACACACACACAACTTTTCTGGTGGTTGCCAGGCCTGGCAATGCTGCATCAATAGCCACTGTTGCTCCCCAGGGCTCTGAGCGACAATGAGAGAAAATCAAAAATAAAAATGCTGCCCAGCCTCTTTGCTGGTACATCACATCTCGAAGTGACAATGGGCAGCTTTCGCGTTTTCAGCAGGGTTCTCTCCAGATTTGAGGGAAAAGAATGTCACTTTGTAAAAAAAGGAAAAATAAAACAAAAATGGCCCATGGAGGAAGCTTAAGAGCCAGTTTGGTGTAGTGGTTAAAGTGTGCGGACTCTAATCTAGGAGAACCGGGTTTGATTCCCCACTCCTCCACTTGCACCTGGCTGGATGACCTTGGGCAAGCCGTAGTTCTGATAAGAGCTGTTCTTGAAAAAGAGCAGTTTCTGTCAGAGCTCTCTCAGCCCCACCTTCCTCACAGGGTGTCTGTTGTGGGGAGGGAAAGGGAAAGGAGTCTCCTCCTCCTCCTCCTCCTCTTCTTCTTCTTAAGGAGACATGAGATTATAAAAGCATCTAAGATTCAGTTACAAGAAAACAAGCATGGAAGGGGGAAGTCAATCTGGGTCGTGGTCACACACACCAGAAAAAACGGGGGTGGGGGAAGTGAGGCTATTTCCTCTGGAGGAATTTGACCCACGGTTGCATGCTCACCCCTCCCTTTGATGCTGCGGGCGCAGTCCGTCAGTGTGTGATCAGACACAACTGTGGGTGAGCCGGGGTGTGTGTGTGCCATTTTTTCCCCATGCGCTTAACCGAGGAATCGATGAATTGCACCTCCACACCGGGGGCTCCCTATGGAGTTTGCGATTATGCGCATACTGAAAAAGGTGAAAAAACAACGGCATGGAGTCGGGATGGCCTGATCAGACCACCCCGACACCATGAGAGCGCACTGGAGCGATCAGACACGGGGAAGTCCATCCGTGGCCTGTTGCAACCCATTAACTACCGGATTTCCCCCGGTGTCCTTTCACTCTGCTTCTGTGGTGGAGCAGAACGGGTTGCCGACGGCTGCGGGGCGCTTCCCAGATGTTGTTGTCTGATTGCACCCTTTAAATCCACCCGGCATTGGCACCTAGGTTGGGTCTAATTGCCAGGGCTCTTTTTGTAGAAAAAGCCCAGCAGGAACTCATTAGCATAATAGACCACACCCACCAGCAAACCCCATTAGCATGTTAGGCCACACCCTGACCACACCACTCATTAGCACATTAGGCCACACCCCCATGTTACCAGAAGTGTGCTCATCCAGCCACACCCACCTTTCCCTTCTTATCCTGTTGACCTTGTTTGTGGTCAAAACCCAGGGCTTTTTTTGTAGCAGGAACTCCTTTGCATGTTAGGCCACACACCCCTAATGTAGCCAATCCTAATGAGTTTCTGATGTTGGGTGTGGCCTATTATGCTAATGAGTTCCTGATGGGCGTGGCCAACTCAGGAGCCAGCCGGAACTCCGTTCCTGTGCGTTCCTGCCCAAAAATAGCCCTGATTGTGCCCATGATCACAGCCCTGGCTCAAGTTTCCAAGACTTTATAGAATCCTGAAGGGGATCTTGGAGTTGGCAAGGTTTCAGTTGTTCTCCCCTCCGGTCATTCCTCGTGTGCCACCAACTTTTCATACTCTACTGCTTTTATATTGGCAGTATTATTACTCGTGGTAGTAATATATATTTTTTAAACTGTGTGGCAAAGTGTCATTTCTTTGGATAGCAGTAATCATGTATCGATTGTGACCAGAACTGAATCTAGCTTCAATTTGTCTTTGATTTATGGGCAAGGTCAGGCAAAATCCCCCAGTATTTCTCATTTAACAAAAAATCATTTCCTAGTAGTCTTTGCATTGATTTGCACGAAAAAAAAGCTACCGCCTCCGAGAGACAAAACCCACATCCAACATGTGAAGTGTGAGAGCTGGAGGCAGAACTATGACATCCCAGAATTCCCTGTTTACAGTGACTTCCCTTTTGGGTAGTGCCAGGGGAAGGACAGAATCCATCCACATGGGATCTGCTTGGACTAGAACGCTCCATTCCATGTGGACGGTGGGGAGAAAGAACAGGAAATGGCATCTAATCTCCCCTCTTGCTCACCCACCCCCCATTACTCTTGGTGAACTCCACGGCGTTGTTTATATTTGAGGTGACAAGACAGAAACCAGAAGTGGGAATGTTGGAAAGAAAGAAGCATGGATGTGCGAGGGTGGGGGGGGGAGTTCACTCTGGCCTCAAAGAGCCATCTCTGGAAGCCGATTGCTCTCCTTCTGAGAGTGCACATTTGGCTTCTCACAGCCGACCACACTTCAACCCATGTCATGTGCGGAGATTCCAGGGCTGTGATTCATCCTGACATCGGAGACCACGGTCGTCCTCCTTGCCAAACATTCACTTTGCAGAATGTGAGAGAAAAGGCCCCCGTTTCATTCAGACACCATCGTGATATATTTTTCTCCCTCCTTCCCCCATCCTGCATAGTTCAGAAGGGATATTTCCTATGAGAAACTTTCCTCTCTCTCTGCAGTGATGATGGAACAATTCTAGGATCCTCGATCTATATATACATATTTTCTTTCCCGAAGTTCCTTCTCACAATTCATGGCAGGCGAGCGGAGATTACCACCACAATGGGGGTGCCAGGAAGAAGGAGAACATGGCTACAAAGCCATCGATAACCTCGCAAGGTCAGGCACTAATAAAGAAGGAAAGGGCACACTTGAAATATGGCTTCCAATTTTAGTTTTGGTGACAACGATAATCATAATAAAAAGGATCAAAGAAATGCAGGGGGAAAAGATACGGGATCCGAACGGTGACTCTGAACAACCAGATATGTTTGTCTAGGATCTTTAGTTTCACTGGCAAGATGTCTATCCTCCCTATAGTGTTTTTTTTTTCTTCCTCCCCTTATCTCCTTCTTTGGAGAATGGCCCTTATCTAATATCTCAGTACGTTTTACAACCCCATTTTGGAAAGGTCTCCCTGGTCACACGCACCTTAGGCTAAAAGGAAGGCCTGTTGATTGTATGTTTTGCTTTAACATGAATGCCCATCAGAGAACAATGCAGAATTTAATTACACGATTATTTCCAAAGAAGGGGGGGGGGGATATAACAGGGCCTGTGGCAGCTACAGGCCCCTTTGTCTGTGTGCCAGGGAAATCCAGACATTTTTCTCATCAAAAGGAGAGCAAAAAAGGATCTCTTCCCTTAAAAGGGGGATATAATTTTAAAGTTAAATTAAAAAGAAAACACAAGTTCCACTGGTAATTGTCTAAATATAATACCTGCATTCATGGGGCCTCGTGCAGAGCGATAAGCAATTTGAGGCCCCGGTCACACGTAGGGCTGCCAAGTCCCCCCAGGGGGCGGAAAACCCCCTGCTCCCGAGGCCCGTTCCCTGATGCCGGGGAATTGGGCCCCGGGGGGAACCCCGCCCCAGCCTGCTCGTCACAGGGAAGTGACGTTATGACGCTGGGCACGCTGGGGGCGGGGCCACGGCCATACATGGGAAAACTGGGGGCATGCTGGGGGCAATTCCCGCACGTGCCGGGATTCACCCAGGAGTCCCCCGCCGGCAAGGTAAGTCCAACTTGGCAACCCTAGTCACACGGGCTGGAAAATGCGGCGGGGGGGGGGGAACATGGCTGTTAGCCCTGGAGCAAAGTAAGCCGCGGCAGCCCAATCACACGTCCCATCGAGGTCCCGTGGTTAGGCCGTGAGGTGCCAATCACATGGCTATCCTGCAGCCCGGGAGAGTTTAAAAGGAGCTATGCTCCACTGTTGTCGTGTGTTGTCGTGTCGTCTGATGCTGTGTGATCTTTGGAAGTCCTCGTTCTCAATAAAAGCTGATTCACTTTGTACTGACTTCGTTGTCGAGTTGCATACTTAACAGGACCTGAGTTTGCCTTGGCATGACATGGTGCTGGAAACGGCTATCGAGTCGCGGCCAACTTCCGGCAGTCCCGCAGGGTTTTCGAGGCAAGAACAGAGGTGGTTTGCCATTGCCTTACTCTGCGTAGCCGAGGGTTGCAAGATCCAGGTTGGGAAATACCTGGAAATTTGAGGGGTGGAGCCTGAGGAGAGTAGGACTTGGGGAGGGGAGGGACCTCAATGGGGTATAATGACATAGAGTCTGGCCGCGGTCACACACATAAGAACATAAGAACATAAGAGACACCAATGTTGGATCAGGCCAAAGGCCCATCCAGTCCAACACTGTATCCCACAGTGGCCAGAAATACCAGGTGCCATCAGGAGGTCCACCATTGGGGCCAGGACATTAGAAGCCCTCCCACTGTTGACCCCCCCAAGCACCAAGATGACAGAGCATCACTTGCCCCAGAGCCCCTATCTATACCTTGTGGCTAATAGCCACTGATGGACTTCTGCTCCATATGCTTATCTAATTCCCTCTTGAAGCCGTCCATGCTTGTAGCCGCCACCACTTCCTGTGGCAGTGAATTCCATGTGTAAATCACTCTTTGGGTGAAGAAGTACTTCCTTTTATCCGTTCTAACCCGACCGTTCAGCAATTTCATGGAGTGCCCACAAGTTCTTGTATTGTGAGAAAGGGAGAAAAGTACCTCTTTCTCTACCTGCTCTTTCCCATGCATAATCTTATAAACCTCAATCATGTCACCCCTGGTGCACTTTCCAACTGGATTTTATGATGTGAACTGTCAAAATGCATCTGGGAAGCATACCACAGTCATCAGCAACCCGTGCTGCTTCACTATGGAAGCGGAATTAAAAGACGCCAGGGACAGTCTGGTAGTAAATGGGTTCCGACGGGCCACAGACAGACTCTCCCCTGTCTGATCAGTTCAGCGTGCTCTCAAGCCATCGGTATGGTCTGATCAGGCCATCCCAGCTTGGTACTGGGCCCCCTCCCTTTGCAGTATGCGCATCATTGCATATTCCATAGGGGGCCCTTCAGTGTGGAAGTGCGATTCCTCGTTAATGCGCATGGGGAACAAACGGCCCAAAAAAAGAGAGGCTCACCTGCAGTTGCATCTGGTCACACAGGGATGGGCTGTGCCCATAGTTACAAAGGGAGGTGTGAACTCACAACTGTGTGTCAAATCCCTACAGAGGGAACAGCCTTGATTCCCCTCCACTTCAACTGGCGCATGCGACTGTAGCCTGAATCATCTGCTTTCAATCCACTTCCGGTGCACTTTCCAACTGGATTTTACGATGTGAACTGGCAAAATGCAGCTGGAAAGTGCATTGAGCGTGGATTAAAAGTGGATTATTTAGTGTGTGTGACGGCAGCCTCCTCATCTTCCAAAGCTGCCCTTTTCTCCAGGTGCACTGATTCCTGTCTCCTGGAGATCAGTTGTAATAGTGGCAGATCTCCAGCTACTACCTGGAGTTGTATGTAGAAACAACAGAGAGATCACGGGTAGGATGAAGACAAAACAGCCGTGATGTATAATGAAAATATATATTTAGACTGCTGTGTTGCAGTGAGTGGTATTTCGTCAACAAGTAGTCAAGATGTACGCATCCACACTAACGGAATTTGCATATACTCCGGCCCCGGTCACACGAGAGGGTTTGGGCCGGTAAAGGGACGGATCGGGGCTGCAGCAAACGGGCGCGATCCCACCGCAACATCTGGGAAGCGTTGTGCGCCCGTTCCCGATCCGCCCCTTCCACCCAAAACCCCACAGCAAAAAAGAACCACCTACCGAGGTGGTTCTTTCCGATAGGTTGCATCAATGCCGGCCGTCGGATCGCCGGCGCGTCTTTCTGCCGGTGCATCCCCAGCCCCCCGGTCGAACTGTGCATGCTCAGACATGCGCAGTTCGGCAGCCTCCCCCTCCCGATCGTCTCTTCCTCCCTGGCATCTGATCGTGCTGGGGAGCAACGGCGCCACGGCTCAGGGGATCTGTGGGATCCCGCCGCGGCGTCTCTATTTTGGTGCGGCTTTTAAAAGCCACACTTTGGCCCGTTTTTTTCCCTGCTGTGTGGCAGGGACCTCCCGTTTCACATGACTGCTTTATCTAAGTGTGCTGCATGAATAACATTATGTTACACGTCAACAATTGTAATCCGTGAATTTAACACAAAACATTCTTCCCTCTTCAGTGAAACAAAACATTAACGTGCTCATAGTCTCAGCATATAAAGATTTTGGCCGAGTTCAGACTGGCAATTTGAAGTGCTAGGGAGTTGTGGCAAAGAAAACCCGGAACAGACCTGGAACGGCTAGGTCACGGTATTCCCGTTCACACCACAGCGAATGAAACGGGAGGATACTGTGGAGGAAGCGCAAGGGAGCGTTCACACTGTTGGGCTGCCCTGGTGGGCTGTTTCCACGCTGGGCTGCATGGGCACAGCAGCAAATAGGGCAGGGTCACGCAGGCGCCAACGGCACCTGGCCGCAGAAACAGTCGGTGCCTATTATCAATTACTGTGGGTTGTTCCCGCCTTAGCAGCGCTTGTGTTCACACTCAGGGAACCGGAATCAACCCTCTCTACACACAGTTTGCTACCACTTTCACCTGGTATCTTTTAAACTCGGGAGGGAAGCGGCACAAAATGGCTTGAGTACGGCTGGGGGACGCCTGAAAGGCGTGTCTGTGTGAACCCACCCCTTTAATCCACTACTGAAACGCTCCTGAAACGTTTGGCTGCCGGGCCAAACTGCCAGTCTGAACGCGGCCTTTGTTTCATTGAAGAGGGAAGAATGTTTTGTGACAAGTTCACGGATGACAATTGTTGACGCAGCACACTTAGATAAAGCGGTCTTGTGAAACGGGAGTATATGCAAATTCCATTAGTGTGGATGCGTACATCTTGACTACTTGTTGGCAAAATACTACTCACTGCAACACAGCAGCCTAAATATATATTTTCATTATACATCGCGGCTGTTTTCTTCATTGTTTACTACCTGGAGGTTGGCAACCCTAGCAAACCTGGACTTCCTCCGCGGTCTCCCATCCGAGTGCGAATCAGGGGCAGCCCTGCTTAGCTTCTGAGATCTGAGGAAGTCACTTTTTTTTTAGGAAGTGGGCTGTGACACATGAAAGCTCATACTGAAAGAAATATTGTGAGTCTTCAAGGCGCCACTAGATTTTTTATTTCTTTTGCTGTATAAGACTAAGACAGCCTCTGAAATCATCTTAAGCTACACGTTAGAACCCTGACCTGGATGACGCAAGCTAGACTGATCTCATCAGATCTCGGAAGCTAAGCAGGGTCGGCCCTGGCTAGTACTTAGATGGAAAACCACCAAGGAAGCCCAGGCTTGCTACACAGAGGAAGGCCATGGCAAACCACCTCTGAATGTCTCTTTCCTTGAAAACCCTCTCACTATAAACTGGCTGTGACTTGATAGCACATTACACACACAAGAGGAAGGAAAAGGAGGCCTTGCTGGTGGTGGGAAGGCCTTGGAACGGAGTCTGCCATCTTTTTTTGTTGTTCAGTCTCACAGTTGAGTCCGACTCTTCGCGACCCCATGGACCAGATCCCGCCAGGCCCTCCTGTCTTCCGCCGTCCTCTGAAGTTTGCTCAATTTCATGTTCGTTGCATCTATGACACTGTCTGACCATCTCATCCTTTGCCGTCCCCGTCTTCTTTGACCTTCAATCTTTCCCAGCATCAGGGTCTTCTCCAGTGAGTGCTCCCTTCTCATTGGGTGGCCAAAGTATTGGAGCTTCCGTTTCATTATCTGGCCTTCCAGGGAACAGTCAGGATTGATTTCTTTTAGGATTGACTGTATTATTTTCATTTGTACCGCCTTTCTCCTTAATGAGGTTCCAAAGTGTCTCACCTCATTCTCTTCTCCATTTTATTCTTAAAACAACCCTGTGAGGTAGATTAGGCTGAGGATTTGTGACTGCCTCAAGGTCATTCAGCAAGCACCCACAACAGAACGGGATTCGAACCCGTGTCCTCTGGATCATAGTCTGATACTCTAACCACACACTGATTGGTGTTTCATTTTGTTTCATTGGCTGCCCTGTATTGACAGTTGAAAGACAGCCACCGCAAGCACCGAAGGGGAAAAATAAGGATCGCCTCTGAGTTAGAGATGAGACAGAATATCGAAAGCTGTCTGGTCCTATTTGAATATCCCCGTTTTGGTGTTATTGCTTCCTCCTGAGTCTTTTATTTTCATGCTAGTTCCTTTCTTCATTCAGAATGTTTCTCCCCCCCCCCTGCCAAAATGTAATGCATTTTTCAATGTTATTGGTCAATGGTCAATTGTGTGTAAATGGTGTATGATGTATAAATGGCGTGAAATGTAAAAACGATGTGCGCGGATGAAAAGTCCCCAAGAAAGAGAAGAATCAGCAGCAGCAGTGACAACAAGGGGAAACAAAATATGATGACAACGCACAGAATCGTGTCAGTTCACCTTTGTTGTTGTTGTTCAGTCGCACAGTCGAGTCCGACTCTTCGCGACCCCATGGACCAGCTCCCACCAGGCCCTCCTGTCTTCTGCCGTTCACCTTACCCTGATTTTTATTCAAAACTGAGGGAAATACATTTTTAGGGCTCTACTCAGGTGAATCATTTGTAGGATCACCGAGGGAAGTTCACATTGGCTGCTGTTTGTTACGAGCCAATGTTGTGCTAGAGGGCTCGTGAGCTGATTAAGTTGTCGGTTGATTGAGCTGAACAAAGTTGGAGTCCAGTGGCATCTTAAGACCAACAAAGGCCCCTGCCACACAGGGGGGGAAAGTACGGCCAAAGTGCGGCTTTAAGCCGCAACCAAAAGAAACACGTGGCAGCGGGATCACATAGATCCCCTGAGCCACCGCGCAGTTCCTCCCCAATCAGATGCTGGGGGGAAGCTGCTGAAGAGGGAGCGAGGCAGCCGAACTGCGCATGTGTGCGCGTGCGCAGTTTGGCCGGGAGCCTGAATTGCTCCAGACGATGAGCGTGCCGGTGATCCCACGGCCGTGCTTGCTGCGGTACTGCAGGTAAGTCCTCCTCTAAAGGAGGTTCTTTTTTGCAGTGGGTTTTCCGGGTGTAGGGACAGATCGGGGACGGGTGCGCGCCACTTCCCAGATGTTGCGGTGAGATTGCGGCCATTTGCTGCGCCCCCGATCCGTCCCTCTCCCGGGCCAAAATCTCCCGTCTGACCGGGGACAAAGTTTGATTCAAGGCATAAGCTTTCATGTGCACGGACACCTCTTCAGATACATGGAAATGGAAGTTACCGGTCCATACATATAGGTAGAAGGTGAGCAGCAAATTAGCATAAGCATAGTAAAGGGTGTTTAACAGATGCAAGGGCCAAACTGGATTCACAAGCTTCATTTATATGGTCACCATTTGTTAGGGTTTAATTCTGAGGGGAAACATAGTGAAGGAAATAAATATATCAAAATCGGAGCTAGAGGGGCAGATCTACCCTTCTTAATTGTGGCTTGCTGAGAGTAATTAACTGAGACCTTGCTGCTACGCTCTATCCAGCTCCTCTCAAGCACGGAGGTAACTTTATAGCACCCTTTTCTTTGAGGTGAGATGACCAGCTGTGCAGTATATATCTCCTCTACCCCCAGACCAGAGAAACACATTTCAGTCTACCATTCCAAACAACATTACATTCAAAGCTTATTTTGTAGAAAAAGCCCAGCAGGAACTCATTAGCATAATAGGCCACACCCAATATCAGAAACTTATTAGCATATTAGACCACAGCCCTGACAACACAGCTCATTAGCATATTAGGCCACACACCTATGTTACCAGAAGTGTGGTAATCCAGCCATGCCCACCTTTTGCTTCTTATTCTGTTGACCTTGTTTGTTGTCAAAACCCAGAGCTTTTTTTGTAGCAGGAACTCCTTTGCATGTTAGGCTACACACCCCTAATGTAGCCAATCCTAATGAGTTTCTGCTCTTGGGTGTGGCCTATTATGCTAATGTGTTCCTGATGGGTGTGGCCAACTTTGGAGCCAGCCGGAACTCCGTTCCTGTGCGTTCCTGCCCAAAAATAACCCTGATTACATTGAACTATTTATTACATTACATCACATTACAATCACTATTCCAATCTACCCTTCCAAATAAGAAATGAAATGAAATGAAGAGGGTATATAGCCCTTCTTGGCGAAAATTTATATGTAAGCACTGAATGAGGTTAGCATATGTAGTGAGATAAGAAATCAATATCCCTGTTAAGTCCTGGGGGGTTCCATTGTTCCGAGTGCTGTAATAACTTGTAACTCAGCCGTTTCCCATTCTAGTCTGTTCTTGAAGTTCCTTAAAGCAGCTACTTTGAGGTCACCCTCAAAGGTTTATGAAGTTGTCAGTGATGCTACATGCCCTTTGGTCTCTCCCTGCTGCCACTGGTGAACTCTGTCTCCCAGGATCAGCCATTGACTCATCTTCAGTGCATTCATGGAATATTTGCAAATACTGTAACTCCTCTAATGGAATGCCAAGAATTGCAGCTTCTCAGAAGTAATAGGGACAGAAGAGACACAAATACATATTTGGAGCATTAACAAGATCCGTTTCTGTCACTGGAACTCATAGCAGTGATACAGTTTTGAAAATTTGCTCAAGCCCCCCCCCCCAAAAAAAGTGCCAGTATGGTACAGAGGGTAGAGTGTCAGACCAGGTTCTAGGAGTTCCAGGTTCGAATCCCCATTCGGCTCACTCGGTGACCCTGAGCCATTCATTCTCTTTCATACCTTCCTCACAAGCTTGTTGTGAGGATAAAATGGAGGAGGGGGAGGAAATAATGTTGTAAGCTGCTTTGGGTCTCCTTTGGGGACCAAAGCCAGGTATCCATGTCTAAATAAATAAGTGTCTGATGTGCTGTTCTTCTACTATTTCGTAATCTTTACTTGATGCAAAGTCAGGTGGTTTCCAAATATGAAAATAATGACTGCAGCAGAACGAGACTCAGTGCGAGGAACGAAAACAATAAATACGCAATTGGTGGAATCATTAAGAGATAAAAATGTTGGTGGGTGGGGAAAGGGGAGATAACTTGGATGAACTCCGTGTTCATCCATAATGGGCTACTGCATAGTTGAGCCTGTCCTTCTAGAAAACAAAAATTAATTTGCTTTGGCCAAATTAAAATTAATTAAAATTATGCAATGTTGCCCTTGTGTTAATTTTAATGGCGAGGTTGTTGTGATTTAAGGCTACAATTAGTTCTAGTGTTTGAAAGAGAAGCACTGTAATCGAGACAGGACATTTTAATAATCCTGGTTATAAACATTTAATACATCATCTTTAGGGACTCACAAACACATTGTAATTAACTTTTACAACTGAAATAAATCAGATTGCATTAGCATATTGCAAAAGGAAAAAAAAAATCATTTGCATGATTGAAAACAGCTTTGGAAAATTATGTGTAACAGGGCTTTCATGTAAACATCAATGTGAACGGCTCTGAAACTTGTACCGTTTTATTACCGGGTGTTGTGTTTTCTCTCTTTTGAAGAAAAAAAGTTTAAAAGAACAGAACTAAGAGTATTGTCTTTCCTCCTCGGAGAATGCTTCCTCCTCTGCTATCATCACTGACATATAAATCACCTCCTACTAACAAAGGCAGAAAGTGTCCATAATGACCAGGCCAATTTAACAGCTTTTAACCACGGGATTAAGACTTTTCTCATGAAGACACACAGAATTTAGGGGTCATCTAATAATAACTGACTTTTGTTAGGATCACTATAACCCCCAGAGACCCCCAGACTGATCAGTGCTATTCACAGGGGTGGGGGCCCCTGAATCCTACAAGATATTGGCATGAGTGAGTCTTGAACTGGTGACCTTCCAGTGGTCTGCATGTAAGTGGAGGGAATCCTTCATGACCCCATCCTCAGGCAGACAATTGGCTGACTTAGGTCAGGTTGGCTTTCTAACCTGGCTGTAATGTCTTCTAAGAGAGATTTATATGTAGGGCGACCAGCCACTGCCTCCAATCAGATAGAGGCCAGAGGAACAGGAACATGGGGGCACCGTCGCCGATGACATGACGTCACTTCCAGCGAAAACCCAGAAGTGATGTTACACCACTCTAGGAAATGCTGGAATCTCTATGGTCTTACCACAGAATTCCCAGCGATTCCTAGAGCACCAGTTCCCCAGAAGTAAAATCACGCCCTCCCGTGATGGCAGTTCTCCCCCCCCCTCTTCCTTTTTCTCCAACTGGCCATAGAAGTGGTAGCAGGAAATGGGACCCGGGTTGGGGAATCCCCCACCTCTGACAGGAAGATGCCAAGCCTGCCGGTGTGAATTAATATTCCACAGTCCAGTTTATGTCTTCTCTCTGTTGCTTTCTTGCGCTCTCTCTCTCCGGCTTCTGTCAGTTACCATCTCCCTGTATCACACTTCACTCTGCATGCTACTGTGTTATTTCAGACATATAGTCACAAGCAGAAATGGCTTTCAACGGGGGTTCGTGGAATATAGATGCAGCTATGACTACGGGCCAATATGATTCAAGGGAACCTCCATGTTCAGAGGCAGTATACCTCTAAATATCAGTGCTCAAGGAAGCCTAGGCCTATTTTTTTATTTATTTATTTACTTTATTAGGTTCATGTCCCGTCCTATCCTAACAATGGGCTCAGGGCAGCCTGCTTTGTGGGGAGGGCGGGGTATAAATTTGACTATAAATAAAAAACAACAACAACAATTAGGCTTGAAATAAATAACAGTACCATATGATAAAACCAAGTTTAAACAATTAGACAATAAAACGAGATGGCAACAAAAACAAGACAAAAACTCCAGGGAAGTCCTTAATGCCTTAGGTCCTTAATTCTGGGGCAAGTGATGCTCTGTCTTCTTGGTGCTTGAGGGGGTCAACAATGGGAGGGCTTCTAGTGTCCTGGCCCCACTGGTGGATCTCCTGATGGCCCCTGGTATTTTTGGCCATTGTGTGACAGAGTGTTGGACTGGATGGGCCATTGGCCTGATCCAACATTGGCTTCTCTTATGTTCTTATAAGAGGGAATTGGATAAGCATATGGAGCAGAGGTCCATGAGTAGCTATTAGCCACAAGGTATAGATAGGGACACTGGGGCAAGTGATGCTCTGTCTTTTTGGTGCTTGGGGGGGGGTCAACAGTGGGAGGGCTTCTTATGTCCTGGCCCCATTGCTGGACCTCCTGATGGCCCCTGGTATTTTTGGCCACTGTGTGACAGAGTGTTGGACTGGATGGGCCATTGGCCTGATCCAACATTGGCTTCTCTTATGTTCTTATAAGAGGGAATTGGATAAGCATATGGAGCAGAGGTCCATCAGTGGCTATTAGCCACAAGGTATAGCTAGGGACACTGGGGCAAGTGATGCTCTGTCTTTTTGGTGCTTGGGGGGGGGTCAACAGTGGGAGGGCTTCTTATGTCCTGGCCCCATTGCTGGACCTCCTGATGGCCCCTGGTATTTTTGGCCACTGTGTGACAGAGTGTTGGACTGGATGGGCCTTTGGTCTGATCCAACATTGGCGTCTCTTATGTTCTTATGCCTCCTGTTGGATGAATTAGTTTGATGATGTATTTCTCTGGGCAGAGGAGGCTGAGATGGATTGGACATCCTCTGTCTCAGCCAAAGGCCTGGCGGGACAGCTTCGGGTTGCAGGCCCTGCGGAACTGTGACAAGTTCCACAGAGCCCTGATCTCACACTGGGGCCTGGGGTTCTCCTGCTTTTGCAAAATCTCCAGCTGACCGAGATCAGCTCCCCTGGAGAAAATGGCTGCTTTGGAGGGTCTACTCTATGGCATTGTGCCGTACTGAGGCCCCTCCCCTCCCCAAACCCCGCCCTCTCCTGGATCCACCCTTAAAGTCTCCAGATATTTTCCAATCCAGACCTGGCAACCTATCTCACATGGAAGCATGTTTCACCTGGCTGTGATTGAGGCTAAGTGGACGTCTTTTGGCCATGGCTTACCAGCAGGTGTTGGTCAACAGAGTGCGAGGCTCTATGGGGCACATATGTGGAGACATGGTCTGGTAGGTAGCTTGGTCCCAGTCTGCATAAGGCTTTAAAGGTCAGCACCATGACCTTGAACTGGATCCAGTACTTGATTGGCAGCCGGTGCCACCACCAGTGGCACTCAATTGGCAGCCAGTAGCACCAGCTCCTTGGAGCTGTGGTGGCTCAAGTGGTTAAGATGCTGAACTGCAGGCTGTGGAAGGTCAGTAGTTCAGCAGTTCGAGACCCGAGTGCCGCATGACTGAGTGAGCTCCCGTCTCTAGTCCCAGCTCCTGCCACCCTAGCAGTTCGAAAGCAAGAAATTGCAAGTAGATAAATAGGTACCACTTCGGTGGGAAGGTAACAGCGTTCCGTGCGCCTTGGTGTTTAGTCATGCTGGCCACATGACCACGGAACCGTCTTCGGACAGCGCTGGCTTTTCGGCTTTGAAACGGAGATGAGCACCGCGACCCTAGAGTCGGATTCGACTGGCTTTCGAGCAAGGGAACCTTTACCTTTACTAGCACCAGCTGAATGTGGGCCTGTACAGACATCGCCATAAGTGCACCGCCACATTCTGCACGAACTGTAGTTTCCAGGTCAAGTTCAAGAGCAGTCCAGTGTAGAGTGAGTTACAGTAATCCAGCCTGGAAGTGACCCATTGCATGGATCACTGTAGCTAAGTCCCGGGAGGTGAGATAGGGAACCAGCTACCTGACCAGCCAATGATAAAAGGCTGACCTGGCAACCGGTCACCACCCAAGAGGAGGCCTTGCCTTGAAGTGTCAGTTTGGTGTAGTAGTTAAGTGTATGGACTCTAATCTGGGAGAACCGGGTTTGATTCCCCACGCCTCCACTTGCAGCTGCTGGATGACCTTTGGCCAGCCATAGTTCTGTCAAAGCTGTTCTCTCAAGGACATTTCTGAAAAGAGCTCTCTCAGCTCCACCTACCTCACAGGGTCTCTGTTGTAGGGAGGGGAAGGGAAAGGAGTTTGTAAGCCACTCTGAGACTCTGCGTGAAGGGCGGCGTATAAATCCAAATTCTTCTTCTTGAAGTGTAACGTACTCTTCTGTAGCCAGTCTTCATCTTTTCTTGAAATCCCTCAGTTTAATGAGAAAAGTCTTCACTTCAGATTTCCCTGTGGACAACATTTCTTTGGTGACTTTAAAATGGGTTGTCTTTCCTTTTGGAGTGAGTAGCCTGTATCTGATATGGCCATACACTCAAGGTGATAATAGTAGTGACAAAACTCAACCATAAAATACTGGTCTGTGCTGTATCTTTGCAAAAAAATCAAACGGTTGGGAGATCCATCAAAGATCTCCTCTAGCTTTACAAAGCAAGTCTTCAGGGCTGATCGTAATGTCAACTGCTTATTTCATTTGCTTGGAGCTAAAATTGCAGCATAATGAAGATCTTCATTACCAGTTATCATTCAGTTTCCTGAAACAGAGCATTTGCCAAATTTCTGAAGTGAGCGCTGAAAGATATCCTAGACATTTTCTCCCTGTGGTCCCGATGCCCACGGGGAGCGTGTCATTTCCTCCTGTGGGCCGTTCCTTATTGATTTCAGAAAGCAGTAAGTTAATTAATGTGTGAAGTGAAGCCTATTGCATAATTAACAGGACATTTACCTAAAATCAATAACCTAATTGCCACACCTACTGTACATCAGGGATATTGTTGATCGTATTGAGAAAAACTCATTTGTATCTCTGTGTTAACGCAACGATTGGTGGCTTTGTTCAGGAGGCCAACCAGATCTGTAAAGTGATACTTTATTGAGCAACCAATTGAACTTTTTCAGCCCTGCAAAGTATAAATGGCAACTGTAGGGCCGAGGCAACCAGTTGGCGTATTTATAATACCCTTTATCCCTTGCCATTTTCTTAGTAACTCACTGGACAGTGAAATGTGGACAGAAAGATTTCAGAAGACGTTTTCATGGTCTTCACAGTCAAAAGGAGGTCCTCTAGTTTTCTCTTGGATTCGATGTAAGTTGGTGTAGAGAGTCCGGCTATCTCTGTTGTAGTGTGCAAGCAGGCTGCAAGCTGAACTGCCAGGTGAGCGAGTATCCCTGTAGGAATACCAGAGTTGCCAACCTCCAGGTGGTGTCTGGACATCTCCTGCTATTACAGCTGTCCAGGTAACAAAAAAAAACAAAAAACAGTTCACGCGGAGAAAACTTTTGTTGTTGTTGTGCAGTCATACAGTCGAGTCCGACACTTCACGATCCCATGGACCACATCACGCCAGGCCATCCTGTCTTCCACCATCCTATAGCCCCTTTGAAAGTTGGACTCTATGGCATTATGCCCCAAACTCTGCCCTTCTGAGGCTCAACCTCCAAAATCTCCAGGTGTTTCCCAACTCAAACCTGGCAACCCTAAGGAATACTCAAAAGTACTATATTACTACTAGTATACTACTATGACTACTACTTTAAGGCTATGACTACTACTTTATTTCCCAACAGAGCTGGCAACACTAAGGGATACTCAAAAGTACTATATTATTACTAGAGTACTACTATGGCTACTACTTTAAGGCTATGATGACTACTTTATTTCCCAACTCAGAGCTGGCAATCTTAAGGGATACTCAAAAGTACTATATTACAACTAGTATACTACTATGACTACAACTTTAAGGCTATGACTACTACTTTATTTCCCAACTCAGAGCTGGCAATCTTAAGGGATACTCAAAAGTACTATATTACTACTAGTATACTACTATGACTACTACTTTAAGGCTATGACTACTACTTTATTTCCCAACTCAGAGCTGGCAACCCTAAGGGATACTCAAAAGTACTATATTACTACTGGTATACTACTATGACTACTACTTTAAGGCTATGGTCACACACACTAAACAGTCCATTTTCAATGCACTTTCCAACTGGATTTTGGCAATTCACACAGTAAAAATCCACTGAAAGTGGATTGAAAGTGGATTATTTAGTGTGTGGCCTTCGTGTGTTAAGTGCTGTCAAGTGTCTTCCAACTTCTGGCGACTCTATGAATCGATGACCTCCAAAACGTCTTATCGGTAACAGCCTTGCTCAGGGATTGCAAACTGAGGGCCATGGCTTCCTTGACAAAGTCCATCCATCTCCTTTTGGGTCTTCCTCTTTTCCCGCTGCCGTCAACTTTCCCTGACATTCTTGTCTTTTCCAGTGACTCTTGTCTTCTCATAATGTGGCCAAAGTAGGATGCTTTATTATTATAAATGATTTCACTTGGTTGGTGGTCCTGTGCACATTTAAGCCAATACAATATTTTGCTTTGTTCCTGGGACAATAAGCACAACTTCCCTTTTGCCGTACATAGAATAATATATTGTATGACCCCGTCTCATTTATTTTCTGACTTCCCCCAATGCATTGTGGTTTTCCTTCCAGTATCTGTGCGAGTTTTATCAGTGAATCTTATTTTCTCTCTTCCTCACCCTGGTGGAATGTCTGCCTTGGGTCCGCTGGACTTTTCAGAGAGACTGGGGGGTGGGGGAAAGAAAAGCACAGCTAATCTTTCCAAATTAGCGCAGCTCTGAATCTGGAGCGTCTCATTAGATGCGTGTCTAAGATTTATCAGCTTTCATTTGCCTAATATTGGGCCTAACTTTCGGCTCCTGGCCCTTCCAGCAGGGGGTAAGTGCGAATGGGAAGGGGTCTTTTGTCACTGCCAGGCGGCCTCGCTAATTTGCTCCGCCTAATAAAATTACAAATGAACGCAGCTTTACTTGTGCTGCCTTTATAAGTTATAATAACCTTGGCCCCCCATAACCTCCTGCCAGCTGAATTAATCAGATCGTATTAATATTTCTTCTTACTTTCTTTTAACTGGTTCTTCTCTTAATTAAAGGGGCCAAAGATGTAAACAGGGTAGGTGACTGGAATGTTGGCGTCGGGGATATAAACAAGGCTCATTAATAAGATGGATGTCCCAGCAGACGGCAAAAATTGCTTAGTCGGCAAGCGTGCATTTTGCAATTTCCTTACGACTAAAAGGACTAATGCCAGATCTTTACCTTTTCTCCCTCCCCCCTTGTACCCACCTTTTTTAATGTATAAAAGATGGTAATTTGGGTGAGCTAAGTAAAGTGGAAGCTGATCTATCAATCAGCTCAGATAAAAATAGTTTGGGGTTATTAAATCTTGTCTCCCTCATCAAAACGATTATCATGCCAAACTGGGATACAAGAACATCCTCAAAGGGGGGGGGGGGAATTAAGAATACTGCTATGGTGAAATATGAAATATTTTGGGTATTCATATGTTTGTTCATTAAAATGGGGATTTTTTTTTTAAAAAAAAGAAGTTATTTGAGTGAGTTTCTAGCGGTGCTGTAGTAAGAAGACTTTCCTGGGTGTAATCCCACAGAATATATGTAAGATTCTGAGTAGACCTTCTTAGAGTGGCTCCCTCAGGCAAGTGAGTTCCTTATACATATGAACAAGCTGTACAAATGTCTCTTAAAATATGTATGAGGCCAAGAAACATCTAAAATTAGTTAGTCAGAGCTCCCAGTAGACCAGAGTTCAATGGGAGATACCAGTTCTGTTTAAAGAGGTATCTGAAATTACAGAGAAGTATGCTATTCATTGAAAATGTAACTCATTCAAATGTATATTTCAATATCTGGGGGGAAAGACTTTAGCTAGCTTCCTCGGTCAATTCTCTGACCACTGTTTCTTTCCTAGAAAAGAAGAATGGTCCCCACTTCATCCTGGATGGATGGATGGACGGACGGATGGTTGGATGGATGAATGGATAGACTGAATGATGGTGAACCCAATAGAGAATTTGGATCACCAGCACCATCCTAAACAGTGTTAATCCCTTCTAAACCCACTGAAACCAATGCATTTAGAAGGGTACAAGAGGGGGACCCGCGATACTCGCGGGGAGGGGGCCCAATATGCTACTGAGGAAGAGCAGAGGACAAGTACAAGTAACCCCAGAAAGAGTGAAGCGGCTGGGCCAAAGCCGAAAGGACGCTCAGTTGTGGATGTGTCTGATGGTGAAAGGAAAGTCCAATGCTGCAAAGAACAATACTACATAGGAACCTGGAATGTAAGATCTATGAATCAAGGTAAGCTTGACGTGGTCAAAAATGAGATGGCAAGACTGAACATCGATATCCTAGGAATCAGTGAACTAAAGTGGACAGGAATGGGCGAATTTAACTCAGAAGACCATTATATCTACTACTGTGGCCAGGAATCTCGTAGAAAAAATGGTGTGGCCTTTATAGTCAACAAGAGAGTGCAAAAGGCAGTACTGGGATACAATCTCAAAAATGACAGAATGATTTCTGTCCGATTCCAAGGCAAACCATTCAACATCACAGTAATCCAAGTCTATGCCCCAACCACTGATGCAGAAGAGGCTGAAGTGGACCGGTTCTATGAAGACCTACAACACCTCCTAGAACTAACACCAAAAAATGATGTCCTCATCATCATAGGGGACTGGAATGCTAAAGTAGGAAGTCAAAAGGTAACTGGAATAACAGACAAGTTTGGCCTTGGAAAGCAAAATGAAGCAGGGCAAAGGTTAACAGAGTTTTGTCAAGAGAACACACTGGTCATAGCGAACACCCTTTTCCAACAACCTAAGAGGCGACTCTACACATGGACATCACCAGATGGGCAACACCGAAATCAGATTGACTATATAATTTGCAGTCAAAGATGGAGAAGCTCTATCCAGTCAGTAAAAACAAGACCTGGAGCTGACTGTGGTTCAGATCATGAGCTACTCATTGCAAAATTCAGACTTAAACTGAAGAAAATTGGGAAAACCACGAGGCCATTCAGGTTTGACCTAGATCGCATCCCTGATGAATATACAGTAGAGGTGAAGAATAGATTCAAGGGTCTGGATTTGATAGATAGAGTGCCTGAAGAACTATGGACAGAGGTTCGTGACATCGTACAGGAGGCAGCAATCACCACCATCCCAAAGAAAAAGAAATGTAAGAAAGCAAAGTGGCTTTCTGATGAGGCTTTACAAATAGCAGAGGAAAGAAGGAAAGCGAAAGGCAAAGGCGAAAAGGAAAGATTTACCCAACTGAACGCAGATTTCCAGAGAACAGCAAGGAGAGATAAGGAGGCCTTCCTGAATGAACAGTGCAAAGTAATAGAAGAAAACAATAGAATGGGAAGGACTAGAGATCTCTTCAAGAAAGTTGGAGAAATCAAGGGAGCGTTCCATGCAAAGCTGGCCATGATAAAGGACAAAAACGGTAGGGACCTAACAGAAGCAGAAGAGATTAGGAAAAGATGGCAAGAATACACAGAAGAACTATACAAGAAAGACCTCGATGTCCTTGACAACCACGACGGTATAATCACTGACCTCGAGCCAGACATCCTGGAATGTGAAGTTAAATGGGCCTTAGAAAGCATTGCTAACAACAAAGCTAGTGGAGGTGATGGTATTCCAGCTGAGCTATTCAAAGTCTTAGAAGATGATGCTGTTAAAGTGCTGCACTCCATTTGCCAGCAAATTTGGAAAACGCAACAGTGGCCACAGGATTGGAAAAGATCAGTATACATTCCAATCCCAAAGAAGGGCAATGCCAAGGAATGTTCAAACTATCGCACAATTGCACTCATATCACACGCTAGCAAGGTCATGCTCAAGATCCTACAAGCTAGGCTTCAACAGTACGTGGATAGAGAACTACCAGAAGTACAAGCTGGGTTTCGAAGAGGTAGAGGAACTAGAGATCAAATTGCCAACATTCGCTGGATTATGGAGAAAGCAAGAGAGTACCAGAAAAATATCTACTTCTGCTTCATTGACTATGCTAAAGCTTTTGACTGTGTGGATCACAACAAACTATGGCAGGTCCTTAAAGAGATGGGAGTACCAGACCACCTCACATGTCTCTTGAGAAACCTGTATAAGGGCCAAGAAGCGACAGTTAGAACCGGATATGGAACAACTGATTGGTTCAGCATAGGAAAAGGAGTACGACAAGGATGTATATTGTCGCCTTGCTTATTTAATATATATGCAGAGTACATCATGCGAAATGCTGGCCTGGATGAATCACAAGCGGGAATTAAGATTGCTGGGGAAAAGATCAACAACCTCAGATATGCAGATGATACCACTCTAATGGCTGAAAGTGAAAAGGATCTAAAGAGCCTCTTGCTCAGAGTAAAAGAGGAGAGCGCAAAAGTGGGCTTGAAGCTCAACATCAAAAAAACTAAGATCATGGCATCCGGCCCCATCACTCCTTGGCAAATAGAAGGGGAAGTCGTGGAAGTAGTGACAGACTTCACGTTCCTGGGATCCCAGATCACCGCAGACTGTGACTGCAGCCATGAAATTAAAAGACGCCTGCTCCTTGGGAGGAAAGCGATGGCGAACCTAAACAGCATGATAAAAAGTAGAGACATCACCCTGCCAACAAAAGTCCGCATGGTCAAAGCAATGGTATTCCCAGTAGTCATGTATGGATGTGAGAGTTGGACTATAAGGAAGGCCGAGCGCCGAAGAATAGATTCTTTTGAACTATGGTGCTGGAGAAGACTCTTGAGAGTCCCTTGGACTGCAAGAAGAACAAATCAGTCAATCCTCAAAGAAATCAACCCTGACTGTTCCCTGGAAGGCCAGATAATGAAACTGAAGCTCAAATACTTTGGCCACCAAATGAGAAGGGAGCACTCACTGGAAAAGACCCTGATGCTGGGAAAGATTGAAGGTCAAAGAAGACGGGGACGGCAAAGGATGAGATGGTTAGACAGTGTCAGCGATGCAACGAACATGAAATTGAGCCAACTTCGGAGGACGGCGGAAGACAGGAGAGCCTGGCGGGAGATTGTCCATGGGGTCGCGAAGAGTCGGACTCGACTGTGCGACTGAACAACAACAACACAATCCTTCTGCAGTTTAATGTGTGGATAGAAAAACCCTTGTAGTCAAGTCAAGTGAGCCTTTATTGGCATAAATTATCAGAACCATTTATACATTTTAGAACCAGTTAAAAGCACATATATAAGAATTCTAAAAGAACCTTTGGCGCAGCTTTAAAGCCAAACAGAGAAACTTAGCCACTTTCTCTGTAATATCCGGGCAGAGATATCTTAAAAGTCTATTTACCTTAAGAGCATCAGAACAAACACCCGTACTGGTTAAAAGAGATTGTAAATATGTGATCCTCATGTCCATGTACAGGTTACAATGCAGGAGAACATGAGCGATAGATTCCACACATTTCTTTCTGCATGGGCAGTATCTGGCCAGCTGAGGAACCTTATTGAATCTGTCAAATAAGATGGCGGACGGCATGGCATTGCATCTGGCCAGGGTGAACGCTCTACATTGTTGAGGGACCTGCAGAGAGGATAGTATCCTCTCCTCTCCCTTGTAAAAACTGGGTGCTCAGTTTGCTGCCTTGTATACTGATGACACTTATCCTTCTTGTCTTTTCTTATAATTATTATTACTATTAATAGATTGGATACCATGGGTCTTTTCTACGAATGGAAGTGGCATTCCTTCTGTGGAAAGAGCCTCTTGTAACAGGGAAGCCTCTTTTGGTTATAGGAAAGCACGCCCCCCCCCCCACTAGCAGAAAGGATCCAGACCACCATTAATAATTACTACAGTTGGCAATCATTACAATTAGCAGCGATTAATACAGTTAACAATAGCAACAGGCATCCACACTGGGGACAGATTCTCTGGTTGCATCTTGATTTCCCTGGCAATCTTTCTGCGGAAGGACGAGTGGACCTCTGGGTTCGAGCCCTCCGCTTCTTTTACAACCGTGCTCTTCTGCTGTTGCATGGGGTATCTATCGCCGCCGATCGAAAGGACACGGAGGAGAAAAATAAACCCAAACAGACAAGGAGGGAGGTCAAGCTGTTTTCTTGAAAAGTATATATCGTCCTGAAGCTACACTTCGACCGCTTGAGATATCCCTAAGCTTTTAATAACTCCTTGTTAATCCTACCGGACAGAGAAGAGCGCATCAGACTGATGAATAGTTATAACTCCAATCAAAACTGTAATATGCCGTCATGATATATGGATCTCCCAAGATTTTTGGCAAACCTGTCTGTGGCTTACTACTCCGCTGATGAAGTTTGCAAGTAATTGTGTATGCATTTCTCTGCAAGATAAATGGTCATTCTTCCCAAGGACGCTCAACCTCTGCGAATGTGAATGTGTGTATATCTGGGCTTCGCTCTCTTTAAAAAACAAAAAACAAAAAAGCCTGACAAGGCATCTTGATCATTTCCTCATTCAGAGGCCTACCCACGGCCGAGCGCGCGGCCCCCCTCTCTGAAATGTTATTATACTGTCGTGAGCCTTTCTCCGCTCAGGATGTTACTTCATTTCCACCTTTTGTCTTAGCCTGAATGTGAATGATGCTCTTTCAGCAATATACGGGCGCTTAAACTCCCTGCTGTAGCCTAACATAAATATACAACACCCGTCTCGGCCAATAATTCACTTCAGGCCTGGAAAAACAGTGACTTCCTTTATTGGTCAGAATCTCTGGCAATTCCCAACAGCTGTATGTTTTCACCTCAGAGGATCCTTATCTTCAAGTTTCCATTTGTCTCAGCAGTATTCCAGTGGATTGCCAATAAAAATGATTCCCATTTTTATAACCCTTGAGAATGCAGGAAGCTAGCTTTCCAGAAAAACACCACCACAAATAGATGGTGCTTTATATATATATATATAAAACTTGGCCAACACAAAAGAATTACAAAAGATTATAGGAGTTGGAAGAAGGTGTAGTTCTCCAAACACATCATCCCATGAATATTCGGGTTCAAAAAGCAACGAAAGTTATTTTGGATATAGGTAAGCCCAAGTGCACATCATTCTACCACATTCAGGAACTTGAGGCAACAAGGTTCTTTGAGAAACAAGCAAACCCAAGGTAACATTGTCTTATGAATATATGGGAACATAGGAAAGCAAAGTTGTCCATGAAACAAGCAAGCCCAAGGGAACATCCTCTTACAAATATTCAAGAATACGAGACAAGCAAAGCCGTTTGCAAAACAGCAAACCAAAGTGAATTATTTCCACGAGCTGCATTTCAGATGTGCGCAAGAACAACAACGGGACTGGAACGTAGATTGAGACAAGCAGATAGCAAGAGTGCCTGCTGTTCTGCCAAGAATTAAACTGGAGATTGTAAAATCCCTTTGCAAGCCATCTGACTGAGATATACTTAAGGAGATGTAAACAGGAGGGTCAGGGAAATTTGCCAGGTTAAAGCCAGCTGTGCCACTTGGTTTTATGATTGAGCAACTGTTTTTTTTTGGGGGGGGGCATGGATAGCTGTGATATACCAGGTATCTTTATTATATTCTTTTTTTGAATTCACAATTGTTGCAATATGAAGGGATTCTTTAATTCCTCTCTCTGGTTTCCTTCCCGGCATGCAGTTTCCTCCCGCCCCCACCCCCATGTTTGAAAAAGTGTTTTAGAAGTTTTATAAAATTTGGACCATATGCTAACAAACCCCCTATTTCACTTTTCCAGTAAATTAAGAAGCCAAGGGATTGGTCTTTCCCCTGCAACTGGCATAGACAACTCATGAAGGAAATACTCATTCTGTGTAGTTTGGTGGCGATTTCCTCCAACTCCCTTAAATAGTATGCAGCTGAAGGGGGAGGACTGCATTTTCAAGGGGGTGAACAGTGTAGGGGAAGAGGAGTTATTCTTCTATCCCCCCCAAAAAAAAATCATGGGTTTTTTTTTACTTGTTTGGGGAAACATGCTTTTGTTGTTGTTGTTCAGTCGCACAGTCAAGTCCGACTCTTCGCGACCCCATGGACCAGATCATGCCAGGCCTTCCGGTCTTCCGCTGTCCTCTGAAGCTGGCTCAATTTCATGTTTGTTGCATCTATGACACTGTCTAACCATCTCATCCTTTGCCGTCCCAGTCTTCTTTGACCTTCAGTCTTTCCCAGCATCAGGGTCTCCTTCTCCAGTGAGTGCTCCCTTCTCATTGAGTGGCCATAGTATTTGAACTTCAGTTTCAGTATCTGGCCTTCCAGGGAACAGTCAGGGTTGATTTCTTTTAGGATGGACTGATTTGATCTTCTTGCAGTCCAAGGGACTCTCAAGAGTCTTCTCCAGCACCATAGCTCAAAAGAATCTATTCTTCGGCCCTCGGCCTTCCTTGCTTGGATATCTGTAAATATTCCCCTACTGCGATAAACATGGTGATGGGGGGGGGGATATTTGGCAGGAAAGATGGGTGTGAGGGGAAAGTCTACCTGCACTACTCTTCCCAGTTAAAAAGAAGTCCATGGCACTTCGTTCGGTTGGGGAAAAATAACATAGCAGCTAAACAGCGTGAAGGTCTTCTGCCAGTGACCACAAGGACCACACAAATATGATCTCCTCATGAATGGTTGGGCGCCAGGAGAAAACTGGTGTCATTTAGATACGATTTTAAATTTCTCATCCCTGCTGGTTCGATCACAAAGTCCCAATTATGCTTCTCCATTTTTATTTACTTGCTTTGTTTTTAACCTGCCTTTTTCACCAGAGGGGGCCTCTCCTCCACTTTATCCTCCCAACAACTCTGTGGGGCAGGTTAGGCTGCGAGCGTGTGACTGGCCCAAGGTCACCCAGCAAGTTCCCACGGCAGGGATTGAACCTGTGGTCTCCAAGATCCTAGTCCAAGAGTCTAACTGCTACACCACGCTAGTGTCAAAATAAACTCTTGACACAAAGTCAAAATGGCAGCAATATGCCGTTCATAGAAATACCCTCTTGAAAAGTTCAATTCTACATATTCTCTGGAATGAAAATAGTGTGGGGGATTTCATGATCTTGTCAGGCGAGTTATTCCACTAGGTGGGGTGGGGTCCACAAGACAGAATGTTCAGATACAGGCAACAACTGGCGAAAGACTGACTGGCTGGGGGCCTGATGTCGCTGATGAAGTGACGATGTTAATTCTGACACAACCTGGAAATGGCATCAACAGGTAAGGCTAAACCATAGAGTTTGGAATGAACGCTAGATTACTGTCCTTATGTGGTAAAGTGGCATGGCCCAGAAGTTACATCATTACATAAGGGTCCCTCCAAAGAGATTTGGGCAAATGTTAGATCATCAACCCTAGTCAGTAACATCACTTCCAAGTTGTGCTAGAAAGAACATCACTGCATCTCCAGTGATGGAGATTCCACCCTACTAAGCCGTGATGGCAGATGAAGGCTCCCATCAGGAGGTTTTCTGCTAATCCAGGAGATCTAATAGAACAAACACCATATAATAGTTCAATATAAGTTCAAATTATTGAAAACAGTACATAACAACTGTAATGACAACACACACCACAACAATAAAGTACAGTGCTATCTTAATACATTATTGCTGCAGTGTGTGTTGTCATTACAGTTGTTATGTACTGTTGTTTAGTCATGCCGGCCACATGACCACGGAAACATCTTCGGACAGCGCTGGCTCTTCGGCTTTGAAACGGAGATGAGCACCGCAACCCTAGAGTCGGATTCGACTGGCTTTCGAGCAAGGGAACCTTTACCTTTACCTTTATCTCAGTACAACTTGTTTCACAAGTGTGGTAAAATCCCCAGTTGGTACAAAAAGACCCAAAAATCCTTTGTAACAGAAGTTCAAGAAGATTCCTGTGGTCAACATCCTAGTGGCAGGAGTTTCCTCAGTCTTCATCAGGACCACATAAATCATCAACGGCACCAAAGCTTTAAACAGTTCAGTGTAACAGAACACAGTCACTTATTGACGAGTGTGACCACTGTCTAGTCAATTACAGATCAGCCAAATGGTTCTAGAAGCCAGGATCTTACCCATTTGCAGGACAGCACTGTCAATAAACCTGATGAGTGAAACTGTCACGGTGGAGGATATCGGCAGAGGTTGTCTTGTTAGGGCCACCCAGGACTGGATAACACTTCTGAAAGGAGCTCTTAGGCCACAAGTTGTCCATCATCCATCTATCAGTGGCATCCCCCAAAATAGCAAGACAATTGCCCAAAATATTTCCACTGAAAACTCTTTTCGTGTGCCGAGTGCCCACTGGGGCCACAGTGCCCTTTAAAATGGCAATAATAATAATAATAACACTGTAGGCTAAAACTGGCACAATTTATTTAAAACAACACAAAAACAAAAGTTTCTGGCTTTCCCCGAGCTCCTGATCAAAATGAATTATTGCCAAGTGTTTTAGTTGGAGAGGGGGGAAAAAAAGAAAACCCTAAATGGGATTTGAGGCTATTGTATTTATCTGACCATTATGAGAGCCGTAAAACATGCTGTTTCACATTGAAACGTAAGCTCTTTCCCCCCTCTTTTTAATGTTTGCTCAGAGTATTTGTAATTGTTAGCGGGCCCAGATGTATCCGAATGTCAGCGTGAAGCAAGCGAGACTTGGCGCGAGCTCACAGAAGGTAATTAGCTCAAAGCCCCCAGTGCTAAGTTGGTAGTGGAAACGCAGATGCGGAATGAAGCAGGGACAGCCGAAAAGGAAAGCGGCAAAGGTTAAAATCTATTGTTTGCAGCACTAAAGCTGCTCGGGGTAAAAGCGGGAACTCGGGCTGATGGAGTGCTAAAGGCTGGGAAGATGATTCACTGGGAATTTCTCCTGTGTAAAGTTCCGTTGATGAACGGACCCGTGGAATTCTATTATTGGAGCTAAGTCCATTCTCTGTGGCATCCCGCCAAAGGTTTGACACACCCCTGGTTGGGGGGGGGGGGAAGGTGTATTTTCCCCTTAACGGTCCCCTTGTGCAGCTAGTGGTTTGTGTTGGGTTTGTTGGGTTTCTTTGTTGTGGGTTTCTCAAAAGCTTATCTGTTATACCCCACTTATCTTCCTAAAGCAGCATTCGGGGGAGTGGGAGGTCTTACTCCCCCCCTCCATTTTATCCTCACAACAACCCTGCGAGGTAGATTAGGCCACAAGGGAATTCCTTCCCCCAAGTTCACCCAGCAAGTTTCCATGGAAGAGTGGAGATTGGAACCCGGGCCTCCCAGCTCCATGTCTGATGCTTTAACCGCCGTACCATGCTGAGGATACAGTGTCCACGGTTCTAGACTTCAACCACTGTATCCCAACTATGGTATTCCATGTTTGGTATTCCATCCATTGTATTCCAAAGATGAACTTGGAGTTCAATGTAACTTGTGAACAGGGCTCCTAAGGGGGGGGGGGCGCGGTCTGGCTGCCAGATCATCATTGGCTTCCTCATTCAAGCTGTCTGCCTTTACCGGCATGATAGTCTTTGACAAGGTCCCCTTTAGCCAGCCGGCCCCCTACCCCCCTCCCTTCCTGTGCTTCGACTGATGAGCCAGCACCCCCGGCTGAGTCTCCTCCTACACCCCAATAATACTATCTTAAACATCGGCCCGTTGAAATCAATGGGTTTAGAAGGGGGTTAAGTTTGCTCAGGATAGCCCCTCGTGAGTCTCATTGCCCACCGGCTGACTGCCATAATTGTGCTTCCCTTAAAGTAAAAGGTAAAGGTTCCCTTGCTCGAAAGCCAGTCGAGTCCGACTCTAGGGTTGCGGTGCTCATCTCCGTTTCAAAGCCGAAGAGCCAGCACTGTCCGAAGACGTTTCTGTGGTCATGTGGCCGGCATGACTAAACATCAAGGCGCACGGAGCGCTGTTACCTTCCCACCGAAGTGGTACCTATTTATCTACTTGCAATTTCTTGCTTTCGAACTGCTAGGTTGGCAGGAGCTCACTCCGTCATGCGGCAACTCGGGTCTTGAACCGCTGAACTACTGACCTTCCACAGCCTGCAGTTCAGCGTCTTAACCACTTGAGCCACCACAGCTCCTGTGCTTCCCTTACAGCTGTGGTAATGTCAGCATTGGAGGAGAACCCTGGCCCAAAGGGGGACATATTCTTAGACCCCCCCAGGAGAGGGCTGTGGAACGTCTGACTCAAATTGGCCATAGAGCTGATGGGGGGGGGGAGACACCCTTGCATTTACATACAGACATGTCTGTACTTATTCCCAATGTGCAAAGAGACTTTCGGAGACAATAAACACCATGTGATAGCTGTGATCGAGTTGACAAAGATTCCTGAGCAGGAGGGAGGCGGCAATATGTCAGGTGAGGGACTAATCTTACCCCCCGTTGGGGAATGATATGACAGAAAACTCTGGAGGAAGGACAGATGCCGCCATTTGCTGATTTCTGCAGGTTTCGTTCATAGCCTTCATCTTTTTGGACAGATCTGTTTGGTTTTCATTTCCTGTGGAGAAGGGGGGAGGCAGTCCGTGCCCTAGACAGCTGGGTGTTCTATCCCGGTTGTTTCTATGCTTGCCTGTTTCTATCGGGCAGCTTCGCTCACCCAAGCAGGGTTCATTGTCTGTGTTCCCTCTGCCCAGCTCTGCTGTCCCAACTACACGGGCTCTGTTTTGATTGGTTGGTTGGTTTTGGTTGCTGCCCGATATTTATGGACCTGCCTCCTGGAAGAGGACAGGAAGTTGTCCACCCCTCCTGGCATTTTGACACAGAGTTATTTTGAAAAACCTCGAGGGCCGTTTGAGCCGTTTGAGCCCGTTTGAGCCCAGGCAGAAAAGAATAAAAATCGAATGTTTCCTCGCTGCCTGTTAGTACAGTGTTCTGTACTTGGAATTCACTGCCACAGGAAGCATGGACGGCTTCAAAAGGGAATTAGATAAGCATATGGAGCAGAGGTCCACCAGTGGCTATTAGCCACAAGGTATAGATAGGGACTCTAGGGCAAGTGATGCTCTGTCATCTTGGTGCTTGGGGGGGGGGGGCAACAGTGGGATGGCTTCTAATGTCCTGGCCCCACTGGTGGACCTCCTGATGGCACTGGTATTTCTGGCCACTGTGTGATACAGAGTGTTGGACTGGATGGGCCTTTGGCCTGATCCAACATTGGCATCTCTTATGTTCTTATAGGGGCTATTTAGAGGGTCACCAGGCCAAGCAGTGGGGGGGGGCAGTGGAGGCAGTGTCACCAGCACAGTGACATCACGTCCGGGAAATACCTGGAAGGGATGGCGGTGGCTCTAGAAACTGCCAAAAAAAAACTTTATGGTTTTACCATAGAATTTCTGACAATTCCTAGAGCTATCACTGTCACTTCCAGGTAGTCCCTGGAAGTGATGTCATCAAGCGGGTGACATGGGTGAGTTTTTAATTTTTATAATTTATTTTAATTCTTAGTCTCCCCCAACTGCTTTACATGGCTGTAGGAAACAGGAATTCAGTGCAGGCGATTCCCCACCCCGACCAGCTCTATTCACCGGTATTTGTGATAACAAATGTGTGCTTTATCTGATTGTTGCCGGAGTGGAGTCCTGACTTGTTGGGGGGAGGGGGGAAATAAACTTACATTTAAAATAAAAAATAAATAAATTTCATTTACGTATTTCAGAGAAATGGACGATTCACATGAACTGATATTGTCAGTGACGGTGAAGTTTAAACTGGAGGGGGGGCTGATGCTCTGTGTTCTTGATGCTCGGGGGGCAACAGTGGGAAGGCTTCTGGAGTTCTGGCCCCACTGATGGACCTCCTGATGGCACCTGGAAGAAGAAGAGAGGAGGTGGAGGAGGAGGAGGAGGAGATCGGATTTATACCCCACCCTTCACTCGTAGTTTCAGAGCAGCTTACAAACTCCTTTCCCTTCCCCTCCCCACAACAGACACCCTGTGAGGTAGGTGGGGCTAAGAGAGCTCTGACAGAAACTGCCCTTTTTTCAAGAACAGCTCTTATCAGAACTACGGCTTGCCCAAGGTCATCCAGCAGGTGCAAGTGGAGGAGTGGGGAATCAAACCTGGTTCTCCCAGATTAGAGTCTGTGCACTTAACCACTACACCGAACTGGCTCCTAACTACTACACCAAACTGAGTAATGTATCCTCAGCTCCTCCTCCTCCTTCACTTCAAAAGTTGATCTCAACAACTTAATATTCCCTAAACTATTTTGGTTGGGGGTAAGGATTTAAGGGATGTGCACACAGAGAGAGAGTTGACAGAAAGGAGAATGAAATAGTATCAGTGTGGTATTCTGGGAAATACTTCCCAGCAGCAGGAGATAATGGGTGGAGTCTTTCAAAAAAAAAAAAAAGGCGCTGCGGTGGCTCAAGTGGTTAAGATACTGAACTGCAGGCTGTGGAAGGGCAGTAGTTCAGCAGTTTGAGACCCGAGTTGCCGCATGACGGAGTGAGCTCCCGTCTCTAGTTCCAGCTCCTGCCAACCTAGCAGTTCGAAAGCAAGAAATTGCAAGTAGATAAATAGGTACCGCTTTGGTGGGAAGGTAACAGCATTCCGTGCGCCTTGGTGTTGAGTCATGCCGGCCACATGACCACGGAAACGTCTTCGGACAGCACTGGCTCTTCGGCTTTGAAACGGAGATGAGCACCGCAACCCTAGAGTCAGATTCGACTGGCTTTCTAGCAAGGGAACCTTTACCTTTCAAAAGAGACGTTTGGGTGGTTTACAGTGCAGCCTTAAACACAGTTACTCCTGTCTAAGGCTGGCGTGATGAATGAGACCCAAACATGCTAGATTATCTCCTTCCACTAAAATTTCAGTGTGCGGAAGGGTCCATTGAAAACTACTGATCTTACTTAAGCAGATGTTTCCACGGGAGAGAAATCTCATTCTGCAGCATGGCCTGTCTAACGCACATGGAACTCATATTGGGGATTCAGTCCCAAGTCTACTGAAAGTGAGTTCAGATTGGGGTAACTTTGAAAAGGACTGCATAATTCGTGTAGTGGAAGTTGTTCAATGCTTTCATTGCAGTCTTCCTTTCTTAGTGAGGCTCAAGGCAGATGAACAAGTTAGAAAACAATGGAATAAAACAGTATAATGCACACAAAAAACCCCAGTGCAATAAAGCAGTATAGCACATGCGGCAAAGATGGAATAAAAATATAGAGTGTGCAGCAAACGATGCAATGAAAACAGCATAGACTGTAGTGGAATGACTTGCTGACCTATGGACCCTGCTGCATTTTGGATCTCCAAGGAAACTAAGCGCGCAAGAGGTCAACCCAAGTCTTTGCCCTGTCACACTGTTCTTGTGGCATGCCTGGATTCTGGAGGGGTTCTTTTGCACTTTTTTGGTACACTGCCACCAGCTGGTCAATTTTAGAATTAACCACTAAGAGGACCGGCACTCTCAGCTTCTCTTCTGTGTGTCTGATTAAAGACTCCATTTAGAGCTTGAGTCTTTTGCTACCCAGCGACTAGTTACCACAGGGATGGCTAATTGGACTTGCACACTCCCATTTTGAATAATGTGTTCAAACAGTGGAGGTGTAAGTGGTATGGAGAACAACTGCCAGCCATGACAATAGAAACAAATTTATTAAAAGGAATAAGTACACACACGTACCCGTCACAGGAACAAACTGAGCAAGGATACAAAAGAAAGGAGAACAATGCAACGAACAGTGCAGTAAAGACAGTGCTGTGCTTGTAGCAAACAATGCAAGAACACATAATGTCACCAACCAGGAATATGGTAATTGTAAGGTTTGGACCAGACATCTGGTAGTGAGCCTGAGACAACGGGGATACATAGACTACAGGGAGTAATAGATTGAAATATCAGTGCAGAAAAAGCATCAAAGCCTATGTAAGAACATTAACACTCACATTGCCAATTTTGTGTTAAAACTTTTCTCCACTCTCCCCCCCCCAGCATCAATTTTCAGTTTTGCCAAGTCAACATAGCTTATGAAAATCAAGTAACATCCTGTATATTTAATAGCCTCGTCTCCAAGAATAATCATTCTGGAATCAGCACGGCTTTCTTCCCTCTCTCCCCGGGCTTGACAATGATTTATGAAGCAGAAAACAAGACAGCTTCATTTTCATAAGGCAGCTCGAACCCGCTGGACAGCAGGAAGAGCTCTGAAAGTTGTTTTGACTGGGAGGCCGAAACAAACATGACATAAAAGTCAATACATCTGCAGTGTCAGGCACTCCTTTTACGGAAAGTAACTTTTCTCCGCAAGAACTGGGTGACGGCCAAAAAAACCCCGGGTTGATTCAACAATGCCTGGCACCTTTGTTGATAACAAGAGCTGTTTGTTTTCTAGCTTGGACACCCATGAATTGCACAACCGTCATTCACGATGCTCACCTTGGTGTGGTGATGAGAAGGACCGTGTTGCTGCCTTCCCTGTTTGTATTTTAAAGTCTGACTTTGTGCTTAGTCATTCGTTTAAAAGGATTATTATTAGAACAACAATTATACACCTTATGTGCACATTATTGTTGTTGTTGTTGTTGTTGTTGTTGTTGACGAAACTGATTGATCTGTGTGTATGCCCAGGATAAGATTCTCCAGTAAAATGGATGAGGATACATTCTAGTATTTGAAATCATGGCATGGAATATCATGTGAAGACACTATGGAATAGTAGGTTTTCAAGGGAGACTACCACGGTGCTTCAGTATGTTCGGATGAAGTTGTGAATGAAATGAAAATCAACTCCGGGGAGTTTCGTCAACCCACTTTTTTCCTGTACTTTTGAACCCACTTTTTCCCTGTATTTTGGGTGTGCATACGAAAGACAGAATATGTAACAGTGTGGATGTGTTATTAGCTATTATCAAATAACATTGTTAAATACAGTGGAGAAATTGTATATCATTTCATCCTAAGCGCTGAGTGTCAGCCTGTTTTCCAGTTTACTAGTGGTCTTGGGCTGTTACCATTTATATTACTGTGGACCTGCAAAATGGAGCTGTTCCGCCAGGCCTTTGGCTGATGAGATGGCTGCCCAATAAAATCTCAGCCCCCTCTGTTGAAGCTGGAGCTACCATCTCACATGGCCCAGGTAAAGAAGATTGAGAGACCTGTGGCGCCAGCTGGAAACATCTGTATGAAGATAAATAGTGTGTTCAGTTTTAATTTATGTTGCCTTAAATTATTTTAATTTTTAATATCTATACTTTATATGTTTAACATTTTGATATGTTTTGGCAATGTGCTGCTTGTGGGGAGGGTGGGATATAAATTTGAATAATAAATAAATGGCCACTATGCATTCATTTTGCAATCAAAACCTCGGACTAGTACCTGAGTAAACGTGTAAAAGTAAAAAGTAAAAGACGCCTGCTCCTTGGGAGAAAAGCAATGGTAAAAGCATGATAAAAGTGAGACATCACCCTGCCAACAAAAGTACGCATGGTCAAAGCAATGGTATTCCCAGTAGTCATGTATGGCTGCAAGAGTTGGACTATAAGGAAGGCCGAGCGCCGAAGAATAGATTCTTTTGAACTATGGTGCTGGAGAAGACTCTTGAGAGTCCCTTGGACTGCAAGAAGATCAAATCAGTCAATCCTAAAAGAAATCAACCCTGACTGTTCCCAGGAAGGCCAGATAATGAAATTGAAGCTCCAATACTTTGGCCACCCAATGAGAAGGGAGCACTCACTGGAGAAGAAGACCCTGATGTTGGGAAAGATTGAAGGTCAAAGAAGACGGGGACAGCAAAGGATGAGATGGTTAGACAGTGTCATAGATGCAACGAACATGAAATTGAGCCAACTTCAGAGGATGGCGGAAGACAGGAAGGCCTGGCGTGATCTGGTCCATGGGCTTGCAAAGAGTTGGACTTGACTGTGCAACTGAACAACAACAACAACAACAAAAACGTGGAGCTGGTATTGCCCGATCAGGTCTACATTGTCAAGGGTAACTTGAGCATTTCTCAATATACATGTCTTTAAAAAATCAAGTGTACTATGTACATGGATGGTGCATGCATTCACCGTCACTTGTGACCAGGGCTCACAAGGATCCTTTTAAGAACTGTCCCGTTTTAAACTGTAAAGCTGCACTGCCACTAGAAAGCCATGGAGCCCAAACGTTTGAGTGCAACAGCCCCAACAGAAGGGTCAGATCAATTGCAGGACATCCATTAAAACAGCCGATACAATCAAAATGCACAGCGGGGCCGAATCAAAATATTATTGTCTCTGGATGACGCTCGACTGTCTCCAGTGTGAAGTCAGACATTGACGGATACAGTAGATTATTTTTGTAGGCAGGAATGAGCCCAGGGCAGTTACTAATGCAAGGGACTCAGAAAGCTTGCATTGTTCAAGAAAACCAAACTTTTTTTTTAATGAAATGTCCGTTCTCCCTTTGAAAGTAAAGCCAAGGGTGAGTTCACACCTTAGATGGGTTCCACTTAATTAAATCCTTTGATGCTGGTGCTGGAAACCAGCAGTATGGTTCTCGGGCCAGTTATAACAGTGGCCCTCAGCTCTTTTGTTATCCTAAGCCATTCTCCCACAAACTACCTTCAAGGAGGTGGTGGTTGCTAGGAGCTGTAGCCCAGTGAGATCCCTCTGAACCAGGTCCAAAGAGGGATAGGCCAGACAGCCCACTGGCCTGACCTATTCCAAAACATAAACGTGATCAGGGGTGAATCCATGGGTTAAGTGGCAGGGCATCTGCTTGGCATGCAGAAAGTCCCAGTTCCAATCGCCCACATGTCCCATTAAAAATATCAAGTAGGAGGTGATATGAAACATCTCTGCCTGAGACCTTGGAGAACAGCCGTCCATTTGAGTAGACAATACTGACTTTGATAAATCAACAGTGTGGCAGCTTCACTTAGAGAGGGTCCATGACTCTAGCTGAGCATCTGCCTGGCATACAGAAGGTTCCAAGTTGAATCCCCGAAAACTCCATAAGAACATAAGAGATGCCAATGTTGGATGCCAAAGACCCATCCAGTCCAACACTCTGTATCACACAGTGGCCAGAAATACCAGTGCCATCAGGAGGTCCACCAGTAGGGCCAGGACATTAGAAGCCCTCCCACTGTTGACTCCCCCAAGCACCCAAGCATCACTTGCCCCAGAGGCCAAAGGCCCATCCAGTCCAACACTCTGTATCACACAGTGGCCAGAAATACCAGTGCCATCAGGAGGTCCACCAGTAGGGCCAGGACATTAGAAGCCCTCCCACTGTTGACTCCCCCAAGCCCCAAGCATCACTTGTCCCAGAGTCTTTATCTATACCTTGTGGCCAAGTAATCAGATAATAGGTGATGTGAAAGACCTCTGCCTAAGACCCTGGAGAGCTGCTGCCTGAGTAAACAGTATTGACCTTGATGTACCAGTGAAGTGGTTCAGTATAGGGCAGCTTCATCTGTGTTCACCCACCTGTGTCCCAATGCAGAAATCAGTGGGTGGGTTATCTAGTCACTTCTGTGCCAGAAACTGGTATTATTTGAAGCTTCAAGAGAAGTCAGCATACCTAACAAGGGAGACATTTCAGAACTATTCCCTGGGTGATTTTTGTTGTTGTTGTATTTCTCATATTTGCATGTCTGTGTGTGTCCATGTGTGCATGTGGGTTTGTGTGCACCTGGAAGTCATGGCGACCTGTGGTGAATGACCCCTACTGGTGGCCTGGAGGATATTCAGAGAGGTGGCTGAATAAAGCCTGCCCCCGCCTCCCGCCTCTGGTATTCCAAGGAGGCCTCCCATCCATGTACTTGCCAGAGTCGACCCTGCTTAGCTTCCGAGATATGATGAGACCAGGCTTGCCTGGGCTATCTAGGTCAGCCCCCCTGGGTTAATTTTTAAATAAGCCCTGCCAGATCAAAGGAAAGGTTCCTGTAGCCCAGCTTCCTGTTCCCAATAGTGGCCTGCCAGATATTTTTGTGATCTCATGAGTGAAGTATGAAGGTGACTGCCCTCCATTTCCTCTGTCCCCCCAGCAACTGCTATTCAGAGGTATACTGCCTTTGAACAGGGAAGTTCCACTTAGCTATCAGAGAGGAATTTCACATTACTCTTTTTAACCCGTTTTGAAGCCGTTTTTGATCCGTCGTGGAGTAAACCGGTATAGGGCTGCCATTTCACACATGGCTTTCCCCTTCCGGTAAAGAGCTGGATCTGAAGCGTTTGCCCATTTCAGACTGGGCGGGAGGAAAGCGGTGCAGTCTGAAATGGCAAACCGCTTCAGATCCAGCTCTTTTAAATGTTCACTATAGCACTATAAACAGAGCTGCGGTGGCTCAAGTGGTTAAGACGCTGAACTGCAGGCTGTGGAAGGTCAGTAGTTCAGCAGTTCGAGACCCGAGTGTGCCGCATGACGGAGTGAGCTCCCGTCTCTAGTTCCAGCGCCTGCCAACCTAGCAGTTCGAAAGCAAGACATTGCAACTAGATAAATAGGTACCGCTTCGGTGGGAAGGTAACAGCATTCCGTGCACCTTGGTGTTTAGTCATGCCGGCCACATGACCACGGAAACGTCTTCGGACAGCGCTGGCTCTTCGGCTTTGAAACGGAGATGAGCACCGCAGCCCTAGAGTCGGATTCGACTGGCTTTCGAGCAAGGGAACCTTTACCTTTACCTTTATAGCACTATAAGAAAACACTCCAGGCATTTCAATGGGGTTGATTATATAATGTTGATATAAAGCCCCGTTTCCTAAACGGGACAGAAGCGTTTGTGTCTGAAATTACAAATATATTCCGGTAGGGAACTGGTTCTAAAATGGTTCTGTCTGATATGACAGACCAGAAACCATTTGGGAACTGTTCCTCTTCCAGATTATATCGTTTGTCTGAAATTCCTCAGAGTTCAATAGCCTTTTCAGGGAGGACCAAGGTGGATCCATCTGACCTAGCATCCCATGTCCAATAGCAGCCAGCCAGTTATCCCAAGAAAGTCTAAGAGCAAAGTATAATGAGAATAGCCCTCTTTGTTGGTTGTTCCTATCTTCTGATACTCAAGGTGTATTTCCTCAGTACTAAACAGGGGTCCAATACACCTCGGGTTGTGGGCAGGGTTATGGAGAGGCAGAATGCTGACTGCACTGGCACACCATTTCTGGTAAAAAACAAAATAACCCCATATCACTAGGAATCTCTGGAAATGCTATGGAACACCATAACATTTCCATCAATTCCTTGAGCTTTCCTATGTCACTTATGGGTTGTTACCAGAAGTAATGGAGCAACCCTGCAGGGTTGTTGCTTCCCCCACCACCACCACTGCTCTGAGCAACAGGAGCCCCCAGAGGGGGAATGGGACCCCTAAATATGAAATGCAATGGTATAATCAGGGCTATTTTTGGGCAGGAACGCACAGGAACGGAGTTCCGGCTGGCTTCCAAGTTGGCCACGCCCAGCAGGAACTCATTAGCATAATGAGACACACCCAACAGCAGAAACTCATTAGGGGTGTGTGGCCTAGAATGCAAAGGAGTTCCTGCTACAAAAAAGCACTTTTGACAACAAACAAGGTAAGCAGAATAAGAAGAGAAAGGTGGGTGTGGCTGGATGACCACACTTCTGGTAGCATGGGTGTGTGGCCTAATATGATAATGAGGTGTGTTGTCAGGGGTGTGGTGTAATATGCTAATGAGTTTCTGCTGTTGGGTGTGGCCTATTATGCTAATGAGTTCCTGCTGGACTTTTTCTACAAAAAAAAGCCCTGGGTATAGTTAGGGCCAGACCTTGTAGTAGAAGGCAAAGACCCTGAATCATGGGCTCAGTGTGCCCCCCCCCCCAAGCAGGCTGTAGCTTTGCATATCAAGTATACCCCACAATCTAAAGAGGTTTAATACACCATTACATCTGGAGACAAAAATGACCTAAATGTACCACCGATTCCATGTGCTTCTTGAGTTACTCTTGCACGCCACACTTTCCATTTGTCTCCTGCATCCAATTTCCTCTTCTTCTATTTGCAGCTTTTTCTTCTGAGCTTTGTCTTCATTGTACTGTTTATTCAGGAGGGCCCTTGTTTCCTTTGTTTGGTTTCTACTGGGTGGGCTAGATTGGAGCAAAAAGCCCAGCCTAGTCCTCTCAGTGCTGGGAATCAAAGCAGGCTTGGCCATGATTACTACTTGGATGGGAGGCCACCAAGGAAGTCCAAGGTTACTACGCAGAGGCAGGAAATAGCAAACTATCTCTTCTCATGTCTTGCCTTGAAAACACCATGAGATGGAACATCATTGGGTTGACATAAGTGGGTTGCTGTTCTATGACATGCCGTATCTTTTAGAGAAGAAGAAGAGGAGAAGAGATTGGATTTATACCCCGCCCTTCACTTGGAGTCTCAGAGCGGCTTGCAAATTCCTTTCCCTTCCCCTCCCCACAACAGACACCCTGTGAGGTGGGTGGGGCTGAGAGAACTCTGACACAAACTGCTCTTTTTCAAGGACAGCTGTGCCAGAGCTTGTGACTGACCCCAGGTCACATCAGCAGGTGCAAGTGGAGGAGTGGGGAATCAAACCCGGTTCTCCCAGATTAGAGTCTGCACACTTAACCACAACACCAAACTGGCTCTCCACACCAAACTAGAGGGGAACAGAGTGGCCGGTACATGCCTTGGACCAACTCTTATTTATCTAGCTAGCTTTGGTTTGGTCTGGCCCTAACTATACTACTGCATTTCATATTTAGGGATCCCATTCCCCCACTGGGGGCTCCTGTTTATCTAGAAGTCTCTAAGGATACTCAAACATCCACCAGGTCAGCTCGGTTCTGCTCACCAGTCTCAAGCAGAGAGCCAGTTTTCTTTTCAAGGAGTTTGGCTGTTCCTGAGTTGAAAACAGAGGGCAGCAAACTTGGGAGATCTGGGGCTTAGCTTATGAGTGGTCTTGGCTGATAAAATGGCATATTTGCCTGCCAAATATATTTGCTGCCATGTTCAGAGCACCTCTAGGTATCTGTCATGCTTTAATACCACTTGTCCCCCTAGGAACACAAAGTGGTGTACATCTTCCCACTCACTACCCTTTTTTATCCACAAAACAACCCTGTGAAGTTGGTTAAGCTGAAAGGCAATGTCTGACCAAAAGTCCACTTTATGGATGAAGAAGGATTCGAAACTGGGTCTCCCAGTTTTTGGGTGGGTGGAAGCTAGCATTCTGCTTGTTAATCATGGTTAATGATTTCATTTATACATGGATTTGTCATTCTTTCATGATTAAAATAGATTTAGTGTGGATATTCAAGTTGTCCTCTAAATTTATGATCTTTTGGGATGGGACAGGCTATGTACGTGAGCTATACAGCTTAAATTAATAATATTTAACTTCGCCCTTTCCTGGATAGCCCAGGCAAACCGGATCTCATTAGGTTTTGGAAGCTAAGCTGGACCAGCCGAGGATAGTACTTGGATGGGAGACCTCCAAGCCCCACTAGGGGTCACCAGATGACAACCATGACTTCCAGACATGCACACACACACACACACACAAATAAATAAATAAAGTTTAACTTCCAGTGGATTTCACTGGAGTAGAGGTAAGCTTCTTCTCTATCCTCTCATTAAAATCCAGGGGACTGAAAGCCTTAGGCTGTGGTCACACGCAACATTAGCCACGCAAGAGATATAGAAGACAGGCGGAGTGGAGTTTCCGGGCGCGATCTCACCAGCACATCTGGGGAGCGTAGCGCTTCTGTGGCACAACCGAGGCTTCCTCCCGAAACCGTGCAGCAAAAAAATAGTACCTCGGAAGTACTAGTTTCCGGAAACTGCGGGGCAAGGGCGGGCGTCTGATCGCGTTTCCGGTGGCATCCGGCGCCCGCCCATGTCCCCTTGTGAGAAAGGTTTTTTTTTCCCCCAAGTCCCCGTGGTTGCGCACATGCACCCAACGGAGCATGCGCATTCGTAGTGAACACAAAAAAAGAAAATTAGTTCGCCGCGCCGCGCGCTTCTTCGTTGCGCGCAGGCATGTGTTGTGATTGATGCCTCTCCGTAACCACAGAAGCTCCACGGTACCTCCACAGAACCTCCACAGGAGGTATGATCGCTTTACTGCGTGTTAGTTTGCCCCAGGGCAAACAGCCCCCCTTCCCCCCCCCCCCCGCAGTTTCCTGCCCGTGTGACCGGGGCCTTAATTATGTACTGCATATTTTGAGAGCCAATGTGGTGTAGTGGTTATAGTGTTGGACAAGAATCAGGTTCGAATCCCGATTCTGCTGTGGAAATTCACTGGATAACTGTGAGGGAAAGCTCCCCTCCAAGGGTTAATGCAGTTCGAAACGGGCCCGGTCCATCTTGCGGGTATTAATAATTGGGCTCTTGGCCTTATCATCTTCAGGGCCAGCGATTAAAGTGCCATCATTTGCTTCTCGTGAGAACCTGCGGCCTGTAGGATGGGCGGGGGAGGAGAGTCAAGGGTGATGAGGTAATCTTCTAGAGGCTTCTCCTGAGAATGTGTTCTGATTGGATGTCATCCTCACCTGATGTTCCTGGGCCAAAAACTCTAATTTAGCTAAGGGACGGAAGAAGAGAGACTAGTGGGGAGTCTGGGAACCCTGATGAACTAAAGGCCTAAACTATGACCTGTTTGAATTGCAGTTGCTAGCAACGTAGACAACGTCTGTGCTTTGGAATTCAAGGTTTGTGCCACCTTATGCAAGCCCTAAGAGTGTTAGACAGTTGAGCTAGTTGTGTTAGTTTCTTGCTGCATGATGTTGGAATAACGTCCTGGCTGTAGAATAAACTTTCTTACTGATAGAAATTGAAATAAACTTTATAAATCTTTCAAAAAATATAAACGACAGCCTGGTTACTCGTGTGCAACTGCCCTGAGAACCCCACGGGGTTCAGGCTTGGACTCCTTGACAGTAACCTTGGGCCAGTTTTATTGAGCCTAGCCTACCTTAAAAGGTTGTTTTGGGGATAAAATAGAGGAGGGGGAGGATGGTGCTATAAACCACATTGGATCTCTTTTGTTTTTGTTTTTTAAGTACCCATAGGTACACTTTTATTATTATTTTTTTAATCCACAACAAACAAATCTACACACTACAAACAGACACTCTACTACACATAACATATATACCAAGAGTACAGTTACATTGGATCTCTTTTGGAGAAATAAAGAAGAATATACATATCCAATTTTTTAAAAAATGACGAATCTTGTAAGGACCAAATATGAAACAAAAAACCCCTAAATATTATGAATGTCAAAATACAACTATTTACAACGTTACGATCCTGCATTTGCTGTTATGTTCCATAACTGGAAGCTCCGGGCCCATAATCCATTGTTTCCGTCAAAGAAGGTATTCTTCCCTTTCTCTCCATCAAATTGTCAACCCATTGTAATAATAATAATAATAACAATAAGATGTAGCAGCAGTAACTGAATGGAAAGGAGGCCATAATAATGAAGGATAATAATATTACAGGAATTAAAATCTGGGGCTAAATACATCAGAATGGATTCTCCGCCATTGCTTCGAAATGTATATAATCCTTTAATATCATTATTCATCATTGTTACAATGTACTTTGGGTCCAATTACCCTTCATTCTGTGAACAAGGGAGGGCTGGCTCCCTTCGAGGTAGCAAGACTGCACGGATGCAGTGCCGGAGAGACAAAGAGGGTTTATTCTCTGTGACCTTTGACCCTTTGTCTGTAATGCACAAACACTTTGGCAACAGGGGGGGGGGAAATGGGGTGATATGACAACGCTCATCTACACCCCGCACATACATACCAATTCTCCATAATTACCCCCAGCAACTTATCCCCTAAAAGCGTCGCCAGCTCTAACTACACATTATACATATTTACTTGTGAGTTGATAAAGGGAAACAGCTACATTATTTTGATTAAAATATCAAACCTCCTCTGCTCTGGCAATAAAACCAAGACTGGACAAGCGTGGTGGCGGTGGTGGGGGGAGAGAACTCAGCAGTGGGGGGATGGAGTCAGTTGCGGTGGGAGTTGTGTGTTTGTGCGGAGGGAAGATAACAATGTCCTCTCTCCTCTTGGAAATGATATATGATATTTCCAGGCTGCGGAGAACAGCAGACACATTAAGAAAATAGTGCTAATGATATTAAAGTACTTTACAAGGCTTGTTACCCAGCCCTGACAAACTTGTCAGCTGCGTAATGTAGGAGGCTATCGTTTGCGTCCTCAGGAAAAACCATACCTCTACCCCATTTCGGCGCAATCTCCTAATAATGGTGCCACCATAAATTCTGCTTGGCAATGGGACAGAGCCATGGCTTCTCACCCCAATGTGAAGACATGATAAATATAAAAGAAAATGGCTGTCAGTTTTGGCGCCCGGACCTTATTACAAAGTCTTAATCTTACTGGCCTCAGCACCTTTTATCACCGCCTTGTTATGAGTTGATGGTTTTTTTATTTGCTGGGAGATGGAGGATGTGTCATTTGATGTCCTTTTATATAGCCACCGCTCTGTCCTCTCGTGTGTGGGGGGGTCTCTCTCTCTCTCTTTTTATATATGTTTATTACAGCAACCGATTAAATACAAGGCCCAGCCTGTGTGCGAAGCAAATGTGGGCTAAGTAGGTTTCCGCAAAGATTGGGATTAAATAGCCCAAAGTCGTTATGAAATGTGGGAACAATAGCCCACGCTCTGTGTTTGCTTTGCCTCGGCCATTATGAAAATAATTTGGATTATTTATTGTTCAGTTTCCTCTATAGATTTCCCTCCCGAACCAAGGTCGGGAAGCCGTTTTATTCACTGCTCTCCGTTTCTGCTTTCTCCCTGGCAGCGGAGATGGCGAGAGAGAGCGGTCGCTCCGAGCAAAAGTTTGACTTCCCAGAGAGCCCAAGTTCAATCAAGTTAAAACTTTTTTTCCCCCCTGAATCCCGGATGAAGGATCTCACAATTACCTAAATATTATGCCTCGGCCTCGCAGCAGACTTCCTATTGTCTTCGTTTATGGCAATCGAAGGCCTGAAATCCACTTAAAAGAATGACCCTTTTGTGACCTTCATCTCCGAGGAATTCTGCACATTGCTCAGAGAGAGTGCTCTAGGTGGGAGGTGGCAGGGAAATTCTGGACCTTTACAAGTGCAGAAGGGGTAACATGTGTATGTGCCAAACTTTAGGATGCTTTCCTTTCCCCTTTCAAAAGAATATCTTCTTTGCATACAGAAAATTAGCATAAAAGGGGGAATTATAGCCCTCTTTTCCAGAGCTCGGTTTATGCATAAACCAAGTAAATTACAGATTAGGGGACTCACTAAATACCCCCCCCCCCAAAAAAAAATACTAAATTATCTTTTTTGTTTCTTAGTTGGCAATGCCCTGGTCAAGGGTTGCCAGATGTTGGAAGTCACTTAACATCGCTTCACACACACAAACACACACACACACACAATGCCCTGGTACCTCTTGACACATTTTAAGTCCCCCAGCATCTTAATCTGGACCTACTCATCCCCCCCCCCATGTTTACTACATACAGGGAGTTTTCATGTGGGTTAACACTCAAAAATAGGATGATCCTGCCCCTCCCACACCTCTGCCATTTGAAGTGTGATGTAGGGTAACAATGACAACTACCACAATAAAACAATAATCGGAGTTTCTTTCATGCTTTCAAGCGTTCATAGCACTCCACATATATTGCCTTGGAATCCCTCACAAAGACCCTTTAAAGACTGGTGGAGAGAAACAGGGACAGAATGGCTTGCCTACCTATGGATTTCACGACTGATATGAATGATAATCGTTTGTACCCTTGTCTCAGAGGCTGAAGCCCTAAACTAGGACAGTCTGTCTCCAGGCAGGGCAGGGCCTGGAGATCTCCCAGAATTAGAACTGATACCAGACCAATGACGTCAGTTCCCTTGGAGAAAATGGCTGCTTTGGAGCTGCGGTGACTCAAGTGGTTAAGAGGCTAAACTGCAGGCTGTGGAAGGTCGGTAGTTCAGCAGTTCGAGACCCGGGTGTGCCGCGTGACGGAGTGAGCTCCCGTCTCTAGTTCCAGCTCCTGCCAACCTAGCCGTTCGAAAGCAAGAAATTGCAAGTAGATCAATAGGGACTACTTCGGTGGGAAGGTAACAGCGTTCCGTGCGCCTCGGTGTTTAGTCATGGCGGCCACACGACCACGGAAACATCTTCGGACAGCGCTGGCTCTTCGGCTTTGAAACGGAGATGAGCACCGCAACCCTAGAGTCGGATTTGACTGGCTTTCGAGCACGGGGACTGTTACCTTTACCTTTGGAGGGTAGACTATGGCATTATTTGCTGCTGGACTCCCTCCCCTACCCAAACTCTGTCCTTCCAAGGCTTTATCCCCAAATCTCCAGGAAATTCCCAATCCAGAGTTGACATTGGCGACCTTATCAGAAACACATCTCCAGGAGAGTGAGTCCCATTGAATGCAGGGGGGGGGGGCTTACTTCTCATTGAAAACACATCAGTCTGAGGTGTTAGCCATTGTGCTACACCAGTGTGAAGGGATTCTTATGTACATGCCATCAATGTCAGGTATTTAACCTGGGCTTGCAGTCAATTTGTTTATTTAATGTAGTTATGCACCGCTTTCCCCCTCAGTGGGGACCCAAAGTAGTTTACACCATTTTTACACCATTGTATCTTCACAACAACCCTGTAAGGCTTTGCTGAATGAACGTGACTAGCCCAAGATCACCAAATCAGCTTCCATGGCATGAGTGGGGATCTGAACCTGCCCACTGGCATTAGGTTTTTTAAAAATATTGTTGCCCTAATCTCTGCCACACCTATAGTAACCAAGTCCCAAGTTTCCTTACTGTCAAGCTAACATATACAGCCATGTGTCCATGAAGTCCCTTAGCTCATTTCCATTAGATTTACCACCCCAATTTCACCTCATTCAAAGCTGGAAACAGACCGGGGGATACCACCTCAAGAAGCTCATTCGATGGGTTTTGATTTTCATTAAAGACCATCATAAGAAAAGGTCTCTGTCTGGGCATTATGGTGTTCTGGAGGGACCTAGTTTAGCAATGGATTCACAAATGAACGCTGAAATGAATTTTAGGTGGAACATCTAAAGAGCTTTGTAAGAAATAGGTTTCCGTATATGGTTAATGGGGAGGGAAGGCAGCACGGGATAGCCCACTGTCATCAGATCTTAGAAGCTAACCAGGGTCAGTACTCAGATGGGAGACCACCATGAAGGCTCTGCAGAGGAAGGCAATGGTGAACCACCTCTGCTTTTCCCTTGACTTGAAAGCTCCTTGCTGGAGTCACCATATCAGCTGTGACTTGAGATCACTTATGTATGCATATATTAGGGTTGCCAGACCCCCCATAGGAGGTGGGGGTTCCCCGCCACCAGCCCTCACTACTCCACCACCAATCAGCTGGCTGGTGTGTGTATGTGGGGGGGATTACCCGGAAAAAGAGAGGCCCAGTCTACGATGTAGCAACGTGTCTACATTGCTTCTAATGTGACCCGGAAGTGGTGTCATCACATTGGAGACATCAGGTTGATGCTCTGGTATTTGGGCAAAAACTCTATAGTGGACGCCAAATTTACCATAGAGTTTTTGCCCCAATATCAGAGTGTTTTCCTGACATCATTGAGTGATGATGTCACTTCTGGGTCATGTCAGAAGTGACCTGATATTGGCTGGGCCTCCCTCCCATTCCCGGTAAGTCCACCCCCCCATCCTTCACCAGTTGCCAGGAGGGACATGGCAAACCTCATATATAGGGTCGATGAAGATAAAATTGGTTCGTTCAGTAAATAGTGATGTTCAATGGAAATCTGTGTAAGACTGATATGTGGAGATGGTATTCGTTAGGATTGCAAACCGAAATATTCAGTGTCTGAAAACGAACATTTTTAAGAAAGGAATGTTCAGAGCGGGGGGGAAATCTCTCAGGTGAGCCATTCCCGCCTTCTGCTCCCCTGCTTTGCTAAGATTAAAGACTTGCCTGCCGAGTTACAGATTATTGATGATCTCTTAACATGCAGGCAGCTTGGACGGTGGGAAAAACAAATTAGAAATGTGGCTCCCTTTGCCTCCCTTTCGTCTCTGAGTGATACTTTCGGGCATCCCGGCTTGCTCAACCCCCACGACCGAATCCCTCCCGCCACCAGTGGGTGATGAAGGTTATCCATTGTCACCTGGTGGTACAGCAGGACATCAGGCCGCCCTGAATAAATGGTTTACACGAGAAGCCGCCTCGCAGGGCATCCTCGGAAGAAACTGCCGCTGCCCTTTGCCGGGAAAGTTAACATCATAAAGTGAAGGCTGCCTCTGACCAAATGGGAACGACACTGCAGATTAAGGGCTCTTTAAATTATGCATTTAGTTCAGACTCCCGGGGAGACAGTCTCTGAGATAAAGCGGGCAGAGGCTTCCTCGGAAGGGTGACGGGGAAGCACTGAGACTTCAGGCTCGGTAGAAAACGCTTGGTAATGAAAACGGAATGGGAGGAAAAGAGCCGTGGTTTTCTAAGCAAGTGGTCACTTGGCACAAAGGAAGGAGGGAAGGAAGCAAGTGTCAGCAGAGCAATTGACACAGCAGCGGTGCACAACCTGATTAAAGAGTAAAGGTAAAAGTAAAGGTTCCCTTGCTCGAAAGCCAGTCGAATCCAACTCTAGGTTTGTGGTGTTCATCTCTGTTTCAAAGCCGAAGAGCCAGTGCTGTCCAAAGACGTTTCTGTGGTCATGTGGCCGGCATGACTAAACGCCAAGGTGCACGGAACGCTGTTCCCTTCCCACCGAAGTGGTACTTACAATTTCTTGCTTTCGAACTGCTAGGTTGGCAGGAGCTGGAACTAGAGACGGGAGCTCACGCCGTCATGCGGCACACCTGGGTCTCGAACTGCTGAACTACTGACCCTCCACAGCCTGCAGATCAGCGTCTTAATCACTTTAGCCACCGCAGCTCCGATTAAAGAGTAGATAATGGTTTATTTTTTAATTAATATACTTGATGGGAAAGAGGAGAGACACAGAGAGGCTCCTAAGTACATCTCTAGCTGAGAGAGAGGGTAAGAGTGAGTGTGGCACTTCCGAGAAGAAGGAGGGAAATTGCCCAGAGAGTAGCGATCTGGAGACAGACAAGGAATGACATTTAACAGGAGAGAAGGTGCTGACCTCACTATCCTAATTGTCTTCTTGCTGCCCCCTGCAGGGTCTTCTTCTCTTTTTTTATACACCAGAAATTGCCTCTTCCAACAGGAGGGAGGGAGGGAGGGAAGGAAATGCTGCTCAGATGCATATCAGCACCAGCTGAAAACTTCTGATCCATCAAGTGGTACAATGAGTAATGTAGGGTAGCTCTAGGAATTGTTGGAAACTCTATGGTTTTATGTTGTTTTATTCTGATAATTGTGCTGGTTCTGTCCTCATTATACCACTTGATGAACACCAAGTGGTTCCATGAAGTCAGAGCCAGCACGTATCGGACTACAATCCCGTAAAACCAAATAGAGTTTCCGGTGATTCCTAGAACCACCCTAAATCACTTCCGGTTTCCCCCCAGAAGTTATGTAGCAGTGCAAACAATGTTGTGCCTCCCCATGTCCCCGCCCTTGAAGCACCTGCCAGTTACCAGGCATGGCCATGAAACCCTCATTAGGGCAGGGAACTGGTTCTCCCAGGAAAGAGTGTTGGCTAGGTCCCATTGAGGAAGACAGGCCACCTGCCATCACTCATCTCATCTTAAAAATAATAGCTGTCTGAAATTTTAAGGCCGAAAAGTGAAGTTCTTCTGAAAACAACTGGGAGGGGGATGACTCTCCCTTCGATGTTAAATGCCTTTTAATTTGATGATTTCTGCGGAGAACAGCTCGCCAAAATGTCACCTCTTTGCCCCCAGAATGTTACTCCAATTGGTCACTTCACAAACCCGCCTAATTGCTTCAGTTTCTCATCTTGAAAGGAAAGTGGGATGGGGTACAAGCCGGGGGACCTCCCATAATTCCTTGCAGGTCCTCCCATGATTCCTTGCAGGTGACTCACTCATTATTAATACAATCATTTATGTGACCCGCAAAGACTGCTCTACAGAAGGATCCTTGTGGTTACGAAACGTGAAATGGAACAATGAGCCACCTTTGAATGCAATCCACTTCTTCCCTCCCTCTTCCTTTTATCCTCGATGTCTCCCTTTTCCATTCAGCTCTGGCCTCTTATAGCTGCTGTTCTGCGTGTACGTCGCCCCGAATGTGCTTGGAGCAGACTTATATAGCATCATTTGGAGAAACATTGCATTAATAAGAAGAGTTCAAGGGCAAAGGATATAAACAGTGCAAATCACAAGTCGGAGCAGATATATGGCTTTTGCTAAGAGGGACACGGGCAGCTGCTTTATTTACTAGGCACTGGAATGCTTGCCAAAGGTGTGAGAAAACAAGGAGGTATTTTTAACCCCCTCCTTTGCAGCTTAGGAAAACAGGGCAAAGGGCCCAAGCAAAAGGGGCAGGGGAAGTGAAGGGGACCCGTTCTGCGCCCTGAAAATGCAATGCATTGAAATACGAATATGCAGCAGGGGTGCCAACGTCCAGGTGGGGCCTGGAGATCTCCAGAGATTTCAACTGATCTCTAAAGGACAGAAATTACCTTCCCTAGACCAAATGGCTGCTTTGGAGGGTGGACTCTTGTGGCATGCTACCCAACTGTGGCCCCTTGCCTCCTCAAATCTCACCTTCCCCAGGCTCCACCTCCAAATCTCCAGGTATTTCCCATTCTGGAGTTGCTCAGCCTAAGTTAAGCCCCCTGTGGTTCATAATCATTGCCCTGGGAAATGCAACAAGTGATTTAAATCTGTATAGTGGGGAAAGTAACCCTGCAGCCCTGCTTTTGTGGGTAAGTGTACTGATGGTTGATGGCAGGGCAGACAATAAAGAGAGGCGGCTTGGTGCAGTGGTTAAGGGGTCAGACGAGGATCTGGGAGACCCAGGTTCGAGTCCCCACTCTGCCATGGAAGTTCACTCGGTGACCTTGGCTCGGGGATATACTCCCAGCCTAGCCTACCCCGCAGGGTTGTGGTGTGGATAAAATGGAGGGGAGAAGGACAATATAAGACACTTTGGGTCTCCACTGAGGTGAAAGACAAAGGGACTCCTTTGCATATTAGGCAACACACCCCTAAGGTAGCCAATCCTCCAAGAGCTTACAGAGCTCTTCTTACAGCAGCCTTTGTAAGCTCTTGGAGGATTGGCTACATTAGGGGTGTGTCACCTAATATGCAAAGGAGTTCCTGCTACAAAAAGAGCCCTGAAAGATAAAATAATAACAATAAAGGGGCATATTAATTCATTGGTCCCTGCCAAGCTCTGTGGCCCTTAATATTTTTGGCTCTCTACGAGAGCCATCATTATCACCTTCCCTTTATAAATAGCAAAGGGGAAGAAGGAAAATTGGGAAAGAACACAATATCTATGGCCCTTTCAGAAAGTGCTCAGTCCTCTGGGTAATGAAAATACAGCACAGGGGGGGGGGGGGAAATGGCTAAATTAAGCTGAAATATTGGGACCAAAAACCTGGGGAAAAAATCCATTGGAAGTATCAGTAAGGTAAAGGTAAAGGTTCCCTTGCTCGAAAGCGAGTCGAATCTGACTCTAGGGTTGTGGTGCTCATCTCCGTTTCAAAGCCGAAGAGCCAGCGCTGTCCGAAGACGTTTCCGTGGTCATGTGGCCGGCATGACTAAACACCGAGGCGCACGGAACGCTGTTCCCTTCCCACCAAAGTGGTACCTATTTATCTACTTGCAATTTCTTGCTTTCCAACGGCTAGGTTGGCAGGAGCTGGAACTAGAGACAGGAGCTCACTCCGTCATGTGGCAACCCAGGTCTCGAACTGCTGAACTATTGACCTTCCACAGCCTGCAGTTCAGCCTCTTAACCACTTGAGCCACCGCAGCTCCTGGAAGTATCAGTGGGATAACTGAAATTGACTATCTGTGAGATGAACAACTTTGTCAAAGCTACGAGTAGCAGCCTTCCTTTGGATTTTGTGGAGACTCTGCTGTAAGCAAAACCAGCCTCACGACAATCTATTCTGACAAATGGGAGAGGGACGTTGAGAGCTTTTCTGGAGAGAACTGAGCATTTTGCTAAAAGCCTACTTGGCCACACACTCTTCAGCGTCTGATCTTCTTGAAAACTCTGCTTAAGTTCTCAGGTTATTCATCTCATGGCATTCCAGACTAGGAAAGCGTCCACTGATGGACTCTGCCATGAAGCAACTGCGGAATGCTATAATTGGCACGGACACTTCTCTTTGATCTCCCTCTATTAGACTTGTCAGTTCTGAGAGTGCTGGACAGTGTTCCCTCTAAGCTGAGTGAGTGTGAGCTAGCTCACAGTTTTTTTAGCCTCCGGCTCACACATTTTTGTCTTAGCTCAGGGAGGATGGCTCCAGAGCAAACTAATTTATGCAGTAGCCAAATCGCTCGCTCACAGCTTTAATGCCAGTAGCTCACAAAGTAGAATTTTTGCTCACAAGACTCCACAGCTTAGAGGGAACATTGGTGCTGGAGACATCCCCTCCGTCTTCCTAAAGCTTCAGCTTGTGAAGAAGGATGTGAATACTTACTGTGTTGCCTTGTAGTGAAAGTCTCATCTGACTGATCTCAGCAAAAAACAAAACAAAAAAAACCCCTTGCAAGATAGGCCTGCCATAGAATAAATGTACAATCTGGCCTCTTCGGCACCCCTGAAGAGCCCAGATGATCCTGGGCTTGTTGCAGCTTAGTAGCTAAGCAGGGTCAGCACTTGGATGGAAGACCACCAAGGAAGACAGGGTTTGCTGTGCAGAGGAAGGCAATGGGAAACCACCTCTGCTCATTTCTTTCCCGGAATGCCTCATAGTTGAACACACGTGAAGCTGCAACACTGAATCAGACCATTGGCCAATCAAGGTCAGGGTTGTCTACTGAGACTGGTAGCAGCTCTCCAGGGTCTCAGGGAGAGGTCTTTCACATCACTTACTGCCTGGTCCTCCTCTAACTGGAGGTACTGGGGACCGAACCTGGGACCTACTGGGGTCATTATGAGTCAGCTGTGTCTCAATGACTTCTTCTTCTTCTTCTTCTTCTTCTTCTTCTTCTTCTTCTTCTTCTTCTTCTTCTTCTTCTTCTTCTTCTTCTTCTTCTTCTTCTTCTTCTTCTTCTTCTTTCTGTCCTTGAAATTCTTTCTCCCCCACTGTCAGTCCCTCTGTGCACCCATAACCAAAGGTTAAATCCAGATTTGGCCAACGATTCTCCAGCACTCACAAAAGAGGGGAGGGAAACAGCAAGCAAGGAATGTTGAGTCCTTTTGCTGGAGCCCTGCTGGCCATCTTGGTAAACCAGAAGAAAGAAGGCACGTGTGTGTGAAGTGCTGTCAAGTCACAGCTAACTAATGGGTGACCCTGGAGGGTTTTCAGGGCAAGAGACATACAGAGGTGGCTTGCCGTTGCCTGCCTCTGTGTAGGAACCCTGAGACTTCCTTGGTGGTCTCCCATCTATGTACTAACCAGGGCCAATCCTACTTAGCTTCCAAGATCTGATGAGATCAAGCTAGGCCGGGCCAGCCAGGCTAGGGCAAGATCATACCTGCTGCCTGCTAAATGCCTTCCTTTGTGCCCTGAGATTTCCTTTTTCTCCCCCATAGTTGAAGAGTCCTCTGATTGAGCCTTATAATCGAGAACAGCCGAGTCTTAGCAATCCTGCCATGGAGCAGCCCGCTGAAGAAAGACCAAGTTTCGCCACCGTTGGGAAGAAACCCCCCAAAGGAAAGAATGTTTATGGATAATAAACAAATAATAGCAGACACCATGCCTAACGTAGGAACAGGTTTAATTTATTAGAACCAGGCCTGTTACCCCCAGCAGGAAAAGGGCCTAATTATCCAATGCAGGTAACTACCCCCAGGTTAGAAACCCACATCCCAACGCATTCCGCAGAACCTTTAAACTTTTCATTTGTGGTTATTATGAGCCTTTCTTGTATGCCAAAGGCTTCCTCCCCACCCTGAAATAGGGGCCTCGGGTATCTGTCTATTACATATTAATCCCCTGCTTTCCAGATGCCCAAAACAGCCCTTCAGAATGCGTACAAGTGATTAAAAGCGATAAAATATCAAATGCAATGTAGTTTTGAAAGGCAGTTGGGGAGAAGGTTCTAGGGGAAGCCTTATTATGGGTTCCCTTTTTGTGCATCTGCTTCTGTCTCGGGCGTTGCCGGGCGGAGCCACCAATGGTGATGATAGGCAGGGTCGCCAACTCCAGGTTGGGAGATTCTGGGAGATCGGGGGGCAAAGCCTGGGGCGGACAGAGTTTGGGGGGGGTGGAGGGAGCTCATCAGGGCTGTGGTGCCACAGTTGACCTGTCGAAGCGGCCATTTTTTCCTGGGTAACTGGTCTCTGGAGATCAGGTCGAGACAGTGTGTGACTGCAATAAAGAAGGCCAATGCTATGCTGGGGATTATTAGGAAGGGTATTGAAAACAGATCAGCCAATATCCTAATGCCCCTCTATAAATCAATGGTGCGACCTCATTTGGAATACTGTGTGCAGTTCTGGTCACCACACCTTAAAAAGGATATTATAG